>NC_060880.1:36634360-36975610 GCF_021901495.1 Neodiprion virginianus
CATGGAAGAATAATCAAAGCTTATAAAATACGAATCTTACTCGAGATTGAATTTTCTAATATCTCACGCTCTTCTCAAGTAAATTACGAAGGCAATTCTTCATTATTATATATTTTTGAACATCGTTTCGAGTCTGAAAACCACGGCGAAGGTCGGACGTACCTGGTTTAAAAATACGATGGACATTTTTGTGACGAACGACTGGCCTAGAGAATTTAGTCTGCGTAGAGTGACTGGTTTAAATTGTATTTTATGCACGTAGACTAGGGTGTTTAAAGAAAAAAAATAATTTCTGTTCAACCTCCAAACAGGTTCGAAAGTTTCATTTAGGTATAAAAAGACGCATGTTAAAATTTGAGCTCTTAATATTAACATTAAGACGTTGCGCATCGCACTTTTTTATTTTCCTCAAGAATAACACGGACAAAATGGTTGTTGCTCCGTCTCATTATTGTAACTGGCTAACGATGCGACGTACAGAAAATTCACATACATATTTTTGTAGAGAATTGAACGCTCTCAATTCAAACAAGATTTTGAATAACTTTTGAAAGAGTATATTTATCATAAAACGACTAGAGACCTTTTTTCGGAGCATTCGATTATTTATTTTACTTATTTTCTAATAAATTCACTAGATCAAAATTTATTCAAAGACTTTAAATAAATTTTTAAGGAGTAGATTTAGGTAAGTTAGATTTTTTTTTCTCCAAACACCTCAATGTATACCGTGCATGTATACGTTTGTTTTTGACATACATGTAAGTAATTACAGAGTGTATAATTGAGGTGAAACAATTGTGGGAATGGATTAACAAATATTTAAATGAACTAGTGAAAGGACAAAACGCGGCGACATGTTTCACATCATGTAATAAAAATCTAGACCGCGCGCAAGGTTATAATCGGATATATCACACGAGCTAGTTGTAACGAAATGTATATCGGTTAATTAATACCAAGCAGTTATCCATAAGGAGCATTTTTTTCTGGTTGCGATTACACGCATGCAGGTATCAATCGGTTCGACCGCATGAAAGTTATTCGCAGCCGCTAACTGTGTACATACAAAACAGACTTTATTCACACAATTTGCAAGAATAAGTATTATTGCAAAGTAAATAATATCGCGTGTATTATAGTTGCTGTACCGAGGTAATACGAGCTGTATAAGGTTCAGTTTTACGCCCTCGAGGTTGTTTTCAGAGTATCGATGGACAGACGCTACGATAATCAGCCTGCAAAGAGTATCTCGTTGTTGCTAAGCAGATATTGTATCTTTGGCGGTCGGCGCGACATGCGAAACTCAAATTTTCTAATCGAAATTGCGATAACGTTGATTTTTACACTGTTTTCTGTGATTCTTTGCCTTCTATGTATTTTTCAAGGAGAGAAGCGAAGAGTTAATTCGTGTCATCCTTTTTTTTTTTTTAATTCTACGGTTAACGCAATATTTGATCTTAATTGTTGATCAGAATAGATATTGTAGTCGAATGTCAAGAAAATATTTACGCAACATTACCAACGCGGTGATGAAATAAAATCTCTCATCGTTAGGAGTATTCTATAGAAAATAATGTTACAGTCAAAATAAATCACTTCAGCATGAAATCTCACGAAATCTACTAGATTTTTTAAGATTTTGAATTGATTTGAAATAAAAAACATTGAAAGACATTCTAAACGGCTGATTTAATCTTGGTATTTTCATTAGTGTGCATTATTTATAGGTGAAAATGAAATAATTATTCAACGTGCGACTGTATGCCATATAGCAATGAATATCTGATGTAGAAGTATCGATCCTTGACTATCAGAGCTTTATAAATTTGAAAAATTGAAATTGGTAAAAATCGCTCGGATTCTTCTTGAAAAATCTGAAGACACGGTTTCCTTTAGTGTCGTTATTCAGTGATATTTTCCGAAGATACAGGGTATAAAAACATGCGTATTTCGTGAAACCGACGGACTAAAGTTTAAACAAAATCCACGATAAGCTTGTGTACCGAGCGTTGGTCAAGTGCATCGTCATTTAGCGTGTCGAGCACATACGACGTACGGAGATAATTATACGGGGGAATAATACGCGACCCGTATTTCAAAGGTCAACCACTCCTGACTTCTGTTCTGCGGTTATCTGCAATCCTGCATTTGCGTTTCACGCATTATTTGCGTCTTAGACGTATTTTTCTGCAAAAACTCAACTCCTGACCTTAAATCTTTAGTACAACTATCAATACCGATAAATATTTACCACAGAACGATGAAAACGCGGCGTTTCGGTTTTTCCGCGTATAAAAACCTGAATTTTATTTATAGGTAGAAGGATTCTGGTCTGTGTACATAATTGAATCAGGTTTTAAATAGAAAAATAAAAAACACCTCATACGGTAAAAATACAACGTAAAAGATGCTCTACAGCCGAATTCAATTTATTACACACGTGACCCGATAATTTAACTGCGCGTAATTTCAATTAAATTTTCTTCCAGGGACGACTAATTTGGACGGATGTACTAACTGCGTAGGCTAATGATACATGTCATATACCGAGTGTGCAGGGTTACATACGCTATATACAGCATCCCTGGATATAATCCTCATGCGGAGATGAATTAATCTAATTAAAGTTGCATAATGATATGCGTGCCTTCAATCTATTGACAGCTAAAACGCAACCTACTGCATTGAGACTCGCTAATTGTTTGTTATTTCAGACACGGATGGTTTTGTGATTTGATAGATTACAATCCGTCAGCGAATTTCCAACGATTACAATCAGATCCATGCGCGAATTTTTTTTTCCAAGAATATAATATACGCAACATAATTATTAGATCGATTAAAGTTGTAAATTTTCAAATCGGAAACAACGTTTCTGGAACAATGAATCATCATTGATCGGTATACTGAAAAGTTAAATATCTCCATGTGATACGTGGGTGTACACGAATTGATAATCATATGCAGAAATGAAGAAGAACACAGACGCGGTTTATTTATGAGAGTTTCTCCGTCAACTCGGCCACTTGTTTTTCGACCATCTTAGATCTGCCGCATAATTGGTTATATCAAAGTATTACTAAAAGGTACTCTATGTGAATTTTTTTTACCCTAGAACCTTGACCTATGCCACTTTGGCGATTTTTTTGGTGACATTGTCACACATATTGGAAGACTCTGTAATTTTTTCAGCAAAACAAAAAAGAGTCCATCTTGAATAAAAAAAATTATTTTTTCCTTCTTTGGTAAAAAATCAGCGTTACCGGAACGTAAAAATTTTTTTAAAAATTCCTCTCGAAAGCTAACAAAAAACTACAACTTTTATACGGAGTCGTATTTTTTTTCAGCTACTTCAAGTTTCCGAGATATATTCATTTGAAAAAAAAACGGCAACTTCTCAAATAATGAATGAAAAAATCTGAAAAATTTCACATAGAGTACCTTTTAGTAATACTTTGATATAACCAATTATGGGGCAGATCTGAGATGGTCGAAAAAAAAAGTGGCCGAGTTGACAAAGATACCCTCTTATAGATCTCGATGTCAATTTATTGGCTCTGGTGGATGCTGCATATCGGTATGCACGTCGTTGCATCCATTCGCGGTCTTTCAATTGTCACAATAAAGTCACGGTATAGTGGGCGTAAATCACACCCGCACATTAAATACGAATGTGTGCATTTTACGCGATGCAGTTGTCTAACTTGCACGTACCAGACTAACCAGACCGAACAAAACTAGGATTAAGATTTATTATAACTGAATTAATCAAAATCCGACAAATTTTTTTTCAGCACAGATCTGACTGGTTAGGCGTACCTCGTTTTTCGTAATTTCAACAATATTCAAACACTTTTGTTTAACGATACCTGTTTTGCTGAATTTTTCCAGTCACTGTAACAAATGAAATTTTCTTCAGTGCAGACACTTCCTCCGTGGTCGAAAAATTCTTATATTGTAATCACGTTGTATTAACCAGTTACAGTCTGCGGATTTATAAACCGGAAATGGCCAAATCTTGCCAGACTTTCGGTTAATAAATTTCAATTCATCAAATGGAGTATGTCGTGCAGCGTATGTTGTTCGACTTGTTTGTCCGCGATCATAGGGTAGGTATGTATCATTTTATTAGATAAGCGGCGATGTCCTACCAGCAATTTCGTCATTGTCGCATACGCACGGAGAGACCACCGTACGAATCAAATATATGGTACATGCACGAGTATATTTGTTGTCGCAATTTCCGCACGGGTATAATTCGCGTTACGTTGCACACAGCTGGTTCAATTCGACCTAGCATTGGAACAATATTTAACGTCTCATCGCCTGCAGTTGCTTATAAGTTGTATAAATTTTATCACGTATAAAATTTACCAAAAACATTCTAATAATCGTTCCGTCTACCTTGTACTCACCCAATCCTTTTCTCCAGCTCTGTATTGCTTTGAATAAAAAGAATAACACGTTTTATTCATTGAAACGGTTCGAATTTTTCTACACGCATGCAAAAGATGCGGCGCATGCTTTATACATACTACTCTAAAAACTTCTAATATCCGAGTATACGGATTATTATAATATTCTATAGTTTAACGCCAATTGTATGAATATTAAACTTAACGGTTGGAATATTTTTCTACGTATTTTACATGCAGCGAGCTCTCAAATGATACATTTTTTTTCTATGTTACAGGATTTTGTTCAACTTTTTTGTTCTATCTTCAGGTAAACATTTACTTTCTTGCTTGAGCAAAGATTTTTACCTTCGTTGTCGGATTCAAGGCTGTTGGAGTCGACGGTTGTTCCTCGATTACGTTTTTTGACTGACAATGTTAGATAAAGACAAAAGCAGTTAGTCAACATTTTTCAACGTTAGATATGCATAAAAAACATCGTCTTTTTATGTAAAAATTATACATAGAGATTATTTGTGATATTGTAATATATTATGCACGATATATCACTTAGGCGGATTTATTATTCTTTACCTTTTCCTCCTCCATATTTAGAGCTGCTTGAAAACAGGAAAGAGATTTTTTTTTTTATTTCGATTGAAAAAATTAACCACTAGCCGGTTTGCAGTTTATTACACGTGCGATAAAATATATAAAATGAAATATATGTATAATATACGTTACATGGCGAAGGAAAATAACCACATTTTATATCGTGTGATAAATATAAAATCGCGTGCAAGTAGTAAACGATGATAATAACATAATATTCTTCGTGTGTTTAATGAAGTAGTTTCTGACATGAGTGCGAATATAATATATATATATATATATGTGTGTGTGTGTGTGTGTGTGTGTGTGTGTGTGTGTGTGTGTGTGTGTGTGTGTGTGTGTTTATATGTAAATACACATCGCAGACTCGTGACAAAATTTACACCCATTATCGACGAGTCTGAGACGCATTCGCAAGCGAAGAATATACACGTATAAGATACGTCGATATACGTTTAGAGCAATTATTACGTATCGGCAAATAAATTCTGCAGGTAAAAATAGATCAATCAATTCAAAGCTCAAAAAAATTCCCGCGTAAAATCGACGAATGAACTTGAACAATCAGTATGCACAAAATACGTGAGTCGTTCCGTTTTCACTGTTTTTCCTTTCTTTTCTCTACTCAGTTTCGTACACCGATTCGAAAGATCAACCGAACGGGTGAGCCGTAGATATAAATATTATACATTCATAAAAAAATAAAAGACACATTTTGAAATAGTTTGCAGACCACGCGACGCGTACACGTATAATTAGATTTAACGGTGATGAACCGGTTTGCTTTCTGTACTCGTTGATAAAAGTGAGTGTGAACTCGTCAAGGGTAACCAGAGGTCAAACCGCGCCACTGTTATTACGGATTTACGCACATTATATTGCAAGTATCGTACATTCCAAGAACGATCATTTATCACGAGTTTCAGCTTTGCAAATTTTTACTAACACTATTTACTTCTGCGTTAACGCATATTTATATTATAATGCAATTTCTTGAAAGATTTTTTTATAAGAATAAATGTGTAACCGATTCTATTACATCCTACAAATTTTATACGTGTAAGATTAATGTAACGCAATAGCTCCAGCCGCATGTATTGTAACGTCACGTGTGTGTAAATATACAACATAGAACGAGAATTAAATCGTTAACCACTAATTACTTTTGCAAAAATCAATTAGCGGTCTTCCAGTCGGATGATCTGTGCTGCAGCAGTGAATTTAGAGACGGTTGGTATTTAATTCGTATTAGTGTTATCGAGACCTCGAGCTTAAAAAAAGTCGAGACGCTAGCTCGCTTCGTTTTGAGTGATTAATCCCGACATTTTTAATACAACCTTATACTTGTACGTCGACGACCGTCAGCTATAAAGAAGAAAAATATTCAAGTGTGCAAAGTCGATTCTTTCGTATGGATGAATAAAATGCAGTAAACAAAGTTATTTTTGAAATTCGACTTACAATTAGTTGTATTAAACTGTATAATATAACCTGATTGTTTTCAACAAATATTATCAATCAATGTAAGATTGTAGAGGAGGTATTTTATTTACGCAATGCAAGATATAGATACGAGGCGCAACTCTACAGATTTTAATAAACGATTTTCAATTCGATAAACCCGCAACATTCGACACAATCAGAGCCAAGTTAATTGTTGTTGTAATCACTAAAGGCAACGATTTTATCGTAGGATCTGTACGATATACATTCCTCACGAGTTAGTGATAAGCGGCGATTTTTCGATCAGAACTTAAAGGCAGAAACATGTTGCCAAAGTTATTCAAAAGATTTTGATAATATTTGCTCTTTCATTGCCAGTACACACACGATGCGTTGCTAAGATATCTAATCTGCAGCTAATCCGCGTGTATTAGTTAAACTGTATGCACAATTACATACAATCGTTTAGTGAAAATGCGACGATGAAGTGGACTTCATATCTGCGGAGACGGATTTATTTATAGCGTGTAGTAAATTTTTCTATCACTTTCATTTCACGGAATGATTGACAGGTGTTCTTACGTCTTGTAGAAGATATTATTATACATAATAATATAACATAAGGTAAAAGCTAGACGGAAGTTACACGGATATCATAATTCAAGGCTCATATACAACAATCGGATAATTATTATATCGGAGCAGTGCTAATCGAACATTTCACTCATACCGAAGTTAACGCGCAAATCCAATACCGCGCTTTTCAATAAATCAACAATGTACAATCGAGCCATCGGATGGTTACACATATTACAAAAAGTATGGCGCGAGTATTTTTTTTTTTTTTATCAGTTTTAAAGGAAGAAGGAGACACTCTCTTAATGTCGTGAAGTTAGAATTCAATCCAATCGAGTGAAATTTAGAGTGATTTTTTTCACTCCCAGCGTTTGGAGTGTAAAAGTTCGCTATTGAATATTGAATATTCCACTCCATAACGCGAGTTGAGCAGTTTTCACTCCAAGGAAATTTAGAGAGAAGATTTTTTTACTAACCATCAAGTACAAATCGCGGTTCGTAAATCTGTCCTCGAAATCGCGGGAGTAAGTTGATTAGATAGTAAATAAATATTTGACGGATTTTATCGCCTCTTTCATTCGACTTGTTTCCCGTACGATATGTGATATATATCGTACCTATAATTATATCGGACGTCAGATTCTTGCAGATTGCACAGTTATATGTATAATGTATTTTCGAATTTGTCGAATTCGCGTAATCACTTCTATGTAAGAGATAACTACAGACGTTACAGACCAAGGAAGAAGAGAAAAAATAATCACTCTTACGTTACTACTGAAAAATATTTTCGTCGCGGTACTCCAATATTGTTCGTTCATTTATAGTAGAAAAAAGGTTGGCACATTCTGTAAATTTTACGAATTACGCATTCTTTAGATTTTGTCGAAAATATAGTCTATGGAGAATAAAACGCAAAAAGTGAAAAACGAAGCACATCCAATTAACTATTTTACATCCTCTCTTTTATTATTTTCTTCGACAATCGTTGCGTTGGAGTTGAAAATAACTTGTTTTTTCCTCTTTTATTTTTACAGCTATTGGCGAAAGGCGGGACATTAGCGGCTCACTGTTATCCTTTTGGCAAGGCTTGCGGGATTTTCAAGTACACCGAAGGTCAAGGATTGATGTTGGAAAACCGCGCGCCGGTTTCCGCGACTTATTATCGATTCTTCACGTGATAATTAGCGACTAGCGATCATCCGATCCCTTTATTGTGCGTCACGTAGTAAATTACAAAATATAAAATAATAAAACACATTTATGAATATAACAGAAGTAACCTACAGCACAGAAATTCATCCGTACCGCAAGAAAGTTAAAGAAAAAAAAAAAAAAGAAGATTTTTGCGTGCAACGAAAGTGTAACGAATGTGACACGACAAAAGCGAACTACTTAAGCACGTCGCAACTTTTCAGGGAAAAAGACTGACCTGCAGCAATACAAGTCGTTGAACAGAGTGCAATCAGGTATAATTCGGTTTTCGCGTATTTCGCGAAATGCGCTCACAGGGTGAAGCGAATCGACCAGCTCGATTCGTGGCGATGCGAGTTATGCGCCGTCCACCTATGCCTGGCTAAACCCGAAGCCCGCCACCCCCGCCCCCGAAACGGGGGTGGCGGCGAGCCCTCTTTTCGCACGAAAAGCGCAGACGCGAAAACGGCCGCGATTCCCGTCATATAGTCAAGTCAAAACTAGAGAATTTTCTTATAATTTCAAAAAGAAATCAATATAAATGCTATTTTACCTCACAATTTCTTCGTAGTTACGTACATGTATCTTTTTTATTTCTCGTGATTTTCGTCATTAGACACCGTTATGCGATATAACGACGCACCGAAATCTTCCCTGTAAATTGCATCACGGGTTTCTTCGCTACGCGGAGATTATACCTTAATGTGAGATTCCTATTCGAGGGGGGATGCTCGATCTCTGTTATTAAAACATGCAGGTACCAGTGTACGCATCCGAGTCTTCTGGGAGTCGGATTATATATAAGAGACATCGACCCTCGCTTATACAGAATGGCTGTTCGTCGATACCGCCCGTCTCGTCCTCGACCTGACCTCCACCGGGATATTCGAACGCCCTATATGGCATATGTATATAGGTATACCCATGTAACACCCGTAGAATATATGTATACTATACATTTAACGAGTGTAGAGTGTAGAGTGTAGAGTTTAATTTTGTATGCCCATTGCACATACCTATGCATGTAATACCGTTTATAGGTATGTACAGTAATACGCGTTGATACCTTAAGCTTCTGGCTAACTTGTTTTCGGTCCGAAACAAATTGCGATTTCGATATCTAAACGAATTATGTGACAATGATTCCCATTCTCTTACATCGGCTGCACCGCCAGTCATTGTCACATAATTCGAATAGAATTAAACTCGCGTTTTGTTTCGCGACGAAAACAAGTTAGCCGAAAGATTGAAACAAGTTAGCCGAAAGGTCGAGACGTTAATGAATATTACTGTACGTATAACGCATGATTACGATTTTATGAAGGAGGAAAATATAATTAATCTTATTATACATTCTAAGAGTTCAACGGAAATAAAATTTAATGAAAGATAACGTATATGCGGAAATGACGTGCGTCACCACAGACGCGGGCATGCCGAGGTTTTATGGGAAGAGAGGCACGTGACTCGAGTCATGGCAGTAATCAAGCACACGCGCCTCGCAGCACGAACGATCATCCAGCCTCTGTGATATATGTATATCTGTGTATCTACCTACCGTTAGCCCAAAATCCGTTCCAGGATTCGGCTGATGTAACAAGGCGTAAGACATTCGGGATACGCGTTGCCTCGCAGGCTTACAAATCGCTCAATATGACGCAATCGTAAAAGATGTAGATTATTGCAGATCAACGATTTCATAGATTTTGATCAGTGTAAATTTATCCTCCGATTATATGCGTCATTTCAATCTGAATCATCCTTTGCATTATTTATACGCTACGTGGAAGTACGCACGTATAATAAGCGGAATGATTTCTGGGCATATTTTTTTTTTATTTATTTTTTTATTTAAAATTTATTATACTCAAAATATATATACTTGGAAACGCTGCATACGTTCAGCTAAAAACTTTGATATCGCATGCGGAAGGCAAAACGCGTAATTGGGGTTTTCCGTCTCTTGACTTATACGCGGAAAAAAGTATGTGAACCAGGGAATTTCGTAATTAATTTGTTGCATAGCTAGAATTTTTCAAGTTTTATTTTATTCACAGGTCAACTCGTCATACATTCGGAAGCCCAATTGGCCAGGCTTAGAAAACCTTTGTTATCGCAGTAAAAATACGTTTCATGCTGTCTTTATGTATTAAAACTGAAATTGTCTGGTCCAGTGAACTATTTTTTTCCAATGATAGGATAAAAAATTTCAGGAAGTTTAGCTCGGTATATTTATATGCGAGTCTAATCAATTCGATATACTGCTATGTACGTTACAAGTCTCTGATTATCATTAACATTACAATATACACGTGTTTGCAAGAATGACGATGTAATATGTACACCGTATCTACATCCGGTTGAGGTTTTTATCCTACAACCTCAGCCCACCCCGAACGGACTGTGTGGCTTGAAAAACGTGACTAATACTGTAAACCGTGCGTACATGCATTCTACGTTTACACGTGCAGAATAAACGAACGAATAACCCACGACGCAGAAAGGTTGCGTCAGCCACGACGCATCACCGACGAATGCTCCAAGGACCCTTCGTCCTTCGTGACGCGACAGAGGACGAACCTCCGAGTCTTTGACCAACCCCCCTTTTTTCTTATACTCAGGTCTTCACTTTAACAGATTGTATACTTGGTCGTAGTTTCTGGTCTGCCGTCTGCACCCGTAAAGTCCGTTTAGATCATATACATAGGTATCCATTGTCGTATCGTCTAAATGGTTACTCGCCCGTCTGACCCAAATAAAATCCGAGAGGAGTTCATATCATTATATAACGAATAATGTTTATCAATGAATGGTAGACTTTTGGCGTCGGCCATAGAAAGTTTGTTAATTAGTAAGGACGTTTCTTGCACATGTATGCGTCTAACTTGTCCGTCGGACCTTGGTCTAACTAGTTTGCATTACGGTTACTCCATTATTACACCTGACAGTGAAATATTTTTCGCTTTTGCACAATTTTCGAACATTATTTCAGGAGCAGTTTAAGCACAAGCCGGACCGCTTCGTGCAGCATGGCGGCGCCTATGGGTATACTCGATTCCAAGAAAAATGCGGGCGACACTGTAACTTATCGTTAGTATTCACTCAATGAATCATTCACGCAACGTTCTTGGAAACCGTTGCAAGTGAAAACTAAACTCGCATTACGAATAAACACATATAGGTCAAAAAGTAAAATCAAAAGTAAGAGAAAAAAATTTGTGGAAAAAACGAGACCGACTGCTAAATAGTTGCTCATAATTCGTGTCTGATCGATCATGTATTATCAAACGTCTAATTTTCATCGAAAAATTTATTTATTCATAAGCAACGGTTCGGACGAAAGTGACCTAAGGAGTAGGAGAAAACCAGTTCTGACTCCAGGCAACGCCGCGAGGCGACCTTTGTATAAATTCGAGAGTCGGGATCCCTGGCTCGGCTCGATGCAACAGTCGTGACGTCATTCCGAGCGCCGACGGGCCTCCAGGCACACCCACGACTCTAGCCAATCAGAGGGCGAGACTTTGGACGCCGGTTGCCAGTCGATATATCAACGTGGATTGCGTCAGCCGAGGACCTTAGCTCGAGACGATGAGACTCTCGCTTTCGGCCGGCTGTGCAACCTTTCGATGCGTGGTCCCATGTGGTGCAACTGCGTGGATGCGTCAGATTCCGATGGGTTGAAAGGAGAAAAAAAAAAGACATGCCGGAAAAACTGTTTTTTCCCGATACTATTCATCACCGTGAAAAGGAACGAGTCTGTCGGTTTGTTCGAGTAACTACCGCGATGATCTGGAAAACGACCGAGCAAAAGATCTGAAACTGATAGAATTTGCCCGCCAAATGAAAATGTTTTAACAGAAAAATTAGAAGTATAATATTTCTGGAAAATAAAACATTTATTCATTTTTTTTTAAATTCATAGAATATTTCATATAATTCATATAATAGAATAAAAATTTAATACGAGATTGAATAGAAGGTTTTTCACGAGTTGCGCACAATTATGAGACGTTATACGCGCGTCTTATAATTACCTCATAATCTTGTCTCTTGTTCATAGAGTGGTTTTTTTGTTAAAAAAAATCGTTATTATGTGTAACAAAACATGAAAATATAGCGAGACTTTATCGACACGTAACATAAGCGTAACGTACCTATTTTTAGACAGCTTATGTGCCGTTAAGGGAAAAAATGTATAGCATATACACGCAAATAAGGTATAAAATGTAATACTACACTTGGTCTGACGGTAGAATGACAGTAATCTGTGTCAAGATCGTTAATTTTAAACATTAACTCCGGAAACTGATAACGTCAAGGGATGATGAAACGAGAAACGTGCGTATAAAACTGCAGATATTATAATGTCTTTGTGGAAATCACGTGTATAGCAATAAAGGTAATTTATTACATACACGTGCATATTTATATAGTTAAACGTTAAGATTCTTATTTTTAAGCTCATAAGATAGTATTTAATATGTATTGTATATATTGATAACAACTTTTCGAAGGTGCGACAAAAATAGAAGCTGCAGGATATCCTACATTAAGAATCAAGCTGCTATGGAAAATTTGACAAAATTTTAGACCCACACTCTTGTACTACACACCTTGTACGATAAACGAATTATCTGTCATCTGGAAATAATTTACCAGACCACAACGTTATTCGTTTTCATTTCCAGTAAATCGAAACTGATTGTGTAGGTATATAATTAGCAATGACGTTTATTCAGAAGTACGAAACATTTGCGTTGCAGTTCAAGCTTAACCCTTTGTGTGTCTTGGTAGCATATTTGATACAATGACGAAACAGTTATTTATTTAAATATCTTGCTCAACTTCCATTTTTAAAATTGTAAACTAAGTTTTAAAAAGTAAGTTTATTAATTCGTAAAAATAGTTAACGCGCTCTAAAGAAAGTTTTCACTGAATAATTAATTGTGAAAAACTGTTTTATTTAAGCATGAAAATTGTAAATTTCGAATTTTAAAAAGTGTAATTTTTCAAACATTTTGATTGAGAAAAATTTGAAGCGGTTAAGGAAAACGATTTTTTTCAACGGGAAAGAGACTTGGCCGTTACCGGATTAAACTGACAATATAGAATGTTATGCAACAATTTCATCTACACCTACAATATGCCAATATAATATCATGCGACGTATAGATGGTTAATGCAGTTCGCGTCTCTGTGCAACCGACGTATAACTACTGTAATTTAAATCTAATTAACCTCTGCAGCCTCTCCGACGTACTCCAATTTACGTTCACGAAACATGTTGACATGTACGCGTTGGCCGCTTGAGTTGATATGTCATAGGTCAATAATGTCATGGCTTATAATATTGCACCCTGCAGCCGAGAGTTTAACTCAATTAAATTACGATAAAAGAGCAATTTGATAAATTTGTGCATGCATCACGTGTTTGCGAAGAGGCGCTGTTTCGTTTTTAGCCTACTTTCCGTCATTGCGATAATTAGCCGCGCCCTCCCACTAAACCAGTGCTCAAAAATCGATTAGCCAAATTTTCTAGCTCTCCTTCGGCGTTATGTCATATTGCTCGTGACGAGGGTCGAGAACAGGTATCTGATATACTACTAGAACGTTTCGCATTAGCGGAGGTATAGCTAATCTTACCGGGGTTAAAAATAAATTTTCGAAAGGCAGAGAGTCGGAGATACGCCGTCTGGAAATAAATCTTCGAGAAACTTGTACACCTGATGGCGTTAGCCGTTAGACGTTATACTTCGGTTCTTTTATGCGGTGAACAAGAAGTTGAAACGCACCTCGAATTGCAATGTTGGTAGGTATACATATACATGACGGTACTCCAAGTTCCAGTATAAATTGGATATAGACGTTGATTTATTGGTTGTATTTCAGTTTCGCAATCAACTCACACTTGCCGTATGTGATGATGAATGGAGTTTGAAATTTGACACGTATTCAATAACTTGGTCAACAAACGTACCTTACACGGATGCATCACTGCAGCGTGTAATTAGCACCGATTAACGAATATCGAATGACCTCGAGAAATTCTACCGATGGTAAAGGAATTCACGTTCCAATGAATCTCTTTTAGAATTTTCAAGGCAGTATCGGCAATAATAAACGACAACTACAGCAGCAGTTGGCGTGTGAAAATTGTTACACAAGGAAAACAATCGTTCAATATAATACCAGCAAATTCCTGGAATGACAAAGATACGAATTGAGAATCGTTCTTGGTATGATGTACGGTATTTACTATCCCTACTCAATTTTTCCTTGTATCTCTTTGCGGCCGAATGAAGAACGCCGCATGTCTGAAGCGCAGTGTTGCGAAATCTGGAAAAGAATGCGCCAAGGTCGAGTGCATAAATCCCAAGTCGTTGCGCGGTAAAACCCAGTTTCACAAAAAAAAAATTTAGTCTCGAGTAGCTTTTTTATCCAAAAAATGTATAATGTATTCAGATTTCAATGCTATTACATATATGCCGTGATAATTTGTGACTATAAAATGGAAACGGTTGCCTTCCATTCGTATTCTCAAACGAAATACCATAAGAGGTCAAAAATAGTGTATACAAATATCGCAAAACGTCAACAGCACATCGCATATGACACACAATAACATCCTCGTGTGAGCAAAGGAAGAATTTCTGCTCGCCGCGCCGTGAGAGCAGAACCAGAGGCATCGATCGGAAGACCGAATGACGTACCTGCAATAAGGTCTTGCCCTTCGAAGGGTCTGACAGTGCGATACGTGACCCGCGGCACGCCAAAGGACTCCAGGGATTATTTTTTTTCTCGCATGAATCGACGCCGGCTTAACGCGGAGAAAGTTGGGTATAGAGACAGCGAAACGACGAGGGTCGAGGAAAGAGAAGGCGAAACGGAGGAATGGAGGTTTTTAAAACACCTTCGCTCCTTTCACCCGCAAAGGGAGGTAGCGACGTGCTTCAATGCACGCAGATCTCTATGTCTGGCACGCGTCGTCATCCCAATTTTCCTTGCGTTGCTTTATGGCGCCGCTCATATTTATATCTTTGCGCGCCAAATCTTATGCGTACGGTATGCCTGTACCTACGTGCAAAATCTGGGCTTCTAAAAACGAATAATAAACATCCGTACCTAAAGTAAAAGTCTGTACCAACTCGTAATATAAACGTTACGATTTACCGCGAAATCGATCGTTTATCCCACTGAATTGGTTCATTGGGATTTTTATTTCTGGCACATGCACATATGCATCAATTCGGTCGTGAAACATGGAAAGGTAAGAATTGATCGGAAATGATTGTAGCTATTCGCTGTTTTTCAAAATAAACACGGCAATTTTTTTTCCCTGTCGGTATAATTTCGACTACGATTTCGGTCGGTATCGCCCGGAACTCGGGGTGTGTTCTTTCAACTTCTTTGCGAAAACTGCAACTCCATCTTATTGAAAACGTGCGAATAAGATAGAGAAAGCAGTTTTCGGACTGGATTGAATAAAGGACGATACTTCAAGTTTCAGATATTATACCGACGGAGACGATTGAAATTACCGACGCGTAAAAACCTCCGCTGTTATACTGTTCCAGCAAGTACGCGACTGACAAGGTTAACAAACTTCAGGAAGAAAGCTGTTTAAAAACAATGGAATAAATTTGATCTTGAGTCTGCTTATCTTTTCAGGTCGAGTCAATTCACTGAGTTATTTGTCAGTACCTGAAACCCACAGGCTAAAAAGCAAACTGCGACTGTACTTATTGCTGGACAACATGTTCAATGCTTAAGTCTGCTTACCCCTCTCGCTGAAACGGGAACGGTGGTTTCCCTCGTGTAGATGGGAACGTCCAAGTCGCTTACACTGCTGCTGATACTTGGCGCTCTTGAATTGTTCATACCACCGGCGGGTACCGAAAGATGCGTCGCCCTCAAAGGGTGGGATTCAGCGATAAAACCCTCCCCGAAATCGTCGTCGTCCCGGTTCATCACCGCAGAGCCTTTAACATAATTGAAAACACGATCTATTTCTTTTTCCCCAAGTTGGATCGACTGATTTTTTTTTTCTCATCAATTTCAATACTGCAATTTCGAACGCAAAATTTCTTCGTGACTTCGATTATGGCACCTTGTTTTAAGTCGACGCGGAGCTGATGTCAGTAAAATTAGATCTTCGGTTGAAGCGAGAGAGTCCGCAGACTTTCCCTGTCAAATACTTGGCATCTGATCAAGGCTACAACCCAGTGACTGTGATGCTCGAAATCAATGAGCGAAGAAGACGACAGGCATATCGAGATAGCCGAATTGATTTTTCTCATCATTGCGGTTGAGGAGCGATTGTTCTCCGATTTTCGATTTTCGGTGGAAAATAATGAGGTCAAGTCGTTCGTACCCCGGATATCGCGTTTCGAGTTAAATTCTCACGGAAAAAACGAACCCGGGGGTAATTTTATCCCGTCAAAAACGAATTACATTGCGCGCATAATTGTTGTATGCACTTATAAATGCATGTAGGTGCAGTGTATGCAGATATTGAGGCGCGTGAATGCAACAACGAGAGATAACTGCGCTTATTATTTCATCCTTCGAACCGCACGTGGTACGTGGATTACCGAGGATGCCACGGTAAATGGACAATAGAAACTGCGCAAAACGATCGGAATAGATAAAATTGATTAACCGTCATCAATTCGGATCGAAAAGCAATAAACGGCACCATATGCAGCGGCTCGTAATATCTTATCTACCATATGGTCCTATTCGCGAGATGGAACATTGCCACGAAAAAAATTGTTTGCCTAGAAAATTTGGCAAGAAAAATTTTCACCTACATCTAATATTTACCAATAAATATCAAGTCAACTTTGTAGCATATACCAGTTGCATACATAACTCGCATCCTAAGTGAATCATACGAAATGATCGCACAGTCAGACGTCATATATTTTATTATTAGAGTCACTGAGTGAATTTTTAAATTAACCTGAATCTGTTTCAATTTAAAATACCGTTGTTTCTTTTTTTGGATAAAGTTGTTTTTTTCATATAATACAAAAAAAAAAAATGTATTTGAGTGAAAATATCCAACTCCGTACAATGTCAAATGTAACATCGGAAATATTCTACAAAAGATCACTTCTATATATCTGGTGTCATAACAAACAACCATGAGAATTATTTTGGCCATATTACGCCAAACAGTGCGGACTTTTATTGACACCGCCAATTTTCTAGTACTGTACTCTTTCCTCTAAATCCTAGTAGAATCATTTGAAACTTGTATTCATAGTGAAGTCTAAGTTTTTTTTTCAGCGGTGACATATAAATCATTGGATTCAGAATAAAGTGACCGACCATTGAAGCAACGGTAGAATAGATTCAAACGATTTTCAACGGTTTCTGTCTTTATCGATTAATCACGCGTAGGTGCGCAATTGAACAGAGCCTTGACGTCTCGATTTTCCTGCGTTGTCCTCCGTCCAGGGGTTAATAAATTTGAATCGGCGATTCAGTTATCTTACATATAGTTTAATTAAATCTGTTGGATAATGTAGACATAAGAAAATTAAAATGACAAAGACGATAAAAACAATAACAACGACAATAATTTACCTGACGATTTTATCCAATTATTTAGAATTATTTGGAAATATGATCGATGCAGGAGAAATCGATTCGCGAATGAAATCGGTGCTGCAAGATTTTTTGGACTAAAGTATGCTGTTCGAATCCTTGAAATACCACCACCGATTTTTTCTCGAATTCGAAATGCCAATAGGAAAAAGAACAACCGAAGCACTGTCTCGACGAAATACGTTCTTGAGACTGAGCTAGAGGACGCATTTCGTTTAGTTTCGTCGCGACGGCGACGGGCCTACGTCGACGTGAAATCGACGTCAGTTTGCTAAATTTAATTCAACTTAAATTTAACACAGGGCGTCGTCGTCAGGCGAGCCTCCGTGCACCGTTACCGAGGTGTCGAGCTAAGAACAGTTTCAACTCTTTTTTCACCCTCTCGCCTCGCCTCGACGTCGGACCACAGAACTATTACGGTTTCACCTACACAGATGTAGCTATTTCGGTCAGAGAATGAAATTTTCACGTACTGCACGTCGGACCGTGTTATCAGCAGATTTATGTATACCGCCATTCATCCTTTAAACAATCAAAAAATCGGTGAAATAGCAAATAATATCCGACATAATTTTCCTCAAGTTGTTCAGTTTGCAGAAATATATTTTCATCAAAAGCGCACAATGTGTAATTTATTAAATAACCTCCGAGTATAATTTACCACGAAATGGATCTGCGTCCGATAATCCACTTTAGGTATCTATTTCTTCTGAAAGTGCAATGATATACCACGTAATCGTGAAAATGACGTTATCGACATGACGTCATTTATCACCAGCGAATCGTGGAGTCGCGGGAAATTTGAAATAAGTGATAACAGTGCACTTCGATAAAAGGGAAGGGGCCGTGATATTTTAAAAAAGAATCTAATTTTATAGACAGACATAAAAATAGTTTGACAAATCAGTGATCAATTTAATTGCATCACATGCAGCAAGATTGTTTGGACAATTTGTGGATAGCTGACCGTACCGCGTGATGATTTCTTATTTTTTCATTTGCAAGTTTTCACCCAACGGTAGGCGTCGTGGTCGTAAATAACGGTTATCTGCACATGGATAATGTACAATGCACGTGTGTATAATATTTTCGCGAATGTGTCGAGTTGCGTCAGTAGTGAGTATGTTCTTTCTCGTCGGGGTGAAGTAGCGCGTGATCAGTCCCGAGTTTCTGCCGGCGCTGCTATTCATATATCTATTTCAGCATTGTGATACTTCTCCGACAGTTTCAGTATTGTCATTGAAATCGTCATTTTATTCCAAATCATTGTGCAATCTTCTCCGAGGTGATTGCACGTGGCTAATTGAGTTCAATGCTCCAGAAATATTAGCCCTGTGTCTACGATAAACTCTTATACGTAGTTCTTCAATCTTACTACCTTCTGAAATTGTAGCAATCGAAGCAAACATTCTGTAATGCCGTTCTAAATATATGAGACCGTAAATAACTTATAATACAAGTTTTGGAATCTATGTAATTACGTCTGACGCAAACATAATTCGGCACAAATTTTTCATGAACATCCTATTCATCAAAGCCGCCTGTATTCTGATTGAATTGGTTATTGATTACATTCAATGATTAAATCCGCAAAACACAAATTGATGGATAGGATTGAAGTAGTTAGTAGTGACATCTATTGCCAGAAAGCAAACTAACCAAATCAAGTCTTTACATCTACGTGTAATAAAAAGGTTTCCGCTCGTTTTATGTATGTATTGAGAGTTGAGACATACGTATGGCCACATTGGCAGTAACATTACTACCAGTCTAAATTCTAAAAAGACGTTTATGTTTTGAAGAAAGACTACTTTTACGCGTTCCCTTCGTTTTGTATTCATTTTTACACATATTTGAGCCGGCTCGGACTCGGTCGATAACACAATCCAAAAACTTTTCTGTGCTTAGGTTGTAGCATGGGTTGTAGCATGACGGTAATATGAAGTAATATCTTACAGCGTTTCCGTAGCTGCCATGCGTGAAGGTTCTCTCTGCGCGTGGTTCGCTTTGACCAGATCAGATCTGATCGCAATGTCGGTGTAAATTACATCGTGTAATTTTTCTTCAGTCAGCACGTCTGCATGACAATGGCCGATGCGATTGAAAAATCCGCCGACGTTTCGTTGGATATTAAAGAAGAGAAATTGAAAGGCGTATGCCCCATTAAACCAGAGTAAGACAAGTAATAGAAGATATAATTTTCCAACCAAATTAAAATCTTGTCATTCGTCAGTTTTTTTAAGTAGCGCTGAACTACAATAAATTATGGTGTGCTAACCTCAAAATGCATAATAAACACGCTATGTCAAAACAAGAAAAGACTAGGAGTTGATAGTTGATTATAGATCTGAAAAAAAATTATGCTAACAAAAATTGCCATTTTATCTTAATTTTTTATTTTCATTCATAGGTTCATTATCAAAGATCACAAAAAGCTCTTAATAGAAGAAGCATTGACTGATGTCTACAAGGAACAAACAGCGTCGCAGACAGGCGATGTTGAGCATGAAACACTGGCTGAGGAGCCGGTGGATAAAAAAATAAAGTTAGATGACAAGAAGGAGAAACCTCGCGGGCAAAACAAGGCTAGGCCTCCACCATACAAAGCACCTAGAGAAGAAAATTTATGTCCATGGGTCGTAGACCAAGCGGTTGGAGAGCCTGATAAAAAATGTGATAACACAAGGTGTCAGTTTATGCACGACAGGGTGGAGTACATGAAAATGAAACCGAAAGACATTGCTGACAGCTGCTTCTTCTTTGATACAATCGGTCGATGCCCTAGAGGCACGGCTTGCAGAATGGGTGCTGTGCACTTAACTGAAAAGGGACTAAATATAATTGATGAAGCCAAGCTTGAAGAGTACAAAAAAAAACCAATGTCTACCAAAAATCAACTGCACAAGGATTTACAAAACAAACTTAGAAAGCATAAGTATAATTTTTCTAGAGCGGAGAAAGTGGTCAAGGCTAATGACGCGGCCAAGAGGAAGAAGGATGCTACAATTGCTGCAGGGAAGAAAACCGCAACATCCAATCAGGCTGAAATTATCGCAAAGACTGACGAAAATGTTGAATTCAAATCAAAAGAAAATAATTCACATGAAGAAGTAAAACATGAAACGAATCTGGATGCTTCCAGTAATGGCGTCAAGGATGAAACGATTAATGGCTCTGTTAGAAACTCTGGAAATTCAATCAAAGTGGACCAAAAGATTGGCCCAGTGTCTGATTACGACGTAATAAGGCAACTACCCTCCGAAAGGCGAAGAATCGACTGGAAAGATAAGATTTTATTAAGCCCGTTGACAACAGTCGGTAACCTGCCATTTCGTAGAATTTGCAAAGAATATGGAGCTGATTTTACCTGCGGAGAGATGGCACTGGCTCCCAAAATATTGAAAGGTGCCACTGAAGAGTGGGCATTGGTTAAGAGGCACGAAACTGAGGATATATTTGGTGCACAAATATGTGGCAACAATCCCGGAGTTCTTACCAGGTGTGCTCAACTCCTGGACAGCGAAGCTGAGGTCGATTTCATCGACCTAAACCTGGGATGTCCGATAGATCTCATATATAGACAAGGCGGAGGGAGTGGAATGCTTAATAAACTGAATGTACTGGAAACAACGATCAAATCTATTAGCCAAGTCATGCAGATTCCTTTGACCGTTAAAACCAGGATGGGAGTTTACATGGACAAACCTATTGCGCATAATTTAACTCCATTGTTCCGAGACTGGGGAGCTTCGATGATAACGGTGAGACTTTTATTAATGTTGTCAAAAAAAAATCGGTAAAGCTTAACTTCTTTATATCAGACTTTACCAGGTTCTGCAATTTCTTATTGTTTGCTCAAATTTCCAAGTGTCAACATATTTAATTTCAAAACCCCCTAAATCTGATTTAAAAATGATTTAAACAACAAACAAATTGACTGATATTCACTGTTGATTCAATCAGTTTACCCTTGTTATGTAAAGACAAAAATAAATCGGCAGGTACACGGCAGATCGAGAGAGCAGAGGTACACTAAGATGGCAGACTGGCAATACATAGAAAGGTGTGCTCAGGCGGCGAAGCCAATTCCGGTTTATGGCAACGGGGATATATTATCATTTCATGATTACAAAAGTGCAAAGGAAAAATACCCCTCTTTACAGGGTGTTACTGTCGGGCGTGGTGCTCTGATTAAACCGTGGATATTCAGAGAGTTCAAGGAACAAAAACTGCTGGACGTGCCAAGCACCGAGAGATTTGAAATTGTTAAGAAATATGCCAAGTATGGACTTGAACATTGGGGCTCTGACACAAGGGGCGTGGAAACAACCAGACGATTTCTACTTGAGTGGATGTCGTTTCTGCACAGGTAAAAATTTTACAGATTTGCCGATTTTTGAGGGAAAAATTTTGATATTTAGGTACGATTTAATCTAACGGAAACTTCATTCTTATCGATTCGTTACATATAATGTTCATACACTAGGTACATACCTGTGGGAATATTAGAGCGACCACCGCAGAAGATAAACGAAAGACCGCCATTTTACAGGGGTCGAGATGATATGGAAACGCTTATGGCCAGCTCGAATTGTGCGAACTGGATAAAAATATCGTAAGTTGTTAAGACATGTTTAAAATTATTTGTAAATTTGTCTGAAGATCTCGTTTGACGTTTCGTGCTGCGTTTATTTTTCAGAGAAATGCTTCTCGGCAAAGTACCCGAAGGTTTTCACTTCCTGCCAAAACATAAAGCAAACTCCTGGTAAGATGTAAAAAAAAAAGGAGTAAGGAATGATGAGTCACAGGTAGCATTTTGTAAATAACTTCAAACGCTATAAACTGTGTATATCGTACAGAAATATAATATTTTAAGCGACAATATACAATTTGATTAGTTGATTTTTATTTATCAATTCAATATGCTGATATACATTACATTGGCTTTCAGTGATTCGACAAAGTGATTTTTTTTTATCAAGCTATCCTTGTTGCAGTAGCTACATCGATCGCAGTCATCTACATCGACATTGTAAGCTTGCAATTTCAGGTGTCGCGCAAGGTTGGCAAAGAAATAATTAGACACGGATATATCGCTTCCGTCTTTTATCTGTAAATCCGTAATTGTGTCATCAAGCCACTTTCATCTTCATTGCCATTATAATCGTTAATAGTGTTCGGTTATATCGCCCAGGGTTGAAACTGGCCACATGCATTCGCATCCGCTTGCCACCTGCATCGTGTGAGACTCCCAGCAGTCGCTTTCCCAACGTCGTCTTACCGTGAACAGGGTCTTGCTTCTTTGAACACAGTGGAAGCTCGGATGTGCGCACATCTGAGCAAGCGAGGAAAGAAAGAGGCAGATTTACAAAAATCGCCAAAGTTACATCCTTTGACCCGTCTAGTACCCAGAGAAGGGAATTGGCGTTAAATTGCAAGGATTTTACCTGCTGTGAAGGTCTGGCTAGAGCCTGGACTCGTTCGATTAAGGAATAGGCTTTACAGAAGACCTCGTGATAGTGTGGCGGTTGGTATTCGTACTGCGAATCGCTGAGTTGGACTTTCTTAGTTTTGGTCTGGCAGAGGCTCCGATATTCCTGAAAAATTAATGAAAAACAGGTTTTTTTCTCCCACTTTTCTCAGGGTCGATAATATTTTACCGGAAGTAAGTTTCTGTCGTCCCTCTGGAAGTCCGAGAATTCCCGATCACTCGCCAAGCCATCTTTTAGGTCGTAATCGTCCTCGGGAAGATATGCAGATAGATCTTGCAATACCGTTGCCGAGGGGGTGAAGGAAGACTGGAATTTCACGGCTCGCCATGGTTGTTCGATCGTATCGATCTTACCCGAGTTTGGATTCAGTTGGGAAAGCAATCTCTTCTCGAAAATTTGCGTGTAGTTCAGTTGTTGGCCCAGAGTACCGGATATGCAAGACAGAAAAAGTACTTTCGTGATCTGAAATGAAAGGTGGAACAAACGTGAAAACGTGTTTATGCGCCGTCATTTTCATTCCGAATGAAAGTCATCGACGATTGTCTAAAAACTAAAAAAAATTTCAACATTCTCATAGAATATTTGGAATATTTTGAAGACCGAATCTCGTGATATCGTATGTGATCAGATCATTGAGCTCACATCGAAGAAAAAAAGCTGATGTTTTGCGGTTCGCTCGTGGAAAATAGTATGAGGCAACGATTTCAATTCCACGACAAAAATGTACCGTGCATTCGTAATTACGATCATTATTGTTATTGCTATTGTTATTGTTTTAATATTCTCAATTTTTGCCATGAAAATTTGTGTAATTAATTGAAACGCTCTGATAACTGCAACACAAGGACGAAGGGTATTTGTGCGTTAATATTGTGCTAACGTTGCAACGAGATCAGTTTTGTTACTGTCGGTTGAAACCAGATTTCTGAATCGCAAAATTGCTCACAAATCACAATCACTGCATCCGGCTTATCGTGAGCCTTGTAAACATTGTCTAGACCGTTGAATCTTAATTTCATATCAACGATTAGATGAAATAATAGCTGCGCAATAAGCGAGTCCAAACCGCAGTATGTGAGACGGGAATATTTACACAGTTTTTGTTTTTGGAAATTTTTGTAAATTATGAAAAACTTGAAGAATCGATGATTGAAAGCATGGAAAATAGTCAGTCTGAGTTAGTCAGTTCATAGCTTATCAACGGTCGACTTGGCGTTGAAATCCCCTGCAATATACTTCATTATACGATGTATAAGCGCGTTATTTAGACCAATGTTTAATAGCGCGCGACGATTTGTTACAATTGATTGGTGTAAAATTGTATACCTTGAACGGTATAAGGATGCCGAACGAGGTTTTCTTCGCATAAACCCAACGTTTTATACATCACCCAGTTAAAATTCAAGGTCGGTTTTGATTAGCCCGAAGTGATACGAATTATTCTTCCCCTGGAGGAACGCTCAATTAATTTACGAGACCTCTCTACCTCTCTCTGTACCTGCTTCCTCATCTCTAAATATATAATATTGTACGTTATGCATAATACACACTCCGTTGTACACAAATTCGTTGAACAATATCCCACGAAAGGAAAGAGAATCCGATCGATCAATTTTGCGCCTAATCGCCATGCAGCTACTTATAAGCCTTAACTATCCAACTTCCGGTCGCTCGATTAGGTAAAATTCCACCAAACAAGTGCAGACTTATTGTGCTTGACTGTATCTTTGATCATACTTTTCAAAACAGACGTGTGATCTCTCCGCAATATTTCGTCAATAATTTAAAAATAACAAAATGGAATGCCTGACTTATGTATACTAAAAAATTCCGTTATACCAATAAGTCGAAAATCGTTTGTGCGCTATTCCACAGGAGAGAATGTGTCGAATTATTTCAACAGTCGTATCACTCTGAAATATACCTTCCATTTGAATTCGGAGATTTTCGTCATCGGAGGCGAAAAATTTCCGTACATCGTGCAATGTAATATCTGCCTGCTTATATCGGCCTACTCATACTGTTTTTGGGGCTTGCATGTACTGCTTACCATAATGCGAAGGATTTACGACTAACGTAAGAGCGATCGTAAAAAGTTATTACATAATTTGCGCAATATACACAAATTACCTCATACGTTAATCTTCGTATATTGCACATCCTGCACGCCGGATTAATGAAAAATGAAGTAAGGAATTGGCGTAATTTGGTGCGCGAATCCTTCTTATAATTGTATAAACTTAAGATTCGTTGGAAGTTTGCGAGCATCGTTTATCCGTTCGGTTTACGAGGAAAATATAAGGTATAGTCGAGTGTCATACGTGCATGTATTACCCGGTATAATGCGAGCGTTTGTACGGCGAAACTGTGGCTACATAGTTATCCAATTGACGACGGGTGGCACAGAACCCCGTTCCTCATGCTCTTCAGTGCATACACATAAACACAGATGTTATTACAGGACGTCGTACAAATGTAAGTAAGCGATGCCCGAGGTGGTAGTGATTCGTTTCGTTCAGTTAGCGACGAACTAAGGATCATCCGACCTGATCTCTTAGTGCCCCGTCCGTCCCTCTGGTCGATCCGAAAATTCTACCACCGATACAGGATCGTTCGGTGATACCGGAAAAACGAGTAAAAGAAGAGAGGAAACGTTTAAAGAAATCAATCGTTTCGAGTAAACTTTAACGCCGAAGTTGCAAACGGTTTTTAACCGCGATTGTGCCGAACGGAAACGGAAACTATATACAGGAATGAAAAGGGGCCGATCTATTGTGCGAGCCTAATTGCGACAGCATCGATTTTACAATTTTTTGTTCGGTATATTAGTGCAACGATTTCGAAACAGTAGTTTCCTTCTTTTTGAACAGTTTATCACAGATTATTATATCTACGCGTTTGCTTCGATATGGGAAAGCTAAGTAACAGTTCAAAAGTTTACTGATATGGCTACTGATTTATTTCCGGACTTGTATCCTGTTGGATCGGTAAAAGGAGCGTCTGAGAGGTGAGCCTGTATACATGATCATATTTTACCCTTTACAGTATGATACTGGATAAATTACGTTGTTTCAAATATCAGAGGTTCGAAGACGATGCGTATTGGAATTGAAATTACGAGATCGATGGGTTCACCTGCACTTGGATAAAATGTACCAGTTGAGATAGTTATCGACTAATTTTTCATAATATTATTATATCATACGCATGTACGTGTTATATTCTTTGTAAAATTGCTACGTATTCGATCGATTATTTAATTCACCGGGACTAATTTATGTTTGTTCGTTAAACGGTCTTCACAATTGCAATTTGTTCACTCGTCAGGGACGGTAGTTTGCGAACAATTAAAATCTACGACAATTTACAGCTACGAATGTATAAGCTTGTATACCTCAATAACACGCGTTTACGTTTGCCTGGACGGTTACGTTTCTTTGATTGGAAGATATCCTTATTCCATTTTATCGTGCAAATATATCATAAATATAATATGTAAAACGATAAACGATCGTTGCATTCTATTAAACACTGACTGCGTAGCCTGTGTAACGATCTATCCGAGTTTATGACACACACATATATGACATGTGTGCGCACACGACGAACACTTTATAGTTGGGTGTGTCATGACTTGAGGGTCAATTGATCATTAACTTTAACCATTGCTGCAACCGTTCGCAAGTATAAATTGTTTTTCGCGGGTTTGAGTAAAAGGAAAAATGCTGATTTATATCACAGACATTAGAGCACAACAATGATTTCGTTGAAATTGCATTTTTTCTGATTCAATTTGAGGAAAGAGATTCCGTTTTCAAATGGCACAATCTGACATCAAAGCGTTTTCGGGATCGAAAAAAACGATCGATTGAATCTGTGGATAAGAATATTTCTGAATACGATTATCATAAGGGAGGGAAAATAAAATCAGAATCTCTGCTAGTCAACAAAAAACTGACCAATGAAATCTGAACGGAAAATATACGGCGCAAATAGAACTCTGGGTTATGTGTGGCTATTTTTGAAAATGAATTTCGACGATAAGACTTGACGTTGAATCAATACGTCTGTAAACTTGAAGTAACTAATTGGTATGCGAGTTCGCACGAAAGCCTTCCTTACTGTACTTGATTCTTCAGTTTGTAATATCACTTAGAATCCGTATTCAAAGTGACCTACACCACGTGACTTTGCCGTCAGGCGATCCTGCACTTATACCTTGGCTATCGGTATTGGGAGTATTTAAGTGCTTCTCATTGTCAAATCACGAAGTCATACCTCTCAGAATCGGTAAACAGGATAGACGATTCGTGACCTGCTTTGTCCCGATACATTTTTGCTACGCGAATATTTCACAGAAAGACTAAACAATAATTGTATGTTCCGTTCCGAGATCTGAACGCGTTTTCTTGCAATGACTCGGATTTCCAGTTTTTCCGTAAAGTATATATAAAGTACCAAATGTCGCGAACGTTCAGTCGGTACACAGTCTAACGGCCTTCTAGGTGACAAGGACGTTTCTTTTGGAAGTGAAAATATACGACCTATCAGAAGTCACGTTTTAAATTTTTTCCCAATACTGTTTTAGTCAGACGCGGACGTCACTGAGCCACGGTTTCGGTTGTTATAACGATGTACGATCGTGCTTCTACCTTATTGTTTCGTGTAAACCATTAACTTATCTGTTCCATAATTTTTACCCAGTGCAAGATGTTCCTCGGTGTACGAGACTAAAAATTATTTGTACAAGTAAAATAAATATACCGGTTCTGCCATACGTTATACATATGTGTCACGCACGCGCATCGTATAAAAGGATCTACGTAGGCAGACACAATATTGTATGTACGTATTTTGTTATGACGCGCGTGAGGCATATTTAGGTACGCTAATCTGAATGCTGTTGAATCCGTAGATTAGGAGCGGTTCCCTCAATGGACTGCAGCGGCGTTAAACTTGAGATAAAAGGAATTTTCGGATGTTTGAGGTATGAACAATAAGCTGCCTTTAATCGACCCGCGAACAAACATGTGATAAAATTTCACCGAAATTTTCACAAATATATATCATACGTTATTTGCACATCCGGAATATAGGTATGATACAAGGGTACGGGAGAAAAAAAATTTAGATATTTACAGGGTTGAAGAAATAATATTAAAAATCAAAATCACACCGACAGACGGAAGTAAAGCCAGACAAACAGTTGTTCATTATCACTATTGCTATTTTTAGCTAACAGGATAGAATTCACCCCCCTTCAAAGCTAAATATAAGTTGTGAGGCCAATCCGGTTGCAATTATTCTATTTAGGTGACAAGCGGTTGTCAATTTAGAAATATTCCATGCCTTTCAAAGGGTGTACAGATAGCTTCGTAAAGCTGCAGAGGCACGCACACAAGATGCGAAAACCGTTGTACGGTCATTTATACACGATTTACTGTGATTCTTGTTGGACTGTATCATTAATGGTTCGTTCACGATAGCATCTATGGGTAACAACATTATTTTGAGCGGACGCTTCAAGTTATGTGACATATTTTATCGGACAGTTTCAAATTTTCTGTACGAATAACGCCTGTAAACTGGCAACCCATTATTTTGTTCGCGCACCTCAAGTTCTGTGAAATTCTATCCAACGCTGCAACGGTTTCAAATAATTTTCTACAAATAGCGCCTGCATACCGGCAACCCGTTTAACATCCAAGTTTGTTTGGTTTCATACACAGAGGCAACATGAGGCAGCCTAAGACGGGGGCTTTGAGTGCCGCGGCGCCAGTTTCCACTACCGATGGGCAATTAAAGTTCCAAGACACTAGATTCTTGACAACTTTAGTACTGGGTAGAAGCAGGTAAGCCCAAAAGATTTTCTCTTACCCGCGGGAAAAACGCCTCTCTAGTAACAGTGCCGTGTTTTATGTGTAATACAGATTATTATACCTTCTATACCGAGTGAAATTGAATGCGTGGCATACACGTGATATAGCAGAAATTATAAATAAACATTCCGTCTACTCGCTGTTTTTAGAAGTAAATTTGAAAGATCGTTGAAATTTCTCAGTACTCGTAATCAAGTCTTATTTTTTATCAGTACGTTTCCATCCGTCGTCGCTACACTAATATCTTATGGTGCAATAACATTCAAATATTCGTGGCATATTCCATGCATTATGATTTATTGTATGTACGATTGAAGTTCATTGTTTCTCTCACTCTCCCCCCGCCTCTCTCTCTCTCTCTCACTCTCTATCTTTTGCGCGGTATGTATATTATTTGAAACTAATGAGTAATTTATATACGGAAACTACATAAATCGTTCATCCGTATGTATTTGTTGTACGCAGTGTATACATTGTGGTTCTTGACGATAATTTCTGGCGGGGAAAAACTTTCAACAGATAATCAACGATACGTATCTCTTTTCGATGTGTATAGAGAAATTTCTCCTTCGCTGATAATTAACTTAACAAATGTTGGACATATAGACAGTTCGAGTTATAGGTATAGTAAGTACATGGATATTAGGCACATTTAAAGCTTTGTGGTATTCAATATACCTGCGCACAGTTAATACATGAAACACGACATATGCGTAGCATATAATTAATTAACTAACCGTCTGTCTTACGAGAAGGTACATTTTTCGATATTTCGTTTGCATGCGTTTTTTTTTTTTTTTTTAATTCAATTTCAATTCTCTGTTATGCTATTGCGTTTTATTATATTCGTGTGGAGCCTATAGCGTTTAGCAGTGCACTGAGAGCAGGCGCGATTTTCCACGGTATTTTATAGCTGCTGGCTTCCGTTACATCGGTAAATCGCTTTCTGTGTGCGTAAAAACGGAAAAGCCTTCAAAATCTTTGTGCAAATACTCGAGCGATAACCCGATGTACGAGTAGCCAGGCATATCGCATTTCCTCTTGATTTAATTGAATTTCCTAATCGTACTAATTGAAAGATCGGGGAAGAACACTGATGTCGATATACGAACTCAGCCAACCCTGTGAACAACAATCCATCCCTACGGTACAATAGTCACGGTCGTGTAAATTCCGTCGACGAATTACAGATACACTAATTTAAACCATAAATCAATCGACGCGTCAAGGGCGTTTTAATCAATTTTTGTACACCGAATTTGGTCGACACTGAATAGTTTTATCTCTGTGTAAAGCACCACTGATCTTTATTTGTACAAAAAAATTTTATGGTCAAAGTTGAGTGTGTGAAACTGCAAACAACGATTCAATCCTTCTTACACAGACGTTTTTCATATTTGGATCATTATTTTGCAATGGGATAAAAGATTATCTACGTGGTTATTCGCGATATTCTTACGTGTAACACTCACCAAATTTACAGTCGTACAATTATGTATATTATACAATCTATTATAACAACCTATGGTTTCACGTTATATTTGATTAGAGAATAACACCCGGATGAGTCAGATTAGCCCAAGGTGTTTGCTCTCTCGTACATAATACGTATATAGGTATACGTTGTAATCAAGAGTAAATTTATTCCTGTAATCCAACCGCTAATGGTTCTACCGTATCCACACATTTCATTTGCAACTATTTCAATGTTATGCTGCATTGATACAGTTACTGCCGATATGGGCTCAAGTAGATTTCAGATACATCTCTGTCGATCCTTCGACTTTAAAAGCACTGAAAAATTCTCGACGTTTATTAATTATTCGAATAAACACGCATGCGCAAAAATATTTGAAAACACACTCTTACTTAACACATCGATGATTTGTATATACTCTGCAAAGTGTATTCATTGATATATATGTACATATAAATTGCTGTGAGTCGCATTTCCGTTCAATTACATTGATTGAATCCTGACATTCAATTGGACCGGTTCTTTTATTTGTATTTGAAAAAAAACAAGCAAAATTCGAGTGAATAGAATCTATACGTATCTGAATCAATTATTCTCATGTGCGTACGACATTTTTATACTCCTTTCGAGTCTGCAAGTACTGTGTGCAATTGCATAAAAATATAAATGTTATCGATTACGCGTATCTGCGTATCATTCTAAACGATATAACACATTGCGCCAGTGATACAAATCAAACAGACAGATACTGGTCAGACCGAGCTTTTGCGTACTCAATTTCGCAACCTGCTAGATTTTGAGAATTTTCAAAGCTCTGGGAAGATAATGTGCACACACATTCTTATCGATTAAACTCTTAATCCCAGTGACAATAACATGTACCAATATGTAAGCTACCTATGACTAATCTTCCATCCCACGCCAATATTTGCTCAATCGTATAAAACTGAACCGTTTTTTATAATTAAGGTCCAGGCGGTTTAGCTTCAATTATTGATTTGCCATACAGCGATTCACATACACAAAAGATTTAAAAAAGTGCTTCACACAACTATAACTGCGAATCATTGCTACAATTTTAAGTAGTGCTATAGAATATATCGTTCTTTGGCTACAGTTCTTCCAATTACCCATAAACGGACACGTAAAATTCAATTTTCCGTCTTGCATTACGGTATGGTTTTTTGTTTGAAAAGCTAGATTCTGAAAACTGTCTTGTGCATAAGTTGGCTGTTTTTACTGGGTAAGAATTTGTATATCGCGCTTCTTTAGATCACGCGAAGAAATTGAAAACGTTCATCTACAATTCGCGTAGGTACATGTACACATGTACATGTATTTCATAGTGCTGTTAATTTCATTCGAATAGATAAGAAAGTAACAGCGATGTTCGGTGTCCATATTCGAGATTGTTCGATATAGATTTTCATACATGAAAAACCGTAGTCCGCAACCTGCAGTGCAGTTTATACCATTGATACGACGGCATTCCTGGAAGAGATAATATGTATAAGGTATACATATACGACATCGCCTTAATTCAATTTCGCCGGACTACACGAATCCGTATGAAATCTCGACACGTCGTCACCGTACATAGGAATAATATTATCCTTCTTCACCCCAATAATATTCGGAAAAGAATGAATCACCGTATATTTATGATACGTATCTATTATTTCACCCATATACTGTTCTGTCAGACAAAACATATCGTTGCGTACATACATTTAGCACGAACAATATTCAAAATATCGGCAAATAGTGGACCGTTGACGCGTTCTTCGCCGATTAATACGTCCCGTCGCAGTGGGACCAAAACCAAATACAATAGATACCCACGTCGTATTTATATATGTTCGGCTAGACGCGTGTATTTATTTTCGGTTAAAAATAGTTATGTATAGTTACATGCATGTTGACAGATGTGGAACGACGGGTAACCATGCGTAGATAGATAGATATAGAGAGATGGGCAACGGGGGAGGGGGAGGGGGAGAGCGAAAGAAAAAGAGATAGAAAGACAGAGAGAGTGAGAGAGAGAGAGAGAGAGAGAGAGAGAGAGCGAGAGAGAGAGAGAGAGAGAGAGAGAGAGAGAGAGAGAGAGAGCGAGTGAGAGAGAGAGAGAGAGACATAGGCATATTGGTCCCGCATTTGAATTACACGTGTAAGGAGAGAGAAGCAGGCAGGATAGTATAAAACTATTTGATATCTGCAGGAAGATATCCCCGGACGTATTACCAGCGTGTTCGCCGGGGATATTTCGACAGAAGCCTTTTCGCCTGACGACAAACCAATGCGCGACTTTACCAAGTCTTGCGCATACCTATCGTAACTACTCGGCACGGGGTTCCAAACACTCGCGTCTCGGCACTGCATTAGCCCACAAAATGGCGTCGGCGAGTTCCACTGCGGTCGTACAGGGCTGGCCCAATACCAAAGACGACTACGACCTCAAGGAAGTTATCGGTAATTATCAACACCCTAATCGCTTATTAATCCCCCTCAGCTTATTTAAGAAAAAATTCTTGGATGATAATTGGATCTTGCAGCATATACCGGGTTTCGGCTATTTAAATCCACCTATATCACCTCGCACGTATGTTGTGTTACGGTAAAAGATCGAGCCGACTTAGGCTTCGTTCCAGACGTGAAGTTCCCTTCAAATTTTCTCTCCTAACTATAAATACGGGTGTTATTTTTTGGCAAGGGTAATCCACCACCGTCTCTCTTTGCGCGTCAAACCGGCCGTCAAGTGACCTAACCTAGTTCCGAAACCTGACTAACCGATGCAAACCCATCTGACCGGGGTCAATGCTTTTAACAAGGTTAATAAATATTTTCGGTAGTGGTACGCTCGCTGCGACGATGCATTTGTGTTAGTGTAGCGTTCTTCTCGCCCATTTTCCCCTTCGCCTCTCTCCCTTCCTTGCCTCTTCTCCGCCTCCAACTACCTACGCTCATCTCCTAATAATTCATTTTTATTAGAACAACGTACTACGTAAATATGTATGTTGAAATGTTTGAACATTTTCTGTTTATCAATGGAATGCCACCGGTAAACTTACAGTTTTATTTTGTTTATATAGGTATGTGTACAGGCGTTCTACACTCGCTGTACAGACACGATAGTATCAATTTATCGGTAAAACAAAGATACATATCACTTAATTCTTCACTTACTCGTATAATTAATAAAATTTCAATCGTACTCTCTTATCTCCCAAGAAGATCTTTATTATTCGTTCAAAATAAGAACCTACAATTATTTGTAATTTCTTATTCGTTGATATATTCATTTACAAATCAATCGTGGCAATCTGCGCGCAGCTTTGTTTTACCGTATATACATTATATACTTCGAAGTTCCGCAACTGAATTTTTCGCAAAATCAGAGAAAGGAATATAAAAGATCCTGCAGTGCGAAAATGAAAATCGATTTCACGTCTCCGCTCACGAATTATTGTGAAGAACCGCAGCAATGCGAGACGAGGGTTGGTTCAGTCGGTCAAGAAGGGGCTTCGATTTACTTTTTATTCGTGATTCCGCGCTTCATCAATCGTTCGGCAAACTTTATTGAATGGGAAATCTACTACTCGATGGATTAGACGCCCCTAAAAACGCGAAATGGGTAGTGTTGGCGGGTAATGTGAATTTCCATCGACCGCTGGGAGAGGGGAATTGATTTTCGTACTTTGCTGTCTTTGGAGGGTCGATATGCGCGTGCGGTACAAACTATGAATATGCAATGCCGCGTGCAAACCCGCGATAGCGGATGAATTAACATCGTGAGGAAATTTCACCGATCACGCAATAATGAACTCTACGTTTTTGTTTTTTTTTTTTCGTTTTTTATCAATAATCTGCGAGGATCACATTTCTTCCTTTATGCACCTTGCTTCAGTACCATTTTACCATGATCTTCTCTTTTGTAGACCCTATTATAGTCTGATACTTGAGAGCTCATTTTGTCAGTAAACAATTTGTTGAGAGGATTTAATTGTTCTGATGATGAAATGAGAGAGGAGTCAACTTTTCTTCTTCTCTAAATTGTTGCCATCAGAGATGTGAGGTCATCATTTCAATTCAAGAATATGTCCCACAATATCTCCGGCTGCCTCGTTTACTGCATTACATTGTTTCATTCTAGGTGTTGGTGCCACGGCTGTAGTACATGCAGCATTTTGCATCCCTCGTCAAGAAAAATGTGCAATCAAACGAATAAACTTGGAAAAATGGAACACGAGTATGGACGAGTTGTTGGTATGCAACTTCTGGAACCCTTTTTTTTGAAATTTTACGATTATAAGGATTTCCACGCAGGCTATTCGAATCCCTTGAAAATTTTTAGTACAATTCAACCATTACTCACCGTAATTAGTTTAAGTTTTTAATTAATTGGAGTCATTATATTAAAGAGATGTAATGACTAAACTTTAACAGATCGGTCAGTAATTAGGTCCAATAATTTCCTTGCACATTTTCTTCAACTGAAATGGAAGTACATGTCAGAAATGTCCAGCCCTCAATATTTATCTAACCTGAATTGTATAATAAAATATAAAGAGTATTGAAGACTTAAGTCAAATAGGAAGATAAAAATTGTTCGAACTCGGTATGGACTGATAAGTAGAAAGTCCTTAGTTAGACCTACTGGGATAAAACTTACCGACTTTATATTTTAAAATGCTGTAGCGTAATAATAAGATTTTTCTATTTTGTATTGTAGAAAGAAATCCAAGCTATGTCGTCATGCAATCACGAGAATGTAGTAACTTATTACACGTCGTTTGTGGTGAAAGAAGAGCTGTGGCTTGTTCTGAGATTGTTGGAAGGAGGTTCCCTACTTGATATAATTAAACACAAAACACGGACTACAAATTGCAAACATGGAGTGTTTGACGAGCCAACAATAGCAACGGTACTTCGAGAGGTGTTGAAAGGTCTAGAGTACTTTCATAGTAACGGTCAAATTCACAGGTAATTAGTATGATACAGCGTTTAAAAAATGAACAAAAACGAAAAATACAGCCAATCATGATAGCAGAGTATTACTTTCTTGAACAATGTCCATGTTATTTCGATTTCTACCATTAAATGACTTACCTTCCTGAATTCAATTTTCACTTTTTTTCAGGGATATAAAAGCGGGTAATATACTGCTGGGAGAAGATGGGACTGTTCAAATTGCCGACTTTGGCGTAAGCGCCTGGCTTGCGACTGGGCGAGATTTGAGCAGGCAAAAAGTTAGGCACACCTTTGTTGGAACACCATGCTGGATGGCACCTGAGGTCATGGAGCAGGTGAGAGAGGAAAGTTGCTCTACAATTTCTTAGCCTGCAATTGATGCGTTAATGTCAGCAATACCATGACATATTGTAACGGAATATACAAACCGTACTTTTTGAAGTTTTAAAGTTTGATTATTAACAACATAATCCGTGCAAGAGTTATGAACCGAGGTATAATTTCATCGCTTCTACCTCTAGTATGTCTACAGACTTTCACAACAGCTTTGCTTCACATTAAAGCATCCAATATTAACATACACATGTTATCGGTTTATTGAAATGTTCATAACAATGTATGCTATTTAATAATCCCTTGCACGTAACAATAACAGGCTTTGAATAATTATTAGATATAATGCTGTACTTTTTAAATTATCTTTAATTTCTCTGGGATTCGATCTGAGCTAGTGCATCATACGAGTCTAAACAAATTACTTCTTATCAGGTTATGTACTTCAACGAATATTCACATATAATTTATACCTGTTATAAATATAACTGGAAAAAAAAGAAACAAACTTCATATATTGGCATCAATAGTCATATTTTGAAAAAAATTACATGATAAGCAGATTTGTACCTGATGATTTTGCGCATATCCCTTTCATACCGTTCAACAGCACTTCTGCACATACATATTGAGCATTTTCTCGCAAACAAGAATCAGGATATGAATATAATCTTGTTCGCCGTTGACGCATGAATTTGGCGACTGATAAAATTGACTGTCAGATTGAAGCGTACTTATTCATGTATTGTGTTATCATAACGTGACGAAATATCTGGATACAGGATCACGGGTATGACTTCAAAGCGGATATTTGGTCACTGGGAATTACGGCTATTGAAATGGCTAGTGGTACAGCGCCTTACCATAAATACCCACCAATGAAAGTTCTCATGTTGACTTTACAAAACGATCCTCCTACCCTTGATACAGCTGCGGATGACAAAGATCAATACAAAGCATATGGGAAAACATTTCGAAAAATGATTGTAGATTGCCTGCAAAAGGATCCCACAAAAAGGTGATACAAATTATGTAATAATTAAAATTCCATAAGGTACCTGTATCTAAATGTTAATCTATGACATTAGTTTTTACTGTGCTGAATTTATGAACCTTTTACTGTACTTCTTAGCAGGCTTAAATATCTCAAATTTTGTCCAGTATCTAGCCAGTTAATAAACACCTACTCACTCTCGGCTCATCCGTCATCTATTAAACAGTTACATTACCAAAACAAGTTAACGCGTCATACGTTTGCATTGCAAATTCACGCCTGTGAAGATATTCTACTGTGTTTCTTCTTCTCCTTTCAGACCAACGGCAACGGAGTTGTTGAAACATCCGTTCTTCAAAAAAGCTAAGGATAAAAAGTACTTGCAACAGACGTTGGTAGCCATTGGTCCTAGTTTGGAAACTCGAGTGCAAAAAGTACGTTCATATTTGATTGTTGTAGAAAGTTAAACAACACGTGAGGTGTCGAATATTCTTTGTTTAAATAAATCTATCAAACGACAGAATGTATCGTAAATATGTTACAAGAAAATTACCAGCAGAGCAGGTAAAACTAGATTTGTAAATCTTATTTATTCATTATCGTGCGTCATTAACTGATTACGTAATTACATAGTAAATTTCAACATCTCTATACTGACAGGCTTCCAAGAGACAGCCAGGAACGTCAGGTCGATTGCACAGAACAGTGACCGGCGAATGGGTGTGGTCATCGGAAGAAGAAGACAGTGGTGGTTCGAGCGACGGAGAAAGAGAGGAGGCTCTGCCGGTAAACACAATTGACAATGGTAGTAGCGAAGACGAAGTTGTCGAATCTGAAGAAGATTATGGTATGGTGAAACCTGCACAGAGCCACGTTGTCATCCAAGCTGCGGAACAGAATGTACCAATAAATTTGGTCCTTAGATTACGGTGAGTTTCTAAATGTCTTGAAGTTTCTTATTTCCCCACCCCATAATCGAAAATTATTGTGGAACACATTTTGTACAATAAAATAGTCTAATCTTCGTGGGTACTTTATAATTCCAGTCGTCCAGATGCTCATTTCAGTTGCGAAGAAAACTCCAAGTATGTGCCTCTCCTAAACTTCCCTTCTAGCACATTCTATTCCATACCAAATCTAAACTACATACCTGAAAATCATCCTCCAATCCGCATTTTCGATCCTGTGATTAAAATTTATTTTGTTTGCTTATCGAATTATAACATATGAATAATTCTGATGAATTTTCATTCAATTCTTACATTATTTTGAATTAGAACTAAAACTTAACCCATCGGCACTTAATAATACATACTCACATATTCAGAGTAAGATAGAATTCGTAAATTTTTCTGTAGAAATCAGAAACGAGAACTGAATGATATAAGATTCGAATTTGCTGTTGGAATCGACTCTGCAGAAGGTATTGCTGCTGAACTTGTTGGCGCAGGGTTAGTTGACGGCAAAGATATTGTTGTCATAGCAGCAAATCTACAAAAGCTCATCGACAGTGCAGGTCAACTACGGACTGTCACATTTTCCTTGGTAATTATTATTAAAATCAAGTGATAGTAGTAGATGGAATATAATTCAATTGCATTGAATTTGAATTAAGTGCATTGAGTTTCGACTTTTTTTTTCGGTAAGGATGGAAGCTTGAATTATACTCTATAAATCAGTTCTCCAGATTGACCAAATAAATGTTTCATTCTAGAATTCGGGGTATGCGGCAAACGAAGTACCAGATGACAAAGCTTTGATAGGCTTTGCACAGATTTCCATTACGGATTAAGTGTGCGTGGAAATATTTTCAACCCTCAGGATCAAGTTTGCAATCGATGCTTTTAAGTGATAACGACTAGAAAAGACTCAGATTCTGCATTAAATGTTGCGTTTTTGGTTTCTGAAGTCAGTATGTTTTCGTTTCTGTAGAAACAATATCTTAGCGATTATGCGTAACGTAAATAAGTTATATGTGTGACAAACAGGGTGTTGAGAAAGAATCAGTTGAATGTCAAGTATTAGTTGTTGAAATGAAGAAACACTTTATTTTTATAACTCTTGAATGTCACCCAGGAAGCCAAAGTTTTGAAAGACTTGAATGAATAGTGGGAGCTGCGTTACATTGAAAATTAATCAATGTAGTCATAGTACTGCTAGTTACACATAATCATAAAATATTGTTCGTATTATATTTCCCTTGTACATATTAGCAATTTAATTACTAACATCAGGCATTCTGGCTCTCTGCTTCAAGCATGAAAAGGAGAAGACTTAATCAAAGTAAGTCTTAATACGTTCAATCTTTGATAGATCAAATAAATCGATAGTTATACATGTGCATCATTTACATATTACACGGTTTGGTTTCGAGAGCCTGATTCCTATGTTGCTGCTAGATGCAACAATGCCAATATTAGTTTTATTTACTTATCATTTAATGTGGCAGGGGTTTGATTAGGTGATTTCATAAAGAATTACGTGAAGTCACCGATCGTTTTTTCTGGTACAAAATAAGAATAACCGAAATGTATCTACCGTGCTTCGTATCGTAGGACTTAGAAAGATAAAAAGTACTAAAAACTGTTTTGTACTTAATTGAAAACAACTATATATATATATATTTCAACGGCTTAAAATAGCTGTATTATTGATATTCTAAATTTTCACACGCGTCTTAACATTTTTAAATATAAGGTTGAGAGTATTGAATTTAATTTGTTTTCACCTATCGTACACATATAAATTATAAAATTATTTGTAAATATTTCAAATTTTATTGAATAAATTTGAAGGAACTAATTAAAGGTTCATGAATAATGGGCGAACATCCGATGCTTAAACTTGAGAGTAGATGTAATTTATGTGTAAGCTATAGATTAACAATCATGTAATAGTTTGTATTGTCAAGTTTTAGTTGTAGTTGAAAAGAGAAAACACCCGCACTCAAGACTTTCTCATAATAACGTACTTCTGAATATCTATCAAAAAAATTTTGATTTATTTTAGCGTAACTAGACATGATACGTGCCTTACTCTTGACACAATACGGCCATCCTTAGTCCCGCTTCAAAAATCGGCTTTTAATAGTGATCAAAATCGGTTACGGTTATTGCCAATCAATTGCAACATCAATCTAGTGCCAAAAACGGCGTGCTACATGTATAGCAATTAGCTCTATAGTATAATTTATCTGTACTCATATCAAGGAATATTCAGTGAGAAATAAAACGTGTTTGAACGCATCATGCTGAAAAAGTTTTAAATCAATTCTGTCTTATTATCGTCAGGAATGGGCAGGTAAGATGAAATAAACTTCTGTCGCGGTTTTATAATACAAGATAGAAGTCTTTAATGACTATTAAAAATATTAATAAAAATAATCATAGCATCTTTATATCTGATAACGAAAACAAATTAGGCAATACTTATTACAAGTCTGATTTCTGTGTATTTCGCCGGACTGTCTTTTCTTCACACGAGTATTTACACTTTTGCTTGTCGATTTCAGACGATTCTCGGCAGCAGGATGTTAATTTTTTATGGATTAATAATGCCACATTTTTTCCACCTATAGCACTCATCTCCATTGCACTAGCAGCCCACTCTATTGCATTAACGTGGTATAGCGAATCATGGAGTTGAAAATTATCCAATCGTGGAGCTGTTGAATATTTCGGATATGCTTTCCACGGTATTTCTCGCAGTTGACCGACCTGAATGTAAAATATCAAATCGTTACAAGTAATTTAAATGAGCAAACGGATCTTTTATTAGTTGAAACTGAACTTCACAATGCGAATGAAATGTCACATGACAAGTTAGTTAAAAATCAATAATACCGAAACTCAGAATGGTCAAATTTTACTGTCACTTCTTGAATGAAGGTAGAAATTCTTACGTTTGAAAACATGGAACTAATTTGACGCGAAGTCAGACGATGTTTACTGAAAACTTTCCAAACTTGAGAGTCCTTTCCAATTGGTCCATTCACTGGGAATAATTTACCAACAGAATTAATTTCAGTTTTGTTTGGATCGCAACTTAATATTGCATCTATTGGATCATCCAAACCAAAGTGGCTTGGTATTAAATCTCCTTGAATAAATGTGGCCACTGTTGTTTGATAATTCCCTGGGAGTTGCAGGCTTTCAATTTTTTGAAAATCCATAAATTTTATTTCGTATTTTTGATCCTCCGTCAATGGTGTTGCTATAACGACTATATCGTAAATATTTTTCATCACATTATTGCTACCTGATGATAAAATAAAAAAATTACGTCAATATAAATCACAAACAGAACTGTTTTGACAGAATAAAATTCGTAAGGTATTTAAATTGTACCTGCGTTATTGTATGAAATCTCATACTGAGGTAGGGAATCATTATTTAACAAGTACCGAATTTCCTTAACTTGTGAAGGCACTAAGTTTACCTTACTATTTCTGTATATAAGATGTATAGGTACCTGAAATAGTGATGCCATGATTAATAATTAATTACCGTACTTTGTCATACATGTCTCACTCACGTATCATAATGCTTTTTAGTTCATATAATAATTCCTTCTTACTTCTTTATTTCCTCCCTTAACAGACCAAAGATCAGCTCCTGCACCAGCAACAGACACGCAACCCACAAAGCTGTGCACATCTGTGTTCTGTCCGTAATTTACGACTAAAGTAGCTTCGACTAGCTCATTGATAATCTCTTTAGAAAATCCTAGGGAGTGGAGATATTCTGCTGTCGATATTTGTAGAAGTTTTGGAAATTCTGGACTCATAGCTGATATCAAATCGTGAACATTGTCATACGCAACTCCTTCATCTTGATATCGATATATATTTTCAAAACTATCCAGAATGGTATTAACGTGCCTGGTGGAAATAGAGATATAAACACATGTTATCAAGTCAATTATTTCAAAGTAGGCAAAATTGAATACTAGAGCAGCTGATTCAAGAAAAAAAAATTTCTTTACGTTTCAAGCAGCATGAAAAATGTAAGGTAAATAATTATTTCTTTCTACTGCGTACAAGAGAATTTTTATTTATACCTGTAGAGCTTAAATGGCTGTAAGCCATATCTATAAAGTAGCTTCATCATAGTCACTATTTTCCAATTGCTCTCCATGATGACAAACTCACCTCCGTTCCACACGCCTGCTCTCATCCCCTTAGAAGTAGGTCTCTCTTCCATTCCTCAATTTACCATGCAAAGAAGAACGATTTACATTAATTCTAACACATATAAATTTTGAGTGAAATTGATTCATGTTGCAAATCAAAGAACCAGCTAGCAGAATATAAAAATTAAGAGATAGCTGTTCAAATACATATCATTTGTTTGTAGTAGTGCTACATCATACTTACCGAGCAATTCAAGGAAAGCTTTCATGTACTTATTTCGTGAGTGTATTATGGATCCACCAGCCTCATATTCTTCATCATTAACTCTAACAGTAGCCAAACGACCGCCGATTTGATCTGCTTCAAAAATATCAATTTCTAAATTTCCGTCAAGTAATTCTGTGAGGAAATGTGAGGCTGAGGCACCACCGATCCCTGCGCCAACAATTGCTAGTAAAGAAAATAACCGGCGATATAGTGATCGACATTCGTGTGTACTTTGGGTATTTCAGTTATTTTATAATTGAAAAATCATTGTTATCGTTACCAATTTTTGGCCTTGGCGCATCTTCACACAAGCTTATCGCTACAAAAATCAATCCGACAAACAGCAAAACTCCAAACCAGTGCATTTTTAATAAGAATTGGTTGCAGATGTCGATATAATATAAACAATTATGAAATGATAAATATAGGTTTAGATAACACACTGTAAGGTGGATTATCGTTCATGTCTTCACCTGTCAATTGGATTGGTCACAATTCTTGGTTCATTACTCCAAGTTGTGATGGAGAGATTAGTGCTAAGTCGTACATGACAGTTCGTTTCAAAACACCGACAGAGTTCAATAATCTGCATGCATATGCATATAAATCATCGCTAGTACGTCACAATATCGTTACATGACGTCACTATTCAGCAAATTTCCAAGATTGTGATTGGTGGAAATATTCGCAATGATATTCTTCTATTCATTCTCCGCGCACGCTTGATGACGTCACATGTAAGCACGTGCTGTGCATCATCTGTGCACACGATTTTTATAAATTTCGGTTTTTTATAGCTGCTCTTATTACGAGACGTTTACGATGAATTGTCGTCGAGGTTTCTCGATTTTATTTGTTATACAATTTGTTAAGAAAAAATGATACCGTACAGATTTTTGCGACTACAATCACATTATACGTAATAATTTCAAGTCCTCTCTTTTATAATTTATCTTGGTGTTAGCTTGATTCGAAAAATATTTTTCAGCTGTCCTAAAACGATCTATAATCCTAACGAGGGATCAAATGCCATTTAGCTTACGTCAAACGAATGCCGGTATTTACCACCATATGCACGCACGCGTTCCAGAGTTAAGGTCTTTCATTCATTCTACTAAAACTTTTTTGTGTTTAAATCTACTTAGAATTTAAAAAATAAAATCACGTGCAAAAGTTACAATTTGATATGATTTCAGAATTTCAACTTCTGTCAGAAAATGTCGAAAATCTAAATCATTTCATGGAACAGATTTTTAAAAATTCCCGGGCAAAACACTGGTAATTTTCCACTGAAATTTCTAGCAGCTAAATAACCGCCATCTACGATGGAGAGCGGCCGATGCCCGATCCATGCCAATCGGTCTTTCTTAATTTGACGGCTTTGCCATTTGTACGCACACGTGAACCATCAGTTTGTTAACGCCGCATTTTGCCACATATAATTAGGTATTTATCAACAAATATACATTTTTCAGTAAAAAAAATAGTCATTCTATCATAGTCGATAAAATAACTAAATTTCAATGCGTACAATCCAAGTTAACGGATGTCATTCGGGTCGTGTGAAATACCTGTAATCTTTTGTCTCAGCTGGAAGCCACGCACGTTTCTTGAATTTTGAGCAGAGATTTGAGTAATAATTTTATCCTCCCAACATTTAATACCATTAAATCATTTGAACTATTGAAGTGACAGATGGTTAACCTATAAATTACATAACTTAGAAAGTTTGTAGGAAATAAGAAATAAACGTCAGTTTCATAACCGTGAAAATTCATGAATCTGAGTGAGTTTGTACAAAAAAAATTTCAGTTAAAATGCCGTCCGACGCAAAAAAGAAGCAGCAACAAAAAAAGAAGGATGCAGCTAAGGCTAGGCAGACCGGCAAAAAGGCTACTCCTCAACAGGGAAAGCCTGGAGATGATAGCAAAGAACAGAGCCCTGTAAGCGGAGAGCTGCAAAACGGATCCAATGGAACGAGCATCAGTGCTGAAGGTGACTTATAAATATACCCCTAATTTAACATTTTTATTTTCATAACGGTCATCCCTCGAATTGAGCTATTCATTATTTTCTCATCCAAACTGTGCCACATAAAGTTTTTATATGTTGACTAAGTGGTATGCTGAATTTTACAGCATTTATATGAGATGCAACCCTGAAGTAGCTATTATCTAATTCACAAAACATTCTTCTTTCACGTCTGCAGAGGCTTTGTGCATGAAGTTGGAATCTGATGCACGCCTCAATGCTGAAGCTCGTTCGTGCACCGGATCACTGGCTTCACATCCTCGTAGTCGTGACATCAAAATATCTAATTTTTCCATAACCTTCCATGGTTGCGAGCTCCTACAGGATACAATGTTGGAGTTGAATTGTGGTCGGCGTTACGGTTTACTGGGTCTAAATGGCTCTGGTAAATCGACCTTGCTCTCCGTTGTCGGTAATCGAGAAGTTCCAATTCCTGATCAAATCGATATCTTTCATTTGACCAGAGAAATGCCCGCTAGTAACAAGACCGCTTTACAATGTGTTATGGAAGTCGATGAGGAACGTGTTAGACTTGAAAGATTGGCAGAGGAATTGATTGAATGTGACGAGGAAGATGCACAGGTAATACATGAATCTTAGAAATCCTGTCAAGATAACGTTAATTGGAATATGGATAGATACAGATGGAATATTCCACTAGAATTATGATTTATCCAAAGCACAGATTTCAGTAATGTCTTTACTATTACAATTGGCAGGAACAACTGATGGACGTTTACGAAAGGTTAGATGACATGAATGCAGATACGGCTGAGGCTCGTGCTGCTCACATTCTGCATGGTCTGGGCTTCAGTTCAAAAATGCAGCAAACTCCAACCAAGGACTTTTCTGGAGGTTGGCGCATGAGAATAGCTCTGGCTAGGTAAAACTTTACTAGAGTTGAAATCATTCAAAGATTTGATATGATTAAAATGTTGAAAAGGGGTTTACACATTTGAAAAGCAACGTTTTACATTACCACAACTATGGACTGTATCAGTTTGAAGATACCAATCTTAAAGTTCATGAATATTATTACAGATCCGAGTTTTACTGTTTTGTTATTAACGAAATTATATTTATATCATTAGAGCGCTTTACGTGAAACCACATCTGCTGCTGCTGGATGAACCTACCAATCATCTCGACCTCGATGCTTGCGTGTGGCTTGAAGAAGAACTAAAAACGTACAAGAGAATTCTTGTCATCATTTCCCACTCTCAAGATTTTCTCAATGGCATTTGCACTAACATCATTCACGTCAATAAAAAACAGCTCAAGTATTACGGTGGTAACTACGAAGCTTTTGTGAAGACCAGGTAAATGTCATACTTCGTACACAATATGAATACATACAACAAAGAATACAGTATGATGCTGGACAAAAAATATTATAATTTGTTTCAACCACTCATGCGTTTTCTTCTCTAATGTAACGTTATTCTTCGAAATGTAGAATGGAGTTGCTGGAGAATCAAGCCAAACAGTACAACTGGGAGCAAGATCAAATAGCGCACATGAAGAACTACATTGCTAGATTTGGTCATGGATCAGCAAAGTTGGCCAGGCAAGCACAGTCCAAAGAAAAAACTTTAGCTAAAATGGTTGCCCAAGGTTTAACTGAAAAAGTGACCAGCGATAAGGTTCTCAACTTTTACTTTCCCTCGTGTGGAGGCATTCCACCTCCAGTAATCATGGTGCAGAACGTTAGTTTTCGTTATACTGACGACGCACCATGGATTTACAAGAATTTAGAGTTTGGAATAGATCTTGATACAAGACTTGCTCTGGTTGGGCCTAACGGTGCTGGCAAAAGTACATTACTTAAACTTTTGTATGGAGAAGTAAGTTTCATTCTGTACTCTGTGTTAGATAAAATATATTGCTTAAATTACATGTAAATCAGATGCTCTAAAACTTTGTTTGAACACATTATAAGACAACGTATTTTAATTGTTAGCAATAGAAATATGCACTTTTCATCACCAATATTTGTTACGAGAAATCAAATATCATGTCATTCAATTTAAACTTTCCAGTTGGTGCCCAGTAGCGGCATGATTCGTAAAAACAGCCATCTCCGGATTGCCAGGTACCACCAACACTTACATGAGTTATTGGATCTGGACCTATCACCTCTAGATTACATGATGCAGGCTTTCCCTGACGTCAAAGAACGCGAAGAAATGCGGAAGATAATCGGTCGATACGGATTAACTGGGCGACAGCAGGTATTCTAAATGTTTAATCGACTGCCTGGAACTCACTGTTATTTGTGTATTTTTTGGCACCAAACGTTTTTTCTAATTGGGTATTGGCAATAACTTGTATGATTTGAAATAGGTATGTCCCATTCGCCAGTTGTCCGATGGACAACGTTGCAGAGTCGTATTTGCTTGGCTCGCCTGGCAAGTTCCGCATCTCCTACTACTTGACGAGCCAACCAATCATCTTGATATGGAAACGATTGATGCTCTGGCAGATGCAATTAACGACTTTGATGGGGGAATGGTCTTAGTGTCCCATGACTTTAGACTAATTAATCAGGTGCGTTTATACTTAGTGACAATTAAATAGTTTGTTATAATCAGGTTCTCCGATTATATCTCATTTTATTATTTTTTTTTTTTTTTTCAACAGGTAGCGGAAGAAATTTGGGTGTGTGAAAATGGTACCGTAACAAAATGGCAAGGTGGCATCTTAAATTACAAAGAACACTTGAAGACCAAGGTGTTGAAGGATAATCAGAAAAATCAAAAAGAATTTGCTAATAGAGGCAAATAATTGATGTTATTCTGAAAACCATTTTATTCCTTTTATATTGCACCCCCAATTATATAGAAATTTTACCGAAAAATAAACTTGCCTGCCGTCTTAAATTGGTGCTGCTGTGTAGCACGAAGATGGCTTGAGCTATCTTAGCTAATTTATTTAAAACGATAAATCAGTAATAACTAATTACAATTACCTAATTGATTAATTAACAGAAACCGTTGCCCTTTGGGATTAAATCCCTATGGTCTCAGAGATTGTAATTTGAATCTAATTATTGAATATTAATAAAATACTTGAAGGAATATGGTAATTAGTAAAAACTCACAATATCCTTTTTCATTCGTTTAACATTGCAGTAACAAATTTTATACATTAGATTAAATTTTTTAAATTTTTTTCAAAAATATTACGTTGTTTACTCGTCGTTTGATGTGGATTAGTAAATACAAAATATATCTGTGAATACAAGTGTAAATATATGGCTTGTTTCTTGATATGCATGTATTAACAAAAATAGAATCATTGCGCCGCAACATATACTGGTTCATTCCAGTATTAGGTGAATATTTAAATAGAAATATCTCAAACTTCAAAATGATGTACAATGTAGCAATATAGATATACATATAAGTAATAACAATGCATTAGTCAGCCATAGTGAGCCACTCTTTTATTGACGTATAATAGATTTCGTTCCAATATTGTTATAATCTGTAGCACTGATGGCTGAGTTGAAATTATCTACCACGAGTTTGCTTGATAAATTTCCGGGTTCGAAATGATATTAGATTATTTTTAGTGAATCAGGTTGATTCAGTTAACTAGAGATTCCAATACTTGAAACTTCTCGGGCGAATATCATTCACGAAACGTCGTGTAGCTTGACAGAATCATTTGAATAGATAAAAATTAACATATTTACAAAGGTCAAGTAGTAACAGAATTCTCTTTGTAGATCTGTCAAGTTTCTTTCGTAAATTGTTCGTATAAACGCAACCATATATATATATTGTAGTAAAATCGTATAAAAATTTGATTGCGCATTTATATAAATATATGACATACATAAATATAGTCTATTTTATAATCTAAAAACCACAAAATATCTTCATAAAACATCAACAATGAACAGGAGTTTCAAAATTTGAAAATACTTTAAGGTTTTGGAAGTTAATCGTATTACTTGGTATACATATACAAATGAAACATATTGTCTTGGTGTAAGAGGGCAGCGAATCATACGATAAAACTATGCCGCTTCAAAAATTGAATGGTGACTCACAGCTTTGATATATCAACTGTAAATATCACGAAACGGAATTCATAGTTTTAGTTATCATTTTACTGTGTGAAATAAACAAGAGGATTTGACCCTCCATACTTGCATTTTAAAGGTAGAAAAATTCCCCATGTCAAGACAAAACTTCTTGCTCTTGCTGATCAACATTTATGGAAACTTACACTGAGGTAGACGCTGGGATGGCACAAGCTGCTTCCTGTGCCAGTGCAGCTTCCCGTAAAACTAAGAGATGTAAATCCATGTCACTGAGGGCCTGATCGATAAATGCCAACTTCCTTGCCTGACTTTTCGGTATTCCATGTTTCGTAACGAGGGCCAAGTTGGTGACTGCTAAAACTAGAGCTGCTACTCTTGCTTCCAGTAAACGAGCATCTAGGGGTGGGTAGAGGCTACGTACAACATCATCAACCCTTGGTGGTATGCGTCTGGCAACCTAAATTGGAGTAATAGTGAGCTTGAATTTTAATCTAAATTATTATACATATGTGTGTATAGGTTTGAAATTTTTTTATTTTTTTCTTTGGTTTCAACTTACGTCTACAATTTCGAGAGGTACTGTGTTGCTGTTTACTGTTCCAGCAATTTTGGTCAAACTCGCTGCCAGGGAATGGCATGATCTTAGCACTGCTATACACGGTGGAGCCAAACCAGTCGCGTCATCAACCCACCTTTAAATGATCAAAGATAATTATACTTCAGGACTAAGTCTAATTCATCCAATTATCAAAAGCTGAGTTTCACCTCTCAGCATTAACCAGCCATTCTTCGCCCTCCCAAGCATCCAAACTCAGAGCTCCACCATTTTCGCTTTCCAACAAATCTGAATTCAAGTCATGGGAATCCTTCTGTTTCTGAAAAGATTACATCAGTTTCGTTATCAAAAAATATATTTTGTGATCACCTACAAAGCTGAAGACTTTGATGATGAAACTAATCCAAGAAAGCTATGAAAGCGGTATCTTGCTTATCGGTAATAATATTCAAATAAAGGATGCAATGCAATATGTGGCATCCAAGTATATCGAAACTGTATAGAACATGAACAGAAATGGTTCAATTTTTCTACTGGAAGGCCATTGGTGTAACGTTACAAATAGCTTGGAAGTAAGTGAATAATTTCACCGTTTTATAAATAAGGATACAAAATAATACAGGCTACAACCACTGAGCTATTTACCTAAGTATATAAAGTTGTATAAATGGCAAACTTACATGATAGCATCGTTGTCTTCTACAAATGACTAACAAAACGAGAAGCGCGCCAAGAAAAACAGCAGCAAGAGCACCAAGGGCGACTGCAACAACCGTCTCCATACCAGCCATGCTCCCAACCGGTACCGAAGAACTCATGTTGTTGTTACGAGCTCTTCAAGCCAGGGTAATATCCAATTACTAATAAGCCTTTGTAGCCGTCTCTGCAAGGCTGCAAGCCACTTGTTGCGTCAGTAAAATACAATGTGTCATGAGATTAGGACAACTAAATAACTAACAGACTTGTACTTGTAAAAAAAAAAGAACAAACAAAGACGCGAATTAGCCACACCACTTGCCACCTCTTAATTAATTTTCAACAGTTGTTCATTTGTATACGCATCCTTGGTTTCAGTGGGAGGCAGAGACTGTCACGGGCTTTATACTGTACACACATACTACTTTCAGCTGGTGAATGTGATTTCAACGTGTGTGAATATGTCACTGATTGTCAATAGCTTTCATGCAATTGTGTGCATCTAGGCGTGCAAGTCGTGCATGGTCAATCACACGGATGGATTAAGGAGTTGCTGTTAATCGTTACACGTTTGCTGCATCAGATTCATTGCATCAAGCTGGATAAATTCTATATTTATTCGTTATACGAATTTAGAGGTACGACATACCAGCGTCTGTGCAGTTGGGCACGATTTGTCAGAAACACGAATACATGTACGGTACTAATTGAGTGAACTACTTGTTACAATATTTTTGACAGAAACAGATCATTCGCGATTTCATGAGGCAGCAGTCATTCCTTAGATCCAAAAATTTGCCCTGAAATGACGTGGCTTCGGTAAAAATTATACAAACATCATACCAAAAGAACTTTTCTAAAATATTTGACAAGTCAATATGAAGATTGTATTTCAGTTGATATGTCCGTTAAATTTTCGGATAGAGTGCGACACTATCGGTTTTGTATGTCCCCCCCCCCCCCCCCCCCCTTATTATTAGATGTCCCCTAACTCATCCCTAAAAACTCTCGCATTCGGAATTCGTGAAGCAGTGTGATACATACCTCGAGTTCACGGATTGTTTAATTCAGTTTCAAATAAATTCCACATTTATCATACACGTAGCGTAGTTGTCAAAAGATTTCTTGATAATCCCACTGAATAAAATTCCTTCCTTTCAAAAGCGAGAAGCACATAAAATTGCAACTGTCATGTCGTCATGGGAGGCGTGACGAGCCTTACATCTGTCGGATTATAGTATTTAATCAAAGGTAATACTGAATACACGCAAACATGACTGACCTGATGAAAAATCTCGGTTCCGATGACTTTAATCCAGAAAAATGTAAGTTCTTCTACTTTTGAATAGATTTTAAGCAATATTCTTATATGCTAATACAGGTTATGTTCTCAAATGAGATAGAATCATGAAATGAAACGATGCGAACAATGCTCTATTCAATAAGTGAACCAATACAATATGTTATTTATTTAAAAACTTTCCGCCGTATTTAACAAATTACTTGAATCTAAAAATAAGGTCCTCATTTGCTGTGCTGTTAATTAACAGAATTTAGTGCATTTACATAATATACGATTATCAATTCTACTACTCACGTGTAGTTTATTTCGTCTATTACAGTTGTCAAAGAGTTGAGCAGTCAGTGCGTCGGCGTGGACGAGCTGAGACAGCAGAGAGCAAAGATTCAAATACTCGCTGACAGCACGTCGGCACAATTGAAAAAAAATGTTTACCAAAATTATATGCAGTTTATCGAAACAGCCAAGGAAATATCTCACTTGGAAAGCGAAATGTATCAGTTGTCACAATTACTGGGAGAACAACGCTCACTTTTGGGAACTCTTGGTGCTATCGGTGCAACTGGGGTTGTTTTCGATGAGAACATAGAAACTCAAAATGGGGAATCTCATAATGCTGGTACCAAAGAAGAGGAACAAAAATCGAAACTGATTCAACTACTGGAGAATGTTGAAGGTGCCATGGTCAGTTTCAAATTAAAATTAAAAATTTAATAAATTATTGTTCATTATTATATTAGATGCCAATCAAATTATTTTGTCAGCTATATTTCAATCAATTTGGTAAGATTGTATCACAATTTCTATGTAAGACAGATTATTCACCACTTTCTTACATCCACAACTTATATTATATCATTGGATGAAACGCATTTTCTGATAGCTGATTTTTTGTAGTATCTATTTTTGATAGAAGTTTGGTATCAGAAAAAATCTAGAGACTCAAATCTAAGCTGAAACATTTCACTTGTGATATCTGAAACCTTTCTTATTGCAGAGCTTGGTAGAGACGCCAGGTCGGATTTGTTTACACGAAGGATCTCTGCTTGAACTTGACCCATTGGAAGGAACACCCCTGAAAAGGATTCACGCTTATTTATTCAACGACGTTCTAATGATCGCCTCATGGTTAGCCACTGGTGGAAGGCGTGGCCCACCCAGATATAAAATGCAAGCTGTTTATGATTTGCAGAGTTTAGCCGTTGTCAATGTTAGAGATCTGGGAACTGTCAAATTAGCCTTCAAACTCTTGGCTTTTCCTGACACGAGGGTCTTTCAGTGTGCGACAGCAACAAGCAAGGTTATTAGCAGACCTATTTTTCCTATTACGCAGTCCGATAGTAACTTTGTAGTTGAAAAACGAATATATTAAACTCTCCAAGATTTTGGAATATATTTTCAATGCTTTGTACGTTTTTGCAGAAAGAATGGTTGGATAAATGTGAACAAGCTAAAAAAGCAAGACTAGTGCAAGAAGATCAAACTAAATCAGTTGATAAGGATAGAAATTTAAAAGATGAACACATAGCACCATCTCGCTCAATGTCTCTAGATTCAAACACAATAGGTAAGTTTCAGTAAGTAGAGTTTCACATTTTAGGCGGTGATCAAGCTTAATCCTCTGTATTTAAGGATATTACGTAAAAATTAATGATCGTAATTGTAACCAGGCACGGAAGATAGTCCAGAAGCAGAGGGTACCGAATCTCTACCCGAATGGTTGTTAGAAGTTGCCGAGGACCTAGATTCTTGTATAGCACAACGTCATTTTGAAGAAGCTTACAATTTGTTAGAGAAAGCAAGATCTTATCTGAGCGAAGCTCAAACAACGCCTGTATTAGTTGGTATCAAGGCTAAAGTTGACGATAGAGCACAGTCTCTGGTCGACGTTCTTACCAAAGAATTGGAATTGAGTTCTGAAGCAAAGTCACTTCAAGGGGGAGGCCTGAGGAGTGCGAGAAGAGCTGTAAGATTATTAATTCAGTTGGATCAAAGTGTCCAAGCTTGTCAACTGTTTTTAAGATTATGCAATGCTGCACTGAAAGCTCAATTGAAACGAGTTAAAAGAGAAGGCCCCACAATACCTTACGTCAAACAGCTGAGCGCCATCGCCTTTAGCAACGTGGCTGAAATGGCTAGAGAGTTTTTACGTATTTTCCCAAATTCTGCGAATTGCACTTCTGGTAAGGTAAAATACACTAGATCACATTTAAACCTGTCCAGTACATCACGTATGTTGAAGAATTCAATGAAGCTAACCAATAATTACATCTTTTACAGCTCTGGTAGTCTGGTGTGGTCAAGAGGTCAACCATTTGACGTCACATTTGATTAAACAAGTTTTCATACCACAAGTTTCTACGAACACGCTTGCAGAATGCATTGTGGCTGTAAGGAGCCACTGCGATCAGGTAATTATGGTTACAGCAATTGTTAAGCGTTTAATTACAGTGATATACTATTGAAATTGAATACAGAAGTCGTTTGTTCTTATCAATAACATCATATGTAGCTGACGCAGCTGGGTATAGATCTTCGCTACCAATTGGATGGCCATCTCAGAACTCCATTGGCTAGAGCTCTGCAAGATGCTGGCGAAAAGTACGTTGACGCGATTAAGGTTCGGGCAGCTGAGGATACTTGGCGCCCGTCCAATCAGTCTAGCCAAAACCTCCAGAAGCTTATGACAGAGCTTGAAGATCTCGGAATTGGTGTTCCATTGTCTTACATGACAAGTGAAACATGGTTATCACTGACAAGTAATACACTGGCATTCTCAAGACTGTACGTTGGATTACTTGAGGATTGTCTTAGCGTTAATACACCAGAATTGATGATAACCATAGACAGTGTTCTCGTATCTGTAATGCGAGCTCAAGTACAACACCTTTTGGCATCTCTAAGTAATCCAAAATTTAAACAAGAGGTAATAATTAGTGATCGTCACTACTTGAGGATTGATCACGAATGTCTAATCAATATGATTTACTGTTACAGAGAAAAGTGGTGGAAGATAATGCAGTTTATATCAGAGACATTGTAATTGGTAGAGGACTTGAACTTTACCAAAGTGCGACAGCAAGACCATTTACAAAGCTAGTCACGTTGAAAGATCAAATTGTCTTCGAATCTGTTGCCGCAACGAAGCCTAGACCTGCGCCAAGAACAGCAGTTACAAAGTACTCGACTACAGAATATATATGACTCATTTTTCACTTGTAAGGTATGTCAAATTTTATATTAATATATATGTAAAATAAAAATTTACAACGCCTAATAATATTGAATGATTGTAATTATTTGGCATGGTAAGTATTGTATGCTTGTATGTGTAATGAATAGTTTCACGACGCTAAAAACGCATCTACCATTTCTACAAGACGTTTTTCTTCTAATTATATTTATCAGAAAGGAACGAGAAATTGAACTATTATTATATCGCATTATCAGTGCTTACAGGGATACAAATGGATAACGAGAAAAATTGGTATAAAAAGTCTTGACGACATATTTTTTGCAAACTTTAGTAACATTCGAATTTATGGAGTAACAATACATGTACGTGTGAAGGAACTTATGCAATAAAGAACATACTCTCGGACATGAATAATTAACGAAATTATTCTTATTCACTAATCAGTCTGTTGCTGACATTTCTCCTATTTCATGTATTCTATATAACTAGAGTACTTTTTAAATCGCATACTAATTCTACAAATTTAAAACTAATACAGCATTACCTAACTCATCTTTTTTCAATTGTTAACGCTGAATGAATATTGTTTCGTATCGATTAAAGCATAGTACTAAAGTTTGTCCGATGAACACGTATTAAATTGAATTTAAAATAAATATGGAGTGCATTCCATGTAAATATATTTAGGATTCAGCTAATAACTTACCATGTGTTATGTTTAAATAACAAATTCAACGTACATTAATAATATCATTGGCAGAAGATAATGCTATCTCTGTACAAAATTGGTAAATCATATTATTAATCTACATTGAATTTGTTATTTAAACATAACACGTGTTAAATTGAATTGAAAATTAATATGGAATGCATCCCATATAAATATATTTAGGATTCAGGTAATAAATTAATATGTGTTATGTTTAAATAACAAGCTACACGTAGATTAATAATATCATTGTCAGAAGATAATGACGATCTCTGTACAAAATTGGTGCACAGGTTACTTTGCAATCGGGACTTGATTAATCACATCTGGCATCTTGAAAGAAACGGAATAAAGCTCTGTAGTTTATCCGTAGTATTTCAATGCCAATGAATGATTGTGATTCATCTAATGTACGATAACTAATTGTATTAGAACAGAAAAATACTTATTACCTATTTACAGTTTAGCAGTGCAATTAATTTCACTTTACAACATAATTATTCAACTAAGCTACCATCATTCAGGGACATTTTCTTCTTCTGGTTCCAATGCTTGATTTGCTGATTCTTCAGTCTTCTTCTTTTTTGCACGAATATCTGCTAGAGTTTCCTCAATACTTCGCTGATCTTTTTTGTTTTCACTTGGGACTGAAAAAAGAATCGAGGTGGTATAAGACAAATTTTCGTTGGTGAACCACGAGCATGATGCTGGGTAAAGTAACTTGAATAGTTGAATAAATTTTTACCAAATCCATAACTACGATTAGTTTCAGTTTTTCTGGCTGCTTGTAAGGCAGCTTCTTCTCCAATCAGATGCTTATACTTGTCTTTATAATTGGTTATCGGTACAAATTCTTGTTTTCTCTTCCTAGATTTGTTTGCTTCCTCATCTTCTTTAGCTTGTCTCTCTCTTTCCTCGTTTAATCTCTTGGCTATTTCCTCATTCCATTCTTCTCCTCTACGCAATGCATTTAAGTGGTCTTCGGTTGGAGCATATTCCCTTTTAAATATTATTATATATCTATCGATTCCCTCCATCCCAAAAGAATATGCTAATACATTGGCCACTTCTGCAACATCGTGTCTGAAAAACAACGGTTTCTCAATATAGAGTTAATTTCTAGCTTTTCATATTTTTTGGTAGAAACAATTTTCAGACTTGAAAAAAAGATTGAATTGAGGGAGTAAAAGTGGTCTTGGTTACTCAAAGTGTAATACATATAATGATTGGGGCGCGAAATAAATTAATAAATTATTTACATAATGCTTCTGTAGACCTGTTCCATAGGTTGAAATTTACATTCTCGAGCCGCACCATTTTGCAGAAATTTATTTATCTTTTCTTCAACCTACAAACAGAGTAAAATATCTACAATCATGGTCAAGTGTTTTTTGGAATATCATAATTGTATCCCTCAGGATCATTCGTCATACCTTTTCTCTAAACACCTTCAGTTTTTCCGCTTCCACTATTTGACGTTTCTCAATTTCTTCTCGCTGCTCTATAAAAAGTGTAAAATTGATTGCATTAAATAAACGGTACACTTACTATACGTGGTAATTGTTTAATCGTTATCGTAACTTGTTTGAAGAGTGAAAAAAAAAAATTTGCAGAAAGGAGGGTTATGTACGACTGACTTTTCATCAATGCTTTCTGCTTATCGCTCACACTCGGTGGCTTGTCCATTGAATTTAAAATTGAGCCAAGCAGGTCCATGATTCTCAATTAATCAATCAATTCCGAAATCACGGTGTTAACTATTAATTTATTAATCTTGTCTGTTCGATACGAAGAATGTATGTAATAGTCACGCACTCTTCTTATCATAAGCGCAATGCCAAGCGCAAAGTCAAGCAAAGCAAAGTCGGAATCTGTCGGTAAGATAGTGTAAAAATTATCCGTTACAGGCAGTTTTCAATTTCGCTAACTGATGGCGTTCTGGTCGACCAGATGTCCGTTGAAGTTTCAGTTTGAATTTAGTTTAAAAGGCTGAGATAGAAAGAGCAACAAGAACAAACATCGTCACGTTCGCGTGAACGTTGATCGTTGGTTTTCGTCGCGTAATCGAATTAATTATTCAAGTTTAAATGCTAATAAACAACGGATTAGGCGACGTTAATCTACTGTTACTTTACTTTAAACAATAAGTGGTGATCGGCGTGTGTGCTCAATATTTTGTCTCGAACAAATAGGTGCTTCTATTTTAGTCACTGAGTGAGAAATGTTACTCAATTCTGTAAGTTCTTGGCACTAAATAAAAATACCTCATTTTCTCGTTATTCGGGAAGTAATTATACATTGTCAATTGACCGTCACACGAATGTGACGAGACTCCGAAACGTAACGTCCGTTTAGCACACTTTATCTTATTACTTCAATCTTTAAGGCGTTCACTGATTCTGTAAAAAGTATACAGGTGTATGTTTATTTATTTATTTATTTATTTATTTATGTATTTGCATATTTATTTTAAGTGACAGTTGACCTATCCGCAGTCTTATCTATCCGGGAACTTGACGCTTGTGATAATTTCAGTGCATAGGTTATAAGTTGTCAAAGTTTCGTAAAAGTTCATTCCACACTTTGGCAATTTCTAGCCAACTGTAAACAAATTCTGAAGAAACAGTTGAACAACGTTTTTCTTTAAACCTCTGATACCAGATTTGTATATTTTTATTTAAAAATGAGACAGTCGTGTTTCTTTGCTGTACTTTTTACCGTCTTGACGTACCAAAATGGAAATGCTTCGATATATGATTGGGTCTGGAGTAAAAATTCCGAGGAATCAAATGATGTCGTGCCATCGGATGGCATTCCCTTGGTTTCCATCCCTTATGAATCCATGACGGAAGATGAAAAGTTTCTCCAGGAGGCAGCAAAGTTTTCAGAAATTCAAGTTTCCTCAGCGCTGGATACTTGTCAGCACAAAGTCGTCATGAAAATAAAAACGTCATGCAGTGACATGACTGAGGAAGAACTTGCTAAAATGAGCGTCAGCTTATTAAATTGTCAGTCTGCTGCCGAAGGGAGAAAATTGTTTCCGTGCACCGAGGAAATGGTAATATGATTTAATTTATTTTGAGCAATAAGAATTTCAATAGATTATGATTTTCTTAGAAATTATAAAATTGAATGATTTCGTTCATGCAAACTGTTACGGCATTTGTACTTTTTTGAATTTCAAGCAAGTAACTTGTGTTTAGTAATTCGATTCTGCCTCCGCACAAAAAAAAAAAAAGAAGAAGAAAAACTTGTTCAGAAATGTAAAAGAAATTATCTTCCATAATAATGAAACAATTCAAGGAAATAATTGTAATTTGCTAGATTAATTGATTTTATTTCCAATGAAAAATGGTCAACTGTGAATAATTAATTTCTGTTACTCATTTAAATTAGGCATTTTTATTGTGGCTCCATCCCATACCCAAATAGTCGGGGATATATTTAGGGGTATATTAGTATTCCCAGAGTATAGGACAATGACGTTTTGTACTAGGGGCTGGTTGCAATCGTGTTTAGACTTGCACATACCTCCCCAGTCCCATTCCCCTCTCTATACCCACAGGCGTAAATTTAAACCCGTGCAGACCTCCTGGAAGGTTTAGTTCTCATTTGACTTTGGATCTATTTGCTTGCTTGTGCCTGTATGGTCTTGTGTTAATTCTTACCATATCAAAATTTTTACATAACAGAGAGTTTCGTTATTGATATTTTTTTTCGTTTGTAATTCAGAGAAAAAAAACAATCAGTAAAGAACATTAACAGTGTTTACCGCCATTTAGCAGCTGTACTCGTAGCTTCGTGTACTGTGCTGAACTCTTGATGAGCTTGAGCCAAGCATCTTAGACTAAGTAAGTATTTTATTTTTTATATCTATTCCTAGACGCTAAGACAATGCACGACGGAAATGGATCCAGATATGTGGAACGCGTATCACTTAATGAGCAACAGAGCAAGAGCTGTATGTTATGCAGCTAGAAATATTCAATTTCGAGCTCTGACTGAAATTACAGTCAATAAACTGATGAACACTGCGCATTCGCAAATCAAGGCGATGGGCTCTCTGAAGGTAACGAAACATATTTCTTATGCAGGAGTATTGAACATGAGGTCTTTCGTCTACGTTCTTATACGATTCAGTCATTCGATTGACCGCTCTTAACATTTACGCCTCATTCTTCGTCTCTCCTATCTAACAGACTCTTCATTTCACCTGACAATCTCTCTTCAATCAATCAAAATGGATATTCTCAACATACCTAAAGTTATTTAACCCTCATCCTATCCCCTCGTTGTCCTAGAACATAAAAGTGAAGCTGAACCAGCCGATTCCGTAGTGCTCGGGAATAAAAAACCTCAGGAATTACACAAATATTTTCTATCCTTATAAATCAGGAAAGTCAAGAACGTCTTGAAGAGCAAACCATAGATGCTTTGAATTCCGTTGCAACCGGCAACAAGGTTTTGCTTGAGCAACAGGAATCGTTAAAGGAAGCCCAATCCTCTGCTCATAGTCTTGTGGCCAGGAATCTTCAGATATTAAACAACGAAAAAGCTCTCATCAGGTCTGGCCATGCACAGCTACTTGCAATGACGGATGACATCAGGAAGAAATTAGGTAAGTAATTGATACTTTTTCAGTATATTTCCATAAAACTTTTATTACTAAATCCATAGTAGATTAAAAGAAGTATAATAAAAAAATTTAAGCTCTTGTCAATTTGTTAACCATTAAAAGGTATTGTGTTCACATTACAGAGAAAGCAAGCCAGGAACTTGCCGATCACTCTACAGAACGGAATGAGAATCATCAGGAGGTTTTAGCTGATTTGAAGAATATGCAAGAACAAGCTCATCAGATTTGGGATAGAATTGAATCAAGTACCAACCATATATTAGAGCATAATATGGAGGCCGCTGAACAATATGAGCAAACTCTGAAACAACTTGATCAAATAAACCAAACCGTTCATTTTCTGTTGGACTTGACCAATACATTGAAAACTGAAGTTGACCAAAAACTTGGTTGGATCACAAATTACATTGGCGACACTGGTGCGATTTATATAACTTTTTTTTTTTATCGAAAATGCGTTGTGTTCAATTAAAATTTTCCCGAAATAATTACTGATGAATTTTTATTTTGTTTCAGGGGATCAATTTGAAAAAGTGTATCGCACCGGGCTGCACGCTATATACTTACTCATAGCCATGATTGTTGCATCTTTTTTGCAAGCACCTTTTCTAACTAGATTTACTATAATGGGTATTTTACCACTGAATCTTTTGTCATACTTGAAAGAAGGTGCCGAAGCTTCTCTCGATTTTGGCTCAATAACTGCGCTCATATTTCTAATAACTGGAAGTATGTATTTGTGTTCATACCGTATATGCAATTTTGAAGAAAATAATTATGAATGTAGAACTCTTTGACTTGAGCAAGCTATTTTAATATTTGTAAAAGTAAACCAGAAATACTTGGAAAGTAATTTGCACCATTAATGATTTAGTAATATTAATTTTTTACTTCCAGTGCATTACCTGATTGTTGCAATTCATTATATACTCAGACCTAAAGACATAGCTATAAAACCAACTAATACTGGTGTCATGCCATCGATAAATATACTGGGTGCCAATAGTACACCAATTAATTACATGAATGGTCATAATGTGAGAAGAGATGCTGCAGTGAATGATACAAAAGAATCTGTATTGTTTACTATGTTGCATAAAATTCTTGGCATCCCATCGGTACTTATTTACCAAGCGAACTCATGTAAAAGTAAGTTTGGCCAAGTAAAAATTCAGCAATCTTTGTCCAAAAAGCTTATAAGCTCTTGAAAAGAATGTTATCAACATCTGGTGCCCGAAAAAAACTAACGTTTTCTTTTTTTTTTTACAAAAATGTGTATCCTATGTGTCTATTAATGTACAGCACGTCATCTATATCTACTATGATCTATTTCAGATAAACTTTGGTCCTGCGTACCAACCATGCCGTCTTGGGGTAAAGGTAACTCACAACTGCTTCACGAAGAAATGTCATGTTCGTATTTACCTTCAAAGAAATCTCGCGAGGAATTAATTACTGATTACACAGGACACTATCCAAATATGTCAGACGATATGTCGTCGCCGTCAATTCACGAATCACGTAATTTATTAAACGAACATTATGATAACTACAACGAAAGCGATGATCTTGTTGATGCGACAGAACTACGGCGTCGTACTACGAGAAACGGGTCGGTAACTAGAAGCAACTTTGTTTATCCACCGTCACCTTCGAGGAGGTGAGTTAAAATTTGATTCATAGCGAAAGATTCAAGCTGTAATTCATTTTGAAAGTTCGTTTGTATTGTTTAATAAGTTGGTGAAATAGGGTGGTCCAAAAAATTTCAACTTTAATCTTGAATAACTTTTGAAAGAGTTGAGTTATCGAAAAATTATAAGAGACCATTTTTGTAGATCATCATTTCCTACAAAAATATGTAGTTGATATTTATGTATGTATGTATATTGCCTCGTCACTGAGCTACGAAATTCAGAATGGAAGTAAAATTATTTTCGCGTACTAATTAAATGGAAAATGAAAAATGGGGTTCAGGAACTACTAAATATTAACATTATGGGCTCAAATTTTAGCAGACATCTTGTTTCCTCTTCCTACAACTGTTAAAGGTGTGATGAAGACGATTTTTCTTGACCTTGATGACTTGTTGATTAATGTTATTCTTGGATATGAAGGTCACAACTCAAAACACTTTTTTATAGTGTTAACGTTTCAGCCCTGATGGGGGCCCTCCTCAGAACCAATTTATTTAAACCATCTGTCACGAACAAAAATAATAAAATAATGTACAACTCCGTTATAACAAAATTAAACATAAGTGGTTCAGATAATAAGCAGGGATGTTTATGCAGATATAAATGAGAGGAATTACCTAGTGTGGGATGACACTTTCAATTACAGCAGACAGAGAACACTCTTAAGTAGTCAAAGCGTGTTGGTAAATAAATAATAAATAGAAACAATAAAAAAAAAAACAAAAACCGAAGCACACTGCGATCGCGATACGTAGTTCTTAAGACTTCATCCTTGTAGTTAATTTGATAAAATAAAACACACAGCCGTTATAGGTTTAAATCAAGAGCACATTTGCACATGTGGAACGTCCAGTGTGTAGTGGGGGGAGATCGATATCGATAGTTATCAGAGCAAACGCAGAGTCAACGGGTTAAAAGGAAACCAAAATTTTGTTAAGAAGGTAAAATCGAGAGCAAGCTCAGTCGGTAATGGATAATTACAATGGTTGTATCACAGAGGTGTAAATAGTACTCAGATGTTCGATGTCTTGTCTTCGGTTGACAGAATTGGGATGTGCAACAATATTTCACATTTCTAACAATAGCCTGTTGTAATACAATGGTTCAACGTCAATAATGCTGGCTTGAGAATAATTGAAAGAGTGGTCGAAATCGATGGCATGCCTCGTCAGTGCAGCAGAATTTATATAATTTAAACCTATAACGGCTGTGTGTTTTATTTTATCAAATTAACTACAAGGATGAAGTCTTAAGAACTACGTATCGCGATCGCAGTGTGCTTCGGTTTTTGTTTTTTTTTTTATTGTTTCTATTTATTATTTATTTACCAACACGCTTTGACTACTTAAGAGTGTTCTCTGTCTGCTGTAATTGAAAGTGTCATCCCACACTAGGTAATTCCTCTCATTTATATCTGCATAAACATCCCTGCTTATTATCTGAACCACTTATGTTTAATTTTGTTATAACGGAGTTGTACATTATTTTATTATTTTTGTTCGTGACAGATGGTTTAAATAAATTGGTTCTGAGGAGGGCCCCCATCAGGGCTGAAACGTTAACACTATAAAAAAGTGTTTTGAGTTGTGACCTTCATATCCAAGAATAACATTAATCGTTAAAGGTGTGACTTTGAAAAAAAAATAGTGGATTTTTTTGATCCACCCTATTGTGTATATTGCACAATAATCGTTTTGAGCTTTACTTTTCAGCAACACACCTTTTATGACTGGTACCAGCAAAAACCAATGTGGTGCATTAACCAGAACTGGAAAACGATGCCGTTTATCTTCAAATCTTGGAGGGAATTTTTGTCACCGCCACAGCAATGGGTCTTCCTTTATGGGTGACTAAACTCCAAGGGACGTTAATACGAGTCTAGAAATATAGATAATAGACAGGAATGATTCCCTCAAAACAATCGATCTTATCCTATTATGTGATAAATATTGACAGGCAGTAGTAAAATGAACCAAGTCACTGAAAGTGATGTATAAATACCAATTTTTCCGTGATCGTTTTATCTTTACAATGAATTAGTTTTTATCTTGCTCAGTAAAATCTTTAGAATATCTAAATTTACAAAATATTTTTATGTCGACTTCAACAGTTTTTCGGTTTTTATTTCATGGTTTTTTATCAATAGCATTGAACAAGTAATAATACTGACATTCATTTATCGCGACGAGGTAATACAACAAGATAGAAATAATTGGCTGCGGAAATTAAAATTTGTTTTACTGAGCGGTTCGTTGTTTACTTCATTTTATCCCAAGAATGTCATTAAAGTTCATTAGTGAATACCGAAGCGATTGAATAGAGACGTGAATAACAAGTAATAGTTAGTCGAAAGGTGATGAGTGAAGGTTGAGGTTTAAACCGATTAAGTAGATTTTTCAAGCAGTTATCGTTTAAGAATTATAAATATTGTGTGATTATAAACGTAAATTTCATATTTGATGAGCGTAACGGAGAGTGATGTCAATAACCAATGCTACTTAGAGAAAAAATAAATGAATAAATTAGCGTTACCTATAATTTGTAGTCGAAAATATTCGTTGGTTAACTATAATGATTTAATCCCTAATTTTTACCAATTCGGACTTCAAATTTTTAATTAAATTATAAAGTAAAGTATGTTGATCATCTTAAGTAAATGACAAAAAAATAAATAAATGCAAAACCTGGCCAAACTGGAATTGAGCTTATTTAAATCTTGACTATTTGTAAGTAATCCCGCCTTTAATCCACGAAACATTAATCTACTACTGTAATAACTCTTAAACTGTGTAGAATGAAAAACAAATCTTCATTAAATGGGCGAAAAGTAATTTCAAACGAGAAAGGATGCCGATCTTTATTAGCTCCAAGAATTAATACCCGAGGCAATTGTCCGTACAAGAGGTCGAGCAGTGTATATAAATAGTAATAAACGTTGTGTCTTGATAAAAGTATATAAATAAAACAGATGTCTTTTTCGACACTCTCAAAGCCATATTAGTTGCAGGATGCCATGTTCAATTGCGTACAAACAGCGTTGTTGGTTGACTCGAAAAAATTTTGATCCGTATCAAGACCTGCACCAACTACGAGATTGTGGAGATTACAGTAGTTCGTTCCATAGTCAAATATAACGAACCAATCGTTGGACTGTGAAGTTGCCTGTAAAAATTATTCTTCGTTGATTAAAGCGAAAACGATAATTTCCAAAATTAGATGTAGTGCGAAAAATGTAGCGATACGATGTGGAAATAATCTTGTCTGGAAATGCAATATCGTAATTTTTACGCTTTCGATATCTTATATACATATAATATGTTGTATAAAATCGAAGTAACCACTTACCACTGCCGTGCAGCTATTGTTAGCCGTTTTTTGAAAGATCATTTTAATGCCATCGACCAAACGGATGTTCGGCGTAAGGTGCGTAGCTTTTATCGTATAATTATCATTCGGTCTTGGATCGTGAAGCTGCGATTAATGCATGTAATTCATAGTTTATCCGTTAGCAGGATCAAGTCGACGGTGTATATCTTAAAAAGCCTTCCCAGCCGCGTCACCGAGTCATTTTAACAACGTTGTGCGTATGTATGCACATTAACGCGTTTGTCGCAAAAAAAAATAAACATATCACAAGGTAAACTTTGGTTCAAGTGGGGCTCAGAAATTACTTGAAACTTGCGCATCATACACTATAATTATCAAGCGCTCGGTGACGCAAATGAGTCTAACACTAAGACACGAGGTAAATTATGCTTGAAGTTAAGTGTACGGGTACTCGAGTGTTTTGAAGTCACGAAGTCACTCGAAATTTCGCAGTCCTTAAAGGAATGCCTTAGTCGATTTCCATCTTGTCGTATGTATCTCCAGAGATTGAGGTCCACGTATCTCAAACGTGCAAAAAGGACTCAACATCCCCATTCCATACACAATTCTTAACAAAAACACTCCTGTATGTTTTTATTTGACGCATAAATAAAGAAATGGCATGAATCTACAAATTTACTATTGCAATTTCATAAAATCCATGCCATTTCTTTATGTCTGCGTTAAATAAAAACGTAATGGAGTGTTTTAGTTCAAAATTGTGTATATAATGGAGCTGTTAAGCCTTTTTTCGCGTTCGAGATACGTGGGCTTTGATATTCGGAGATATTTATACGTCAACGTCGATATCGACCAGGGCACCACCTTGAGTCAAGATTATCACGGAATGGTTGACTTCCTCGTTGGACCAAGATCCCGGGATGAAAAGAGACGAAGCAACATTGAGGAAATATAAAAAGCCGAAGAACTCACCGAATACAAGCACCTGGTACCTCGAGGACCGCAGCCGTGACACGTAGACCACTTGAGGATCTGGCACCGGAGTCTCTGCATCACGTATACGCATGGTTCACCGAATTTCCTGAAAGATACGACACATTCGAGGTCTCGACGGTATCAGTTGCGGAGGGTGTAAAGTATAAGCAACGATATAAAGATGGTTTTCGGTAATTTCCCAAGATTTTTATCCCATGAATATTATAGTATAGGTATAATTATACGCGTTCTCATGGCTTGAGTTGAAAAGCACCGCTGCTGCAGTGTCTAGTTGTGCGTAAATGTATATTTTTGTAACCAGAGCCAGGCCAAGAGAGCAAACATAAGCCAACCCCATGACAAACAAACGTGCGGCTCCTGCAATATCGAGTTTCCACGGAGGCCCGTTCGCTCCATGTATCCATCAAAACCTTGGTGGGGTGGTCCAGGAGCAAATCTCTTTGCCGTTCGTGAGGAGCGCCCCAAATTTTTTGGGGTGAACCGTAAAATTTGTTATCAATCAGTCCCGGGATTACGGTGAAAAATCGCCTTCTTAAAAAAATTGGTGCAGTGGCTGGAGATGCGATTATGGATGTTTTAGAAGACTCCTTGCAGGCGTCGTAACGACTTACGGGTAGGTCATTCAATCGCCGAATCGTCGCAATTGCTTGTTTGCTGATATGCCGCGTGCTGAAGAAAGGAGATTTCTCGCCGACGGCTCGTCTATCGCCTAGTAAACGTACCACGTTACAGTGCAGGACGCGTGCATCGGGTATGGGAAGAGAGCGCTGATGAAGAAGATGGACGCGAGGATGACGAAGACGGCACCGATGCAACAGAAGCTGAAACGGCATCCTGAAGATATCCGACTCGTCGCCCGAACTTCCGGTATAACGTCTGCCGAAAAAAATCCCTTGAATTATTTAAAAAACACGAAGTACAGTGCTCGCTTCCGTTTTCTACGTCTCAACCGATGGATGGCGTAAAAAAAATCAAGAACCAGAACCGCGCCGCAGATTAATTATCGCACGCGAGAGTGCGGCGTGATTCCCCCGAGGATTTATCGCGTGCCATATCTTTGTCGAGTCGTGGAAACTGAATAATACGTGAAAATGAACCATTACGCGAAACTGACAGAGGCTCCTCAGGCTTAAGGACTCTCTCGGTCTCATGACGAGAATACGGTGGCGGATAATCGGGCATCTGGAGGGCCGAAATCCGCTGCTTGTATCGCGGCATCGCGAGCCTTTTTTATACGTCGACACTTCGAAACGGTATGCTTTTCTGAATGTCAGTCCATCCGTGTCGTCAACATTCTCGCCTTACTGCGGACAGAGGTAAAAATTTATTCTTCCTGCGGCACCGCTGCAATCGTGTACCAATATCGATGATTAATATACGCTCTCGTTCCGCACCGCGAATATAAGTATAATAACACCCGGCTCTCGGACAATCTTGTTCTCCGCCTATTTTCAACGTGACGTAAATAATTCACTCCATGCTTGTTTTATCACGTTCATTTTTTTTTTTTTTTTAACTTTTATTTACACGCAATTCAATGTTTTCCACGATATTTTCATACTGATCTTCGATTGTGAGTCCGGTTGCCGTGTATGCAAAAAAAAAAAAAAACATCCGAAAGTAATATTTTTCGATACCACTATGTTCTTCTTCTAATCGTCCAGGTAGAGGGGGGGAGATAATTAGTGGTCTAAATCGAGAATTTCGAGCAGATGCTGCAGCAGCTTCGGCCGTCATCTTTGAATTTGTGGTGGAATTTGTTTTAGTTAAATAACTCACCGATATTCAACTTTTTACTCAAAAATGATCGTAACTAAAGTTGTAGGAAATTGAATTTTCCACAACTTTTGTCATTATCATTTTTTGTAACTTAAACCATACATTCAAGATGGCGACCAAAGATATACTGCAGAATCTGATTGAAATTCGGTATTTACACTCAGGGAAATTTTTAGTTCCGGTTCAATCATCCGGCACAATCGAAAAATATAGTTCTAGGTAGAAAATGAAAATTAGTTTTTTAGCTGTTACCAGAAAGTCCAGTATCCGTTACTATTTTTTCTCATTACGATCACTGTTGCTATATTTTCCTGCAACTATTTATTTAGCTAAAAAAGTAGAGTAAACCTCAGAAACTGATTTTTCGTTGCAATAACCAAAAAAGGATCGACAATAGCGCAAAATGGTTAGGCGTACCTCGTTTTTCCTAATTCCAACAATATTCAAACAGTTTTTTTAACGATACCTGTTTTACTGAATTTTTCTAGTTACTGTAACACATGAAATTTTTCTCAGTGTAGAATATTAATGAGTAATGATACCCCCCCCCCAACGATTCGAGAAAGAAATTAATGGTATCGAAAAATTGACATTTCAAATGTAGATTTTTAATCGAGTGGTGCTATTATCCGCTACCATGCTAAGGCGGAGGAGGGCTTGTACATTATAGGGCTTACGAAGTGTGCCGCTCACGTTGACGAGCCTTAGAATTATCACGTATTTGAATAGTTTCGAAAATAGAATGCGAGACGCGGTGCGGTACAAGGTATGCAAGTACGTACACCGTACGTGGGGCGAACGGTGACGATGGAGGAAATGGAAGAAATGGCGTGACGAAGTGACGAGACGACAAACCACTGCGGCGTCGCGACGTCAGTCGTCTTGTACGAAGCCGTCCCCTGACCGCCCTGAGAGTCGGGATATCTTTTCTTGACATCTCGGAACTTTGTCTCCAGTTGACGAAGCCTTGTTTCATTGATTGCGTACAGCCGTTATTACAAAAGCTCGGAACCAGTGCTCGGAGATTTGTATCCGAATGCGAATGACAGTTGTGGAGTACAATATTTGAGCCAATCGGAACCGCCGACTAATCATTATTGACGTTGAAAATTAGGAGCCGCATGGGATGCGTAGGTATAATAATCAGGTTACAGCGCATAAAATTTTAGGGGTGTCTAATGCGTGCCGATGAAATGCCGTTTGTCACCTCGTCCGCAGCTTAGGGGGGGTCCAGGAATATCTCTTCCTCCCGGTGACGAAAAAAGTGTAAAAAAAAAAAACACTAACCCGTGGGAAGATTACGTTTAGGGATTGGGATGCGCCACGAAGATGCTGCAACGCGTCGCGTGGACCCGAAACACAAATTGTTTCGGGCCAAAGAATCATGGCCGCTTAATTATGCCGTTTCTTATTTATTGCCCGATCCATTCCGGCGACGACTTTTTTGCTACTACGCTTCCTTGTTTCTTTCTCCTTCTTCTTTCTTCCTATCGTTTTTTCTACTTCAGTAATATTCTGGCAGCGAGGTAGAAATTTATCAAGAGCTGTGTAATTCACTCACAGCCTCCGAACCGATGTGTCGTTAAAACTGTGCATCGAACAGGAATAAATGGAATCAACTAATCAATGATAACCAGACCACGATTACTAGGAAAAATACTCTTCGTTGTTGTTGTTCTTGTTGTTGTTGATTTTACGAGTCACTAATTATAGACGCCTCTTTATTACGCCTTAGCGGAAAATGATATAAAGGTCGTAAAAAGCAGCCGGTATACATTCCGTCAAACACATCTCATGTATCCGTGTAGTTCGACTCTCTCAGCTTGAGTGCCGAAAATCAAAGAGGGGAAAAAATGAGCAAAAACAAAGCCTGACCCGACGGGCCAATTCCGCGTATATGGGTCACGAAGGGAATTAATGAATGAAGACACTGTCTTCACCAGCTCTCTTTATCGGCCGCATTCGCCGCCCTGACCGTTCAATCTCATGGGTTTCCATACAGGCTACCCATGCACGATGCGCTTTGTCTTACCTTGCCATTTATTGGCTTCTCTCGATAATCGTCTAAATCCTGGCAAACAAATCGTCAATAATAAATGGCAACGATTCGAATCGAGTTTCGTTTTTTCAAGATCTTCGTATCACTATAGTCAAAGATCCATTTGGCATTCTGTCGGCGGTGCTTTTGAACCAGGATTTGGTTAAACGAGTTCTGCGCAAAGCGGATGACTGAACCGACCGACTCTGCCTGTTGGCAGCGGTGAGAATTCTTCAAAAATGGAAAAAGGATCCGGAGGCGAACAAAGAGTTGGCCATGGTCCAAAATTCGGCTTCATCTACATCTAAATCTACATATCTGCAACGAATGTAACGGTTAATGGTACTCGCGAGTGGGCGTCAAATATGCGTACAGGGGGTCAGCAGGTTCGCATCTCAAACGTAAATTAGCCGACGATGCTTTCCACGAGTCATCATCGGGGGCGTTCGCTTCGGTGATTTTCAGCCGACCATCGCTTCGCCACTACACGCAGTTTCGCGAGCTTAAAATTTTCTCTGGCAAAAAAACCTTTGAAATTTCTTTTTTCTTATTTTTATTTTTATTTCTCATTTTCTTTTTATATTCTCGAAGAGAAAAAATGTCAAGACTTTGGAATGCTGACTCATCGCGCTCTGATTAAATTCACTTCGAAGCAACGAATTCGACAATGTCGAATTGGACAAAGAATGCGCAGGAAATTCGACCGCAATTTTTCTGTTCTCCGTTAACTAATTTCTTTTCAATTCATGGTGTTTGGGTACCGTTTGATACATCGTTCCGCAACCACCGGTGAGAATGGACTGAGTGAATTCAAAAGAGTCGTTTATAATAATCGCTAACTGGTATCGCCTATTTTCCTTCTTCGGTTTTTATATTAAGTCGGTGGTTGGAAAGAAACTGATAATTGGCAATTGAAAATCAGTGTACCAAGTATGATTCGCTGTTAAATAAGTCGTATAGAATTTTGGAATTTAATCCGTGTCTGAATCACTGCACGTGAGTTATAATCGAAGCACACTGTTGAGTCTAGCTCGCTTGATGATGCATTTCAACGTGGGCAACGCTCCATTTATAAGTTGCGAGATCACTTATATAGTTTGTCTGGAAAAAATTTTAACACACACAATAATTAGATACATGTTGCAGTAATAAATCAGTAACTTTATTCTGGCTCAGTGAAAATATTCGTGATCGTGTTCGTGAGTGAGGTGAAGATGGTTTTCCGTATGAAGAAAATTAGGTTCATCCGTCAGCTGATAGACACCGTGAATTTTCCTCTGCCTTTGAATTTGATGGCAATTCGAAGGCAAAAAGCTCGTGGTTTACTGTACCAAGGGAGTCTTGATCTAGACAGCGACGACAGTCATGTGAACCGGATTCTACGACCGCAGCTGTCTTCGTGTCGAGTAGAAATTGTCTTCTCTTCTTTTCTCTTCTCTCCTGACGTTCTCCTTTGCTCTTCGTGCGAGTTTGTGTCACGAACGCGTATTAACTTGACGCGTAAAAAGTTGAAAAAAGTAACGTCCGGGCTGCAGACTCGGTTTCATCGTAAGTTTGAGATCTCCGAATGCTGAAATTCAAACGATTATAGATTAAGTAGACGTTTACCGTACCGAAAAACTCATTGATTTTACTTCGCGTTATGACTAATTACACCAGCATGGATTTCCGTTGATGCGATTTTTATTTTGAATTAATCGTCATCGATCATAATTGATTGTCATTCTATTTTGTATATCACACTTTTTCCGTCTTCTCAGAACACCTGTGAAATAAATTTTATAATTTAATAATAACCGATTGAGCAACTCCTGCGATCTAAGATATTGAGAAATATGTTTAAGATGCACACTCGCGGCTTTATTTTAGGATCGTAAAAGAAGGGGAATTTTGAGAGGGTGGAGCAGAAGAAAAATAATGTTTAAAAAGTAAGAAAAAAGAAAGAAAAACGATCGTTGGAATAATATTTTTCGAAACTCTTTCGTTATATCATTGACCGATCACTTGGCTCGGGATAATATCTTCCACTAAAAATTAACCGTGTGATCATGTGCCGAGTTAAGCTTTGAACCGAAAGGGGATATCAGCTATAAATAACAAATTTTCAAACGGATTATACAAAAACGTATCTTCAAGTATTTTATTCGGTCCGAAGGAAGAGCAATATAATAAAAAACAATTTACGTTATTGTCAGTGCGAATCGGTCCAAGTTCATTTTGTGCACACCAACAATGAAAGATAAAACCGTGAATGAATCGGTGAAACGGGCGATGAAATGTGTAATAACCGCAGACTTCGGCGCTGTAAAGAATGTAAAAATAACGACGAAAATAAGAGAATTAAGAAAACTGCAGCGGATGAAGATAAGGAACGACGAAGACGGAGACGCGGAACATGGAAGTCAGATTCGAGACGTTATGCGGGAACCCGCGAATAAATTTATCATGCAGCCCGGCATTGGTTTTCAATAAACGAAAATTGCCTCGGAGGAGAAGTGTTAATGGAAATACGGAGTGTGCTCCCCGTTTCCTCGACCTCATCCTCATCCTCTTCTGTCCTCCTTCCTATGCTGGGCCACACCGGGCCCCGGGTGCCCTGGACCCCGCCGCGACAGCTGCCCTGATTAATGAGGACGACGGGGCGGCGTCTAAGAAATCTTCGTCGAAGGTCAGAAAGTTGAAGCGTTTCACGCTGTCGTCGTAGGCAACCTGGGGAAAATTAGGGAGGCGAATAGTACACGGAATTAACTGCCAAATATTAACGAAAGAAAGACGAAACTAATACTGAGAAAAATTTCATTTGTCATAGTAGCTAGAAAAATTGAGTAAAACAGGTATCGTTGAAAAAAATTGTTTGAATATTGTTGGAATTACGAGAAACGAGGTACGCCTAACCATTTTGCGATATCGTCGATCCTTTTTTGGTTATTGCAACGCAAAATCAGTATCTGAGCTTTACTCTGCTTTTTTAGTTAAACAAGGCTTCAACGTCAATTTATCGTTGCGCGAGCGTTAAACTTTCGCAACAGTTGCAAGAAAATCTAGCAACAGCGATCGTAACGAGAAAGAATAGTAACGGATACCAGACTTTCCGGTAACAGCTAGAAAACTAATTTTCATTTTCTACCTAGAACTATATTTTTCGATTGTGGTAAAAAATGAACATGTTTAAGGACTGAGCGGTAACCGGAAATAAATATTTCTCTCAGTGAAACTCTTTAGTTACAATTTTCTAACGATTTAAAGCTCTGAGTAAATGACTGCTTCTTCAACTTACAGTTCATTTGCGATGGTAAATTACAGCCACATGCGGCATTTATTATATTTTAGGAATAAGCTTGGACCTCAATTGTTAATCGTGCTTTTACCGATTCCCGTACAGTGGTTCAAACTCATACCACTAAACACGCGAGTACATTCTTGATTCGTTACCGAAGAACCACCGTAGCGAAAAATTTCAGCAATTCCCAGAGTGACTATTGAGGAAAGACTAACAGATTTTTTTACTCTTGGCGCAGAGTGGAGCCGGAAATTGGAAAGATTGTTCGAGAAGTGGGTGTTCCGCTTATATTCCCTCTTGGGGAATATTGTCGAGGAATGTGTCGGAGTATTCGGGTTCACGGTTTGAGACGTTCTCAGAGGTCGATTCCTAACTCACTAACCACTTTCGGTGAGGGTCGGAGCTAAGAAGCTGCAGAGGACGACGTTGAGGGTAAACAATTATAGATGAGATCGTTATATATGAGTACGAACCGAATTCTCTCTGCATCGGTGTCGCAGTAAAAATCTAGTTGAAACTTGTGGAAACCATTAGTGGAACCCACTTAGCGGTTTTTAGCCAAGTTTATTGCCTCCAAGAAATTTTTGACTAGATTATCATATCGTGTAAGTATATAATAGGAGGTAAAGTGTATCGCATTAGTTGTATTTACACGGACTCTACATTCGTAATGCAACCTATAATATACATATATTTAAACTTGAATTAATATGAATTTTTGAAGTAAAGTTGGTATACTGAGAGAAATTTTTAGTTCCGGTTACCGCTCGGTCCTTGACTATTTTCATATTTTACCACAATCGAAAAATATAGTTCCAGGTAGAAAATGAAAATTAGTTTTCTAGCTGTAATCGGAAAGTCTGGTATCCGTTACTATTCTTTCTTATTACGATCGCTGTTACTAGATTTTCTTGCAACTGTTGCGAAAATCTAACGCTTGTGCAACGATAAATTGACGTTAAAGCCTTATTTAACTAAAAAAGTAGAGTAAACCTGAGAAACTGATTTTGCGTCGCAATAACCAAAAAAGGATCGACGATAGCGCAAAATGGTTACGCGTACGTCGTTTCTCGTAATTCCAACAATATTCAAACAGTTTTTTTTAACGATACCTGTTTTAGGTATCGAATTTTTCTAGTTACTATGAAAAATGAAATTTTTCTCAGTGTACAAGCATAACGTTTCCGGAGATTTAACTTCAGCGCTCGAAAATATAAGATCAGAGAAGAGTCACGAGATCAATATAGAGAAAGTCTCCATATACGTGAGGTACCTGCATGCACATGCTCATACATGTAGAGATAATCGAGTAGTAGACTAATTTATAGCATATGTGTCGCCTGAAAGATATTCTTAAAATTTTCCCGCAGTTCGCTGAATGGTTGGTGGACGATATATAGAAGCCGGAAGTACGGTGTGAATCTGTCGGTGGTAGTTGAGCGTCGCGTCGCGTCGCGTCGAGCTCGAGTTCGTGTAAGACGCCAGTCCGCGTCTGTCGGCGTCTTCTAGTCCTCGTCGTTGTCGTAGTTTCGCCGTCGGCGTCTGTAGTCGTATCTATCGGTGCGCGAACCACCCTTGTATTATGCCCGGCTGCAGAAGGGGTGTCGACTAGAAGAAACTCGGGAGAAAAAAAAACAAAAAAAAACAAAAAAATAAAAATCACCGCCACCCTCGTTGCGTAGGTAAAGTGAAAAGGGTTGTTTTCTTACGATTTATGATTAGATTTTTAAAAGGGTTCAAGTAGAACGACGACGGGACTTTTTATAGAAACGAAACGCGCGCATTGAATTCTCTGATGTAGTCTTTATATTCATGTATATATATATGTATATATATATAATATGTATATGCATGGTATGGTAGATATATATATATATATATATTAGTCTCGGGAGATAAGGGACGACAGCGACGCGTAATATGTCTTCTCTTCACTTTTTTATGTTGAGAGATATCAAACTCAGCTATGGTAGCAAGGCAGAAATTACGTTATACATAATTGTAACAATTTATATAGGTACAAGGATTAGGTCAGTGTCTATGGGATTATGTACGGTATAAATAGAGCAACATTCGTTGCAGTTCGGACGCAAAATGGCCAGCTGAAATGTCTTTTGGTCTGATGTACATACGTAGATATCGTACGTAATACCGTATTCCGTTTCGTCGCCACCCCTTCCATCGATATCACCTTTCAGTCAGCCAGTTCCACGCCCCGTAACTTTCTCAAGGACTCTTAGATTAGCGGGTAAGATGATTCAAGAGCTTAGGTTTCACAGAATCCGCCCCGCTGGCGCCATCGCGACAAAAACTAAAATAATAAAGCGTGTCTCCTTTTCCCTGTGTCTCTCTCTCGCTCTCTCTCTCTCTTCCTTCCTTCTTCCCCCCCCCCACCGACCATCTTCGATGTAGGCGGAGATCGCGATAAATCACAGCTTCTACAACCGAACGATGCCCACCGATTCTCGCTGCGCGTGGTAATTTTATTTTCTCTTTCTGCGGGAATAAGAAAAACAACCGTCGCATATTTTGCGAATTGGAATGATCAGCTGCAGAACGGACGCCATCTTTCAACATTTACACGACCGCGCGTTCGACGAACAATTTCCGTGTATAATATATTGAAGGTAGCGAATTGCATTGGAAACTGTTATTTCATTTTATATCTTTTTTTTTTTTTTATTCTCCAAAAGAATTATCGTTTATATCGTTTGTCGTCGCAGGTGTCGGGCGACGGTCAGATATGCAGAAACCGGAGTGCGACGCGACTCGTAGCTGCATGCGGATGAGGCTCGAAAACGCGTGAATAATGAAGACCCCGAAAGCTCTTAACGGTAGGAAAGGATGGAGATAACACGTAACAGCTGGTCGTTTGACGCCAGAGACGCAGCTGGTCGGTCAAGACGAGTCGGAGCTGAGCTGTAAGACACCGAAGACGTCTACGAGAGGAACACGCGACACGACGACGCATATGCGAGCCGAGGAATCAAGCTGGAAGGAAACTCGAGTGGTGCAGCTCTAAACAGATGCGCCCTAGCCTGAACCTCGAATGTAACAGGTGCCCGTGCCTCCATGCCTATCTGCCTGCCTGCTGAGGATTACCGAAAACAATTGATTCTCGATTGGATTGATAATTCTGCTCCGATTGATCGAATGTAATCGATTAATCGACCGAATCGATTATTTTTCCTAACAATCGGCTTTTGTTTTTTATTTCCATGAACGACGCTTTATAAAGCGTGTTTACCGGTATAACAAGTGATAGATAGATGAATATTTTTACCTGTAATTGATAAATATTTTGAATAAAACTGTAAATTATGAAAAAACTTATCCGCTGTTAAGACTGCGTACTGAAATTAACGGAAATTTTGGTTTCGAATTCACCGTTTTTGAAAAATCCGAAACGATCGATTAATCGATTAATTTTTACCGACTCAATCGAGTCGAGTTCGATTGTTTTTTTCGACTCGATTAATCGATGCGTCGATTACTTTTAGGTTAGGGGCCATCGCTGCAGTGCCTGCCTTCCAGTTCGTCGACAACTTCACGATCACCGTTAGGATGGGCGGGGTGTTCGCCTCTCCGAGATTTACCTGACGTCGATTTTTACCTGGCCGGTTGTCCTCCAACGGACGCGAAAGGCCGGCTGGAAGGTGTTCACCACCTTTACCGAGTATCAAAGATGGCCGACTTCCCATGGCGGTCGGTTTTGTCGCTCCAGGATACGTATTATAAGCTGTTCAGACATCCGTGTCTGCACTGCAGACTCCGCTAGTCGTGCACTACAAGTTCTGAAAGAAAAAATAACCGTCATTCTGTCATCGTTCCTGCGGCGTGGGTGTCCTGCTGGCACGCTTCCTTATCCCGTCTATGCATGCAATGGCTTCTTCAACTTCTTCGAGCGCGGTGTCGCGTGTCCTGGTTTCTTAAGTTCCTGGTAAACGTTGGCCGTACATATGTAGGTATAATTTACGGAACACCTAGATCTGTGTAACGTCATCCTGCTGAGAGAGGACAACAGCTTTCTGCAACTGCGTCTTAGCTGTATCGCACCGATAGCATTCGGCGAGGAACTATCGAGTGGTTTGTTCTAATTTATTCGGCAAAGAGAAATTATGTACACACGGAGAAGAATTTCATTTGTTACAGTAACTAGAAAGATTCGGTAAAACAGGTATCGTTGAGAAAACTGTTTGAATATTGTTGGGATTACGAAAAACGAGTTACGCGTAAACATTTTGCGCTATCGTCGATCCTTTTTTGGTAATTGCAACGCAAGATCAGTTTGTGAGGTTTACTCTACTTTTTTAGTTAAATAAGGCTTTAACGTCAACTTATCGTTGCATAAGCGTTAAATTTTTGCAACAGTTGCAAGAAAATCTAGTAACACTGATCGTAATGAGAAAGAATAGTAACGGATACTAGACTTTCTGGTAACAGATAGAAAACTAATTTTAGTAAAAAATGGAAATAATTAAGGACTGAGCGGTAACCGGAACTAAAAATTTCTCTCAGTACAGTAGAACCTCGGTTATTTTAAACTTGAATTATCCGAACCATGACTTGATGTATCCGAACGCTGGCTCAAAAAATACATTTTTGGTGGGAAATTTAGTAAACTGTACAACGGATCTTAAACCTATAACTCAATGCTCTTTCGTTATTTTAATAACCTGTGAGGAACAAGTATTATTTCATTAAATTTACCGAATCAAAATTGAAATTTCTTGTTAAAAGTATATTTTTGTTGTGTCTCAAAAATTTATCTTGCCGAAGAAAGAAAAAGTTTTCGTCGTAGTCTACAATCGTCTTATGACAAATCGGGTGGAAAATTTATTTGTAAATATCACGTCGACTTTGTTGAATAACTTTAGAAAAAATTGACCGAATTTTTCAGACACATTTATTCGGCAACTTACAGAGACCGGATGGCGTTGAGCTATCGAAATAGACGGAGGAATCGCAATAGTTATTGAAAAAATGGGTCAGTGATCTGTTGGTAAAGTTGAAGAACTTATAAACGACTTCTGTGAAAATACCTTCGTTATTCTACTTAGCGACCGTGTCTTATCGAATTTTCATCACGCTTCGGAAAATTTATATTTCTTCAGTGTACACGATACGTGTATTAAATTGTAAAAATACTTGGTAGTACCTAAAATATTTTACGAGGAGTCTGATTATACGAACAAAAGGTCGTCAACAACGCAGCAGTCGAAACGGTCTTTAATCATCCACCGAGCTCCGGCATGGCGGAGAAATTTCGCTTTTGAAAAAGAAAAATCATCGTCTCAAGTTGTCGCCATGATTGACGCGATGCGACAACTGCAGTTTCAGTATAACATCGGCAGCATCAACAGCGTCTCGGCGAGTTCGATAAAAAATGAAACCTCATGCGAGACGAAGAACTCGGCAGGGGGGAGAAAATTGTTGTTCTTTCCATTGTCGTTTTTCGGTGCCGTAACGTCTGAGGATCGTTCTTCCTTCCCAGAATTAGGGACAAGTACCATATGGGCGTTGACAGTCGGTTGCAAAGCAACCGCTAGGCGAGAACCTTGCAGCCATTGTTTTCCCAGCGAAAAATTTCGCCCTTCTCTTCATCCCTGCAGCCTCCATTTGCAGATATTGAAGGACGGTCAGCCTTCGGTCAGAAATGAAGGCAGACGCAGATTGCGGGTCAGGTCAGAATTTCGGCGTCATCCGCAGACCTCGAACTATTCTAATTTTTTACCACCATCAGCGGGAAAATATCTAATTATGAGAATGTACAAGTATCGACAATTATCGTTACCCGCACTCAACGTTTACATATATAAATACATACATATATATATATATATATGTGTGTGTGTGTGGACAGCACTTTTTTCGAGTTAAATGTACAGGAATTCTGGAAAGATTTGGAAATAAGATAATAAGATGTCATAGTCGTAATATTATATATACATATATACGTCTTATACACACACACACACACATTGTAAAATATACATTTCATTTTATTCCGTGTGAAATATTTTCTGGCAATTTCAACAAGAATCGAGCAATTTTTTTTTTTTTCTCTTAGGTCGAATTATATTACAGTTATTGAAAGAGCCTGCGAGAAAAAACAGTGCTCCTCAAACTTTATATAACCGCGGCGGTTTAAATGCCAGGTTGTTTGTTTTTTCAAAACTTCTAAAACTCACCGGTCGACTTAATTTTCACGATAAGATAAATAAATCATCCGGCTTTCTCGAAGCCAGCACGTCGCAGTTGGAGCGTCACGAACAATCGGGGGAAAATGTTTTTATTGTTTCCTCACAAGAGCGTCTTCACGCTGCGTTAAAATATAGGTATGTGCAATGCGCGAGCACACACAGGCATACGCTCAAATACGCTCGTGTTCAAATCTTATCCTATCACGCGGGTTTTGACGAGGTGGAAGAAAAAGTGATGGACCAGAGTAGCCCGATCATTATATTCGATCCCACGGGTTTTGAAAGTCGTCTCGACACCACAAGATCCAGAGATCACGACCCCTGTCATTTACACATACATACATATATATATATATATGTATATATTGTAACGAACTAGGCGTTACGGAATAGATGGAACAGGTTCGTGAGTTGATGAAGCGAATAAACAGGAAGCGAAAGTAAAAGATGAGTAAAAATGCTTTAATGACAATGCGTGTTTACAGTATAAAGTCTGAAACAAGACTGTTTTGACAGTAATGTTGGTTCATGCAGCAACTTAATTCATTTTTTGACATATCAAAGCTTTTATACTTATTTTATCTATGACAAGTACTAGATCAAAAAGGGGGGATAAAACGGGAGATTTCACCTTTTGTAACAATATATAAAAGTATAATATGTACATATGTATATATATCTAATATATGCGCGGTGTGCATTTTAATATTTCAAGGCTAAAGATAGCTTCTTAAAATGAATATAGTTTGAGTTTTCCTCGTGACAGGGAACTGATTTGTGTCTCCGGTCGTCCCAGTTAGCACTGCAGCTCCTCTGCATCAGCCTTCATTTATTTGCGATTCCGCTCCTTTTGCTTCTCGGTTTTTCTTTTCGCTATATCGTACACATATAGGTACGTATACACGTTTATACGTATTTGTATATATATATACATAGGTATGTATAAACTCCGACCGTTCCGCTTATTTTTACCCTTTCAAACTCGTCCTGTTGTACCTTTTTTTCACTACTTACTCGCTCTCTACCATCCTCGGCTTCGTCCTCCTCATCGACTCATCGCTGGTCCGCAGTTCCCGGACACATAAAAGAACTCCCGCTATACAAGCTGTGTGAATATACTTTTATTTTATGACGTATAATGTTCGAAAAATAATACATTAGAATATTAAAGTAGACGCTAGTGGTGGTGGTAGATTTTTGCCGTGACTCCTTCTTTCCTTTTTTCGCATACCTATGTCACATAGGCAAATTCATCTATACCGAAGCTTGATGCGAAATTTCACCGTCATTCTGGTCTTTTGATAATTCACCGTCAACGTCGGAGAGGAAGCGTCCACAAAGAGGAATATTGACGCTTTTTAACAGTCGGAAACATAGCGATAGGTGTAGTTAAAAAAAATGTGGGGATCTAAACTTGGAAGGATCGATATTTCGAATGTCCGCGCGATATAGTATCGAAATTCAAGAAGAATCGTTCGAAAATCAAGATCATTCATCTTTCGTTATATTATTTTCGCATGTTTGAAATTTCGATACTATATCGGCTATTCGGAATATCGACCCTTCCAAGTTTTAACTCCCACCCATATATCAGCAAGTACGATCGCCTCTCGGTACAGTTTGAAATACGACGAAAGTAAAAACTCGCAATAAAAAACCAAGGTCAAAAAAGCGGTCAAAGTCACTGTTACGGCTGTAACGTACGACGATGGATCAAGTATCCGAATTGTTGAAACCAACCTCTCGATACATAACTGCAATGGTTGCAAGCTAACATCAAGAAACCTAAGCTCAAACCAACTCTGACCCGATCCGACGCTCGACGATCACTGGATTAAGTTGAAGGTCGCTTCATCGATATCGGACAGATATTGTTGTTAACTTGGTCACTGACATACTCGCACAGCCATGAAGTCCCTGCACGAGGCCAGACTCGTGACAGCTAGGTTACTCCTCCCTCTCCCTTCGCCCACGTGGAGGACGGACCGTGGAACGAAGGAGATGGAGTAAGTCCGTGACGGTCGAACAAGCGGCATTACTCGTTCGCATCGATTCGTTTGCGCCGAAGAGTATCGGACCGCCCCTGCTGAGTTGCGTGCAGCGCATTTATATATACTGAACGAGACGAGATTATTGCACTCGCGAGAAAGCAGGCGCATATTTATCGAACGCATTCCCGCCTTTGGGAATACCCGTACTTGTAAAAAAGGTGAAGACCACCTGTCCAGAATTATAGGAGTTTGTTTATCCGCTAAAAATTGAGCGGACCATCGATTCCGCATCGCTGTTTAAAAGGAATAATCCTCAAATTCAGTCCACAAGCTATCGTTTCATCGCATGCGACTCCTTGTGGTCAGTTTTACAAGTACAAAGTGAAACGTCGCTGCAGTTAGACTCGTCGTTGACTGCCTCGGAAATGTTCAATGAGTCACGTGAGACTCTCGCCGTAGGGGGGAGGGGAATGTACTTGAATAGATCACGATCGATCGCGATCGATCACGTTGGCGAAGCGGGGGAGGGGTGGTGGTGATCTCTAGCAATATCGCGTGTATTATTTTTTTTTTTGTACTTTTTTTCCCAACAAACACCGAGTGGATTTGAGTTAAATTTTAGTTTAATTTTCAATAAAGTTTATTATTTTCGGTCGGTAAATTATGGACAGAGTATACAATGATAGGCGCTATGATTTAGGGGAACCGACATACGAATTTATAGTAGGAAAAATCTACGTGATAATGTGCAGTGGCGGGGGGGGCGGGAGGGGGGGGGGGGAGACGGATCACGTGATTGATTTTTATATTGTACTTTATATTGTACGCCACTTTATATTGTAATTTCGATGTTGGTAAAAAATTACAGTTCTACCGTCACACTGGTTTTACGATAATTGTGATGGAGTACTAGAACATTGAAATTTCGATTTACACAAGCTACCGCAGATAATATAATTAATTTACCTAATTTCACATGAGGAATGCTATTTCTGTGGAGTGCGATTAACCCTTTAACGGCCAAGCTTCTTTCCCGTTGAAAAAAACTCGTTTTTCACGTCAACCGCTTCAAATTTGTCTCAATCAAAATTTTTGAAACATTACGGTTTTTAAAATATGGAGTTTTTTTTAATTTTCATGCATAAATAAACAGTTTTTCAAATGAAATTATTCAGTGAAAAACAATCTTTGGAGTGCGTTACTATTTTACGAATTACTTCAGGATTTTTAAATTGAAATTTAAAAAGATATTTTCAAAAATAACTGTTTCGTCACTCTAGCAAATATGCTACGATGGTAGTCAAAGGGTTAACAAATCTGCGTTCAGGTTAACTCAGGTACGAGTTCCATTCGACCTGAATCGGAGAGCATGAGATAAACTTGTGTACTCATGAACTGAACCACCGGTATATTTTCCCAACAAGGAATGTATAGTTGCAGTAGCAACAAGTGTTGACAAACTTCCGACAAGATTCGTTGACGAAATTCTTCGAGGATTATGCTAGTCGTTTGTACGGTACCGGGAAGAAGTCTGCTTGACATCTGCACGTTATGACGCATGGATGTACAGTATAGTACATATCATTGAGTACACCATGGTGTTTGGCATCCGGATTTTCACCTTACAACGCCAAGTGAAAGACTGCCTGCGTTTCTACCTGCGATAGGCGGACCGGAAGTCCTCTTTGGAAATACTCACTGTAAAAAGTGGTGGTGTTCAAATTGGCCAAGTGCAGATTGATTCTAATCGTGGTCAATTCCTATATTCAACATCAGATAGTTCCTCTATGCAAATAGATTGACACGAATAATTACAATCTATAAAAGTCCACACCGCATTTTTTACACTGTATTTTTCGATTTCTATCGTGTTCAAAGATTTTAGAAAACACAACGCCGAAGTTACAGCGATTGGAATCCTGCAGTTTGAGGGCGGTAACAACGGTGCAGACGACCCTTTTCGGGGGTGGAGTTTTACCTACCCCTGTTTCTCTCCCCTCGAGCTCTCTCTTCAAGTCTCCCCTTCGCCCTATGGTCCAAAGTTTTTGCGAGGGCAAGCATTGTTCGTGGCAGCCTGCAGGGTCCAATAAAACAGTGAATTCCTTGCCGAGTACCTTGACGTCGGTCGGTCGGACGGTCGCTTCGGTATCGCGGACAAGCGTCTGGTGAACACATGTCAGATGGTTTGTAAATAGCTATATGCCTTCGAACCATTCTGCGACATGGACTGCAGGGAAAACTCTCCATGTCTCAATATTCGCTGCATGCCAAATTTACTTCGCTGCTGAAGTCGGCCGTTCAAAGCACAGCTCGTTTCACTTGTTGTAATTTCGATGCATGCGCGACGATCGGCTGACTCATATGCGTGTGTATAATAGAGGTTTACACTTGTGAAAAATTTCCACCACTAAGAATTTTTACAGAAATTGGAAAATTTCGTATTATTTCTTACAAGATTCTGAATATTCATATTTTTTCGTAAAGAATCGTTAATTTTCGTGAGAAAAATTGTAACAGCTTATAGATTTTTTAATGAGAATCTACAAATTTTTATCAGAAATTATCGATATTTACAATTTTTTACGAAAACTATTTTATTCCCGGCACAACCATAAAGTTGAATTTTTTCACCTCAAAGCGAGACGAAAGTGGCATATTTTTTTCTAAAACGCATCTGCGGGTATTCTGAGCTTATTATTTGCCGCAAATCCAAATCAGCGGGAAATATGAGCCCAATTTAAAAGTCCCAATTTTCAAATAAATATAGCGGCCAGAGTTGAATCGGAAGTAAAGTCCTACATGTAACACAGGAATAAAAGTCGACTTTATTTCCTTGTTACATAATGTACTATTTTGCACAAAATTGTACGAAGTGTCCCAATATTCCTAAAAATTCGTATAAATGTTTGAGGAAATAAGTAATTTTTCTGAAAATCAAAGCTATCGTTCCGGCTTTTACAAAAGCAAACTTTCTACAACAAAACTATTTTTTCTTTTATTAGTTTCATGTAAGAACTAAAAATTGTACATCTAGAACCCGGACTGAAAATTCGTGTTGACCAGTGTTATACATATAAGTTTCATCTGATTACGTACTGATTATATAGTGTTATTTCTATATTGAATAATATACCAAACACCGAATCCAACTCACACTATACATCTACCTTTTCTATAATAACCCATAAGAGGTACACGTATAAACCCATAGTTTTTATTTATTTTTTTTTTTTTTGAGATACGACAAGTGCAAACCGCGCCGTCGCCGATCGAGCCGAGCTTACGTATTGTATAAAAAAGGTGCATAAGACCGGAAGGTGGAAGATGAAAGGTCGGGAGGTAGAGAGATAAAACAATATACATAAGTGACGGAGGAAGTAGCGAAACTTCCGTCTGTCACGCGGCCTGGATGCGGCGTCTGGAGTGAACCTGCAGTGCAGCTCGTCGTCGGCCAGATAGAGTAACTCGTCCACGGTTCGTGTTTGTTTGATTTCGAGCGTCGCGACGTCTTGTATCTCACGACGTCTTGCGGAGCAACCGGTGCTCCGCATCGTTGTTGCTGCTGTAACCCGGGCTGGACCACCCTGATCGTCGCGAAGCAGAGTTTCGTAATTTACCGGCAAAAATAGACGACCTGCGCCTGAAGAAGGAGTGGGACACTTTATTGCATCGGTGAAAAATCACCGCTGACTGTCCGCACAGCCGTCCCGGACGGCTGAATCCATCCTTTCCACGCAGATATGGATTAGGAATAGCGTCGAGGAGGCCTTCATCAGGCCTCCCACATCCGGAAATCAATTCGGACTACTGGCCAAAATAGTTAGACAGTATATTTTCGATCAAGGATTACGGTTACCCGACTGCTTCCACACCTCGAAAAGAAATGCTGACTCCCTAATGATTGTTGCTACAGAGACGTCATGGTGGTTCATCATAAGTACGCCGAGTAAAAGCATTACACTGGGAATGTCCGAAACTCGTCGAGGACTCCTCGTCAACTTTTCGGCTGGTACTAGCCCTGTGCCACCAGCAGGATAACAATGACTGGTCATTGGGGTGCAATTAAATACCCTATCCGGGAGGAAAGCCGGGTCAAAGGGACGGGTGGAAATTCCGGTATCGACGCCAATAAGCGTATTATGGGAAACACCCAGCTGAGGTTCCATAATCTGTTGAAAGTCAGTGGTTGTTCCGTTAAGAGTACGTCTCTTACCTCGTCGATCGCGTTGAAACTGGTTTGAATTATTGCTCGTCCTTGGATCGTGATCTACGCTTTCGTATAATCGGCACGTTTCGGACGCTCGGTAGATTATGGCGTGTATTTCATCGATTGCATGCGTCCGGAAACGAGAGGTAATAATCTTCAGCCACAATTTATGTAACAAGATGTGAAGTTTCGTATTTTGTGCGCAAGGAAAAAAAAGAAAAAAAAAAAACAATTTTTGCCACAGCGCGCGAAAACGAAACAAACGGCAGATGGAGGCTGAATATATTGCGGAGTCGGAATCGCGTCTTGTAAAGAGATTATAACCATCGCAATAAAGCCTGCTAAAATAAACTCGTAGTAATCATGAGTCTTACTTTCATTACACATCTCGTAAACATCGCTGGAAAATACGTGGCTCAAAGGCTTGTAGACACTTTTAAATACGTGATATGGTTAGGCATACACGTGTGTGTATTTGATATACTGCATGGGTGAGGATAATTCTTTGTACGAACAATTATATCGGGAGATAAATCGTGAATCGAAGAAGACGAGACAAACGGCTTACATCTTGTTACGATAATAATACTAGATTCTCGCCTACGGTGTTGCCGTCAGCTGTACAAGATTCTCCCATCTCTTCCATTCCTTTATTTTCTCGTTTTCGCCTTTCCGTTTTCTTATTTTTTTATCATTTTTTTTTTTTATTTGTTTTTAATTTACCTCTCTCGTTTAACTGCTTGACGCGAGAATCGAGACTACAGATCTCTTGATCTAGATGGCTGTTAATTGTGTCGCGCGTTGTAAAAATGTTGAATATAATTCGGAGTGAAGTTAAACACTGCCGGTGTAAATCCATAACCTGATGGAAATACGCAAAATTACACGGACCGGTCGAATCGTGACCAATTTTCATCAGCAGCGATTATAAATGGAAACCGTGCTCCAAACAATGGACTGTGGCATGACAACGACTTTATCCAGCTTTGTCAGCATTATGATGTTTCCTCCCAGGTTATCTTTATCCGGGGATTTTCTAAGTTTATATAAGCTGTCTAATCGTTATCCTTCTTCTTCTACCCGTAAAATATACTCCTCGCACAATATTAGGACTCCGTAGTATTTCCTCGAAATTTTATTGTACAGGCCTTCTGTTACTTTCTTCCGGAGTATTATAAGGACGGGAAATTCTCAGACGATCGATAAGACCACAATCATGGAAGCATAAGCTACACTCGGTGACAATGAATCTGAGACGGCTAAATTTTTTCCACTAGACAGTTACGTTGGCAACACACATAAACGTACAGTGCCACAGTCGGCCGAGCGCGAAACAAACTCAATCTCAATAAACTTAACATAACCCATGACCATCGAATCTAACCTTAAAATTGACGTGTCAATCCAACAAGTCATTATCCCCGCGGTATTCTAGGGTTAGATTCGACGGTCATGGGTTATGTTACGTTTATTGAGATTGAGTTTGTTTCGCGCTCGGCCGACTAGCGCTGCAGGTATCTCAGCGTCGCCAACATAATTGTCTAGTGTAAAAAATTAGCCGTCCCAGATTCATTGTCCCCAAGTGTACATAGGTTTTGATTTAAAAATTGTAAAATAAGTTCTACCGCGACGTTAGGTAAGTTGAAGAAATGTTTTTTCAATTATCGTCAGTACGAGTAACGAGTTTTCTTCCCTTCATATGTTCTGGAAAATTTTTGTCGGGATAAATCTTAGATCTTCGAAATTACAAAGACTGCAATAAAGTGAAATAAAATTGTGACAACACGTGGCGGGACGGTTGACCATGTGTCGGCAAGTAGCGAGTACCGATAGTTTAAGAGTCTGCAGCACATGGTTTGCGATTGGCAACGTGACTGGAATCTCATTAAAGTCGTATACTGTAACACGTGCCAGGATGGAAATTCTCCCCCTCGCCGAATTTCGTACGGTGTAAGATACACGTTGCTGGTGACGATTTGTTTCACTCGGAGTTGTGCCTGCTGGACTACCTGGAATTTATATACCTTAAACGTAAATGAACGACTGAAGGACTGCAGTGCCACCGACACATGTGTTGACCATCCTGAATGAAACAAACGGCTTTGCTTCATCGGCTAAACTGTAAAGGTACTAACATTGGTATAATAGACCGTGTGCTGGCGCAGGTAAGCTTGGAAGAGTCGAACGACGTGAAACTGACAATAAGATCGTTTTAAACATAAGCTCTATTCACCTTTCAAATAAGAATGACAAAAGATGATCGATTATTCTTTCCCGACTAACCGTGTGTAATCGATTATTTTTCTATCTCGATTAATCTACCGACACAATTATTTTTCCTCACAATATCACTCCCATGAACGGCGCTTCACAATATCAATTTATGGGATTAAAGTACCAATTGTTATCATCGTCTTACATTCTAAGATACCTGTTTGATATAACGATCGTGAAAGATGAATGAATATTTTTACCTGAAATTGAAAAATATTATTGAATATAACTATAAATTATCAAAAACTTTTCTGCTATTAAGACTACGTACTGAAGTTTACGAAATTTTGGTTTCATATAATATGCACCGTTTCAAAAAAATACGAAACAATCGATTAATCGATCAGTTTTTACCGATTTAATCGAGTCGAGTTTGCTTGAATTTTCAAAAAATCGATGTTCATCTACTACAATTTTCTATACTCAGATCGGAACGTTAGTCACGATGATCGTTGAAGCATTTGCAAGAAATTGCACATTTAGAAGTGAAAAAGTTGTTTTGTTCATGTTTACAAAGGTTCAGATCTTAGCGATGGTAGAGAGGGATGATTTTTTTGAAAATAAACCAAATATTCAACAACTAGCACTTCACTCACAATTATTTATATATACTGATCTGAATATTTTGATTTACCAGAAAAGTATTTTAAACGAACTGTCGTTTAGGATATTTGGGGCGATTTTTGCCTAATTAAAAAAAGAAAAATTTTCTCTTTCTTTTTTTGTGTTCAACTTCTAAGTAATACGCACCAAGTTTTTTTTTTTCTAAGAACAAGTCAGAAAATAATTGCTATTCAGCCTGCACGCGGCTGAATTGATTGTTGTTCGAAAATTGAATTTTTCGTCAGACCGTTGATCAAAAAATCATTGCAGATGTACCTATACATTTATTCATTGATTATACACTGCAATTGGAAGTAAGCTAAATCGGGATTTCTGTAAATTATTTCATTTATCACCAAATATTGGAAAATGTCCTCATGACGTCAGAGCCTGGTTGTCGGCGCCATTTTATCATCACATAACATAAAATTTTTGAATTTAATTAAGACAAATCGTAATTTTTCGGGTTTCAAATTACTCATATAACATACATTAATGAAACGTAATCAATGATATACCTATTCTACCATCAACACGCGGAAAAACGTGTTCAACGGTCAGCTTTCAGCCTGGTTGCATTAGTTTGATTTTTTTCCGCGAGCTATCGCGTTGTAAAGTGACAATCCCAACACAATTTAATAGCAACAATAGTAATAATAATGATTATTCACAAAAAGTACACAGATCAGTGCAATTGAATTGCACACCTATAGGTACGTAAAAAAAGAAATACCAGTCCATTTACATTTTTTCTTAATAGTTATTATTCTTTGGTTTCATCCTCTATTATAAATCTATGCAGAGAAAGATGGATGAGTACTACATTTGGTCAATTTTGATAATTAAAGAAAAAAATTTTTTTTCACCCTTATTCAATAACAGCAATAATTCTACTACTACTAGAATACGAGTAACTCTTGAGTTCGCGAAATGCAAGGCCATGAAAAATATGAAAAAAAAATTCTGAAAATATCTGGCAAAAGGCGGTCAAAGTTGCCATTACGGCACGAGATCAGGGCGACAATGCGCTCTGGAACTAGTGAGATACCGGGGGGAATTATTGACCCAACCGGTATTCGCCCCAATGAATCCCAGTAGGCGGTCTCCGTGCATCACGTGTGATTACCCGTCGTGACGTACGCCACGTACCGAATGACGTCGGACCGCCTCCGGCCGCATAGCATCTCGCTATCGCGTCCTAGTGTTCGACAAGAGAAGCGGTATATATCTTGAACGTAGCTGATGATCGTCGCTTGCGAGAGAAGCCGCGGCGTGATTGAAACCGGCTTGCTGAGCTGAGGGTGAGTTTTGCCAGCCAAAAAAATACCCCTCGTCATCACGAAGGGGTTGTTTCAATTCTCATTCGGCTGGATCGCCGCTCAGCCATAACGGCGGATCGATTTTTAGCGCAGTTCTATCAATTTTTACAAAACTTTTATCAAACGTGGTGTGTGCGACGCCACGCGGTCGGTTTTGTTAGCGACGAATTGACGCTGACTCGCGTTATGCAACTGCAGCGACGTTTGCAATTGGAATCGATTAGACCGTTGAGCGATAGCGTAAGTGTCGGTAAATTAGCGTAGCTATTTTACCGGTACAATATTTTCTTTTTCGTTAGTTCATTTCTTTTTTTTGTTTTTCTTCGTTCCATTACACTCAGCGTGAAGATAAATACATTAAGAATATACGCGTACCACGTATATTTTCTAATGCTTCGGGATGACAGGCTACTTATTAAAAAAAAAGTGGTACAGTGTCAAATTTCTTACGATTTATAGATAGAGTGGAATCAAACGAAGTGCGGTTGTATGTTTTCATTGTTTAAAAATACTTTTTGTCATTTCGCACAATTTTCTTTTTTAATTCACTCTGCCACCAACGATATTATGTAGTGTTCCATGATTAATCTTATATTATCTTAACGGAATTTGTACCTTGTTCCTACATACAAAATCTTGTTATTTCTTCGAAATCCTAAGTATGCTGAGGATGAGAAAAATATATACTTAAGGGTACGGCTTTAGACCAGAACTGTAACCGTACAAGCTTTGCGACCTGTGCAGAAAATCCTCGCAGCTGCAGCTTTTTGGACTCGCCGAGGGCTTAAGTCAGGATGATTGTTTTTGTTTGAAAGACAGATTCTTGCCAAATATTTAATCCCAGGACATTTTAATCGTTGACTTTTCTCTTGAGGTAATAATTCAAGCCTGGCAGCACGAGTCAAGTTCCCCTGTTTCCAAAAATTTCCCCCTTTAGCCTGCAATCCTTACCCTCGGCCAGCCAAAATGGACGATCTCATCGACCTCGACTTTCTCACTCGTCGGCGTCCCGGAAATTTCCCATTGCTTAACCATTCGTACTAATTAACTTCTTGAAAATTTCGCAATGCAAACTATTGGAGTATCAAGTAAGCACCTGAAACTGATTACCTGAATTATTTGGAAATCTTTGAAAAGCCTTAAGTGGGTGAAAAAGAGCCCAGAACGAAATCGAACGTGTTGGCCGACGACGTCAGTAAAAAACCACATGACCGCCGGAGGGGTAAATTAAGTAAACTATTTTCTCTACCTATCTCTAATTCATACGTATACGTGTAGAAATGTTTGATCTAACTTGAAGAATCGCAATTATACCTAATCTAAGGCTAGTTAACGAACAAAAAGATAAAAACGAAGTCGCGTGGCACCAAAAATTGACCTTCTGTTGGCCGCATAATTATTGCGGTTGAGATGAAAAGTTGAGTTTAAGCTCCTTCGGAATATACAATTAGATTTCTTTCCCGGGTCTGGCTAATGGCTAAGCGGTCTTTTCAGACTGCTATTGACCATTATGCGGGGTGCCTTGGGCACTTGTCGACATTCAAGCGGGCCATTGTAACGCAATAACGTGATTTCCATTCGGTCGCTAGCATCGGCAAACGCCCACTGGAAAATTGGCATGGAGTCTTTAAAAATTTTCTGCGCTAAAATTTCGCAAGAATAAACCATCGGCCATTAGAGAATTGAGACTGAAATTTTTATTCGACAAACCTCCATACAACCGTAGTACGGTTTCTTGTTGTTAGTTAGTTGTGAGTTAGCGATCGAGTAATCAAAAGAAGTGCGTTGAATGAACAAGATTTTCGAAAGTTTAGTAACAATTCGATAATATGATTCAACGAAATATATCGCTGGATACACAGTTCTTGACGAAAACATGAATAAAGTACAAAATTTTGGTTCTAGGTTGTAAATTCAAAATTTTACACTTGAAACGAAACAGGCGACGTAGTAAAAACCCGAAAGTGCAAACAACGCAACTGGTTTTAACAATGTAAACGAAATACGTATATATCGGTGGTTTACAGTCTCAGGTGATTATCGAATTTCATTCAAATGCGTATACCGAGAAGAATTTGTGGATTCGCAACGTACGGCGTAACATTTGATACTTCTCGACGAACTGATGCGTGAAATTACAACTTTTTATATTTAACGTAGCTTCGGTTCAACGGAAAAAAAGTTTATTTATCATCAAAATATTCATCATCGCTAATTTGTTGAATATTCTAGGTAAATTATAACGATTATAATGACAAATTAAGGGATCACTCGATTCGTTACAGCGTTCTAAATCGGTTTGTAAGACCAGAGAACACAATCGAATCTTTCGAATTACGTATAGCTCAGGTACGAAACACAAGGACCTAGCGGCGTACTGGTGCTGAGAAAATCGACGATACTTGCAAAATTATGCAAATCAGTCCGGCGATTCAGGTACGGCGGACACATCCTGCAGTAAGAGCGCTTACAAAGCGGACTTTGGTAGCGAGGAAACGCTACAGGTAGAAAAACACGGTACCTAGAACACTACCTTACTGGTCTTAGCAATGTGTTGGCGGTATGTTCAACACGTGGCTAGCATGTTGCGGTGCACACGGTTATACTGCCGATATTTGCAGGAGGGCTCGCCATAAACACTGTGCATTCTAGGTAGAAATTTAAGGAAGCGTCAGAGTTTCTTAGGGGCCGAAGTCCACGCACCAGGTGGCGAAAAGAGGATCGGACGGGAGGCGTCCGTTAATTACGTGATCTCAAAATGGCGGCCGGAGGGAGGTGTCAATGAAAGTCTAATGTCGACTTTTTAATTCAAAAAATTAAATACGTTATTAATAGATATTTACTGGTACGAAGCAAAATACATGAACATGTCAAATAAATTTCAATTATTTAAAAATTATTAGGTAAATCTCTGTTTGCTGTAAAATTACTGCTTTCCAGTCGTCAGCAGCCAGACTGCAGTCCTTGATGCACTCGGTTGTAATTAATTGAGAAAGTTGAAAAAATCGATACTTTTTTCTAGATCTTATTGCGAGACGGTCGTATATTGAGTAATCTACCAAATTGTTATATTCGTACAAGCTACGATCAAGATCTCTTTAAAAATACAAAAATAGATTACACTAGGATATATAATCATAAAAAGAGCTTGGATATCGACGCTTTGTTACAAACCGCTTCAAAATTGTTTAGATAAAGAAAAAAACTAGTAGATTCGTTCGATTTCACTCTAGGATGGCTCTTTTTATAGTGTCTTTACTAAAAGAGATTTTCTTTTTCTCACTAGTGAATTTAACATTGCCATTTGAATCGATCGTAACCCATATATCGGTGGAATGTTGTGAAGTTAAATATTTAACCACGTCAAAGTGATAAGAAAAAGTGTTTCATTGAATTTGTGGAAAATGGCATTGATCTGAATAAAATGACCGATCTAAAACGAAGCATAAATACCCAAGTTTCTGTTTATAATTTTTATGCTTTCTATTTTTGCATTTTCAAGGAGATCTTCGATCTTTACGAATATATTGATTACTTGTACTAATTACCTTGCTGGTGGTTAATTGACCATCGCTCGGCGGCATGGTTTTAGGGTGAAATTTGAAAGAAGCCTCCGACTTTGCAAAAGGCTGCACAGTTTCCAGTCGATTCTTTGTGGGGGTTCCCAATTTCATTGTCAGACAATTATTTGGCTCACATTTGTGAAATATCCTTTAAAACTAATATAATCATTGACGAACACGCCCAATTCTGGAGTCGATAATAGATTGACTGATGTTCGAGGGCGCCGGAAAAGCGTTAATATCGAAGGATTTCAGCGGCAAGACTACAACACCAGGCAGAAGAGCGACGGTGATCGAGTGTTTCCCGATTACGAGTATCCGGGCGGGTGAATTTTCCGTCGCGCTATTACGTTTGTGTCTATATTGGCTCGACGAGTTTGAATAATGGGTCGTTGGACGATCAGTGGCGAACAGGAAGTGTAATAACTCCCGACGACATTTCGAGGCGTCTTTGGTTCGTCGAGTGAACTTTTATTTTTCCCTATTTTTCACTCGCGGCTGTATAAATACTCCGTTATTATGTGCCGTATATTATATGTATTATAAAAAATTTTTTTCCGATCTTCCACTTCATGAAATCATAGCTTCTAACATAATATCGAACCTCGTGAAAGGAAATCGCCGTGCGATTTTTTTAAGCGGTGTCGCATTCAGATTTTGTATTCACCATTTGATTAACACGTAAGAAATGCAATTATGACGGTTGGAGAGAGATGATAATTGTTTTATACAACGGACGGAACTACACATTTTCTTCGAATCGGTGCGTCGTAGAAAATTTTTAATCGCACGGTAATATCTCTCTCGCACCGATATGTCAGATAATCCAACTTCACAGACTCTTAAGAATTTAAATGGAAAATTATCGTTTAAACAAAAAAAAAGTATTCAATGAATAAATACCATTTCTAACGGATCAAAACCTAACGCATGGAAATGTTAGGTGTGAAAATAGTATTTATCGAAACAAAATATTTTGTTTGTAACACGAGAAAGTTTCAACTAAAATTTTTGATTGTTTGACAGACATACGGAGTTCGATTAAGGGGAGACTTTGGTGAAAAAAGACCCGTATGTTTGGATCAATTTTATTGAAATTTGGACCATTTATTTACAAGCCTAAAACTAAAATCTGATCGAAAATTCAGCTCGATATGTCAAGTAATCCCAAAGTAATTCATGTGTCCCTCGTCATCAGTGCCTATCGCTGTTTTGATCGATCTTCAATTCCATTTCTACGTGCCAGTTTCTATCCAATCGTCTTTTGCACGTCTGTTCTGAGGTTAACCCTCTTCTTACTCCGCTTCTTCCTCAAGAATCATTCAATTTCCAATGAACTCGTTCCGGGACATAAAGGCAAAGAAAAATCAAATTATTTTATCGTGGAATGATTATTAGGACTAGAGAAATATTTTAATAATATACTGACTAAATGAAAACGATAAACTAATATTTATCTAGCCCCCACTTGAGTCTACTATACAATAACGCACGTGAATTTAACTTTGAACCTGACTGCTTGAAAATTAAATCCTGTGAAGAAACCCTTGGAATTCCTCAACACCATGCGTTGTCCTTTCTGCTTCCGTTTCAGTCTTTTCCGTGGTGGTTTTTTTAATTTTAACTTTTCGTTCGTCTTTCTTCAACTCCATCATTGCCTTCCATTCAGCCTTAAGCTTTCGTCTGGCATCTCGTTGCTGGCTCATCTTTTTTGCACTATCTGCCACCTTCTCAGACCTCACTGACATCTTTGCCTTCTAAGCATGGAGTGTTTGCACGTTGAAGTCAACTGCCGTTGCCGCTGCTAATTCTATTCTCTTTTTGGAGATGAACACCTCTTTCGAACATTTTCGCCAGACCAGGGAGTGCAAGCTTTCGTTAGCATTCTGTGTCACACAGAGGCTTCAGCTTTTCTACTACTCTCGGGTTGAGCTTCAGTCGCATCTTTTCATCGCTCTCCGGCTCTTCTCCCTTGGCCACACTTTCGTTGCAGAAACACCATGATTCTGGTCGACTGGGGCGTTGCTCGTGTGGTTTTCACTCTGATTCGTGATCATCTTGCCACACTGCAAAATCAGGCGAAGCAGGCTTTAGTTGGGCTGCGACAACGACGAATAATTTTCGATTAACCCGATGATCGTGCGGTTATTAAGCATTTTCTACGACGCGACGCGCCGATTCGAAGAAAACATAAGTCGTCAAAAGCTACCGTACAGAGTTCCGTTCGGCTTTACGGCACTGTTAGACGCTTAGTTGATTCGCCATCTAGGGAAAATGTATTATACAGAAATAAGTTGCGCCTACTTACGCCTGTATATTAATTGGGAAATTCCCAATTCCAGCAATTTTACAACCAACATTTTTCCATAGCTGAGGCTGCAAATTTATGGTTCGGTAAATCGCATCCCACCCTAGCACTTCTTCGCCACTACAGGGGGTGCATATGGGACGTTGGGAAAATCCCAATTGACTTCGCGTTCCGTTTCTCGGTACCGCTTTAAGCCGGTCTTCGACTGTCGTCGATTCGCATTATTCCCAAGTTTATCCCAAATATTTTACGTACACTGTGAAAAATTTTCGCCAAATTTTCGCAAAAGTAAAAATTTGGTCTTTGAAAGTGAATTACTCAGCATTCTTACTAAATTTGCATTCAATTATCTTAATGTTACTTCTTGCTTCTAAGAACTTGAAAACGTATCTTGAATTTGTTAAATTGTTGTGGTAAATTTGTTATATTTGTAAATTTAAGATACATTTACTGTACGGCATTTTCAATTTACTAAACATGCTGCTGAAATTACCAGACACATATGTAAAAAAATTCGATCAGAGTCAGTTGAAACAAACACTTCGAGTTCACTTAAATTGAAATAAAGTTAATGTATTTCATCGATATTATTTAATATTTTACTGTGTGTGGGCGTTTATCCTAGGTAACCATTTTTCGAAAAGGTGAAGAACCACGTTTTATGCAATTTTGAATATTTCGAAGATCCTGCAGCTAAAAATTTTCTACCGTACGCCGATTCGAAGAAAACATAAGTCAGAGTTAAGTTCGGCTTTATGGCATTGTTAGACGCTAAGCTGATTCGCTGTTTGGGGAAAATGTATTATACAGAAATAAGTTGCACCTACTTACGCCTGTTTATTAATTGGGAAATTCCCAATTCCGGTAATTTTACAATCTACATTTTTGCAAAGCTGGGGCCGCAAATTTATGGTCCGGTTAATTCCACCACGTCGTTTCTTAGCACTTCTTCGCCACCTCAGGGGGTGCATCTGGGACGTCGGGAAAATCCCAATTGACTTCGCAGGTCGTTTCTCGATCCTGCTTTCAGCCGGTCTTGGATTGTCGTCGATTCGCGTTACTCGCAAGTTTATCCCGAAAATTTTACGGTTTTTCAGAAAAAAATAATTTGTGATTTTCCTCGATGGCAACAGTTGAAAAGTTTGTTGAGGATAAAAGAAAGATTCTGTCAAAAAATGAGCGTTCTAAGTTATGTGGAAGATCGCAATCGATTGATTTTTCACTTTTCTACATTATTTTAAATTTATGAAGTATCGTGAATAATATTTTTTTCTCATTGCTTGCGTAAATCGTAATATCAATTTACGTCACGAAGAAGATTAACACTTGTAATATGAAGTTTCCAATTGACGTTTGATAAGTGTATCTGACGACTTTTTCATTATTAATTCAATCTCATAAAATTGTCATAATTCAATGTGAACTTTTAATTTAGGAGAATAAGATTCCCGGACGATATATCGTTGTGTTACAGATCGCGATCTTTAGGTCGAACATAAATTTCGGGAAAAAAGTAATAATTGAAGTGCTACAACGTGTTTCATCGCAAGTTAAAAAAAAAAAGTGAAAAAATGCGAAAAATCAAACGAGTGCGATCTTCCACATATAAGCGTAGAACGCTCATCTTTTCACAAAATCTATCTTTTAACCTATCCAAACATTTCAGGGGGTGCCGCGATGAAAAATCGTAAATTATTTATTTCCTACATACATACATACGTTAGTCAACAAAGTCGAAATCGTGGATTGAAGACCGCAGATTTTTTCGTTTTTATTTTTCGTTGACAGAATCGCTCCGTCAAATATACGTTTGTATAAAAAATTTCCCTCGTTTATTAAATCCTCCGAGTAGCTGCACAATTTCAATTTACAGAGTAATTTTTACAAAGCTGAAACTTCTCTGTATATATTATTTATAATACAGACAGAAATCACGAGTATTTACGTCGCTGGAGAGGCAACAACTTAAACCTGTTTCACGCTATATTTCGAGAGCTCGAGGCGATCGTGTCTCTTACACCACGTGTTTGGTCCACGGACCGTTTGGCGATATTAACGTGGATTTAATTGCGCGTAATGTGCGTAGAGCGCGCGTTTAATCGTTGCGTGCAATTCAGAGACGCACGTTGCTCACTTACACGGATGCTTGGAGGTCCGGGTCAGTGTTGCACTTTCTGCAGATGCTGAAATTGTGTAGGAAAATCTTGTTCGTTGGTTTATAGAGTTATTCGTAAATGTTTGATCGGTAGAAAATAAGTTCAAGTTTAATAAACAACGCACTTTTCACGGGACCGTTGTGAAAAGGGAGATTTATAAAAGATGTGTAGAAATTGAGGCGTCTTGTGAATAATAAATAAAGTTATTTACGAATTTCATATCGATGGTATCATCAAGTGCACTGGAAAAGTTTGTTCGAATTCATTGTTCAATTTAAGTCGTTCCACATCTGTTGTGAAAGTTCATCAGAGAGATTCTGGCAACTATAGTTTATGTGAAAGGAAAAGTCTTCCAGATAACTAAAGACCAGGATTTAACCAGCCGGAGATTTCAAAAATTCATAAAACTAAAAAGGAGACATCTTAAACAAATCACCGATTCATTTTACGATAAATTGATAAGACTTCTGGTAACGAACCAAATTAATAAATAATCGTGATAAAATAAAGTGGAATATAAAAATTCGGGAGACAACACCTTCCATCGTACAATAAAATGCAAAATGATGACGATTCGAGGGAGGATCTTCCCCGGATCAACATCCTTGAGATCGAACATTTTCGACAACTTTATCCAAGGCGATATATCGATCGTACGAAAATCAGGCGTCAAGTGAAATCGGATTATCAATTTCAGCCGATGCCGAGTCGCGATGCAGGCTTTATAAAGCGTAGCTGCCACCTGATGATAAGTATACCGGGTGTCCCATTTTAATCTCACACCTGATTTATCTCGGAAAATACGACACCGATCGAGTATTGAGTACAACGAAATATTTAGTGTTCGAAGGTGGACGTTGAAAAAAAAGATTTATTTTCCTTAAAAATAAAAAATGTCGGTGTTGAGATGGCCAACATGTTTTTTTTTAAACGGAAAAAATGAACATTTTTTCCGTTTAAAAAAAAAATTTTCAATTCGAAACGAACAGCGTTTGTGGGAAAATCTTTTCCATTAAGGTTCATAATTTTTCTGTCAGATTAAAATAGTACACCCGGTATACCCATGTATACGTATGCGGGATTTGGCTGAAATCCAATGGAATATTAGATCGCCAATACGGGGACTAATAAATAACCAAACAAGCTCGGCCAAAATAATTTCTCCACGTCCCGCGGTATAATTTTCCCGCCGTCCTATATATACACATATATATAGGTATATACCTGTCTTATATCACTGCACGATGATCAAAGGAAGTGATCCGGCCAAATAATATTGTCGTTATCTCCTTTTTACGGGGGTAAATGGAAGCGTTGATCGCTCGCTTCGCGTGATTCGCATATCCGAATTTTTAGCTCAATTGTCTTGTTTTTCTCCTCACATATTTTTTGACAATAATTGCATCAGCAGCAGCAGCGGATTTGTGAGATACAAAAAACGGTTTCGGCTAATTGAAGACCGTGCTGACGATTCGCGATAAAAACGCTATTCGTCATAAAATATTCGCAAATCGCGTACCGACGTCAAATTTCAGGTTTTGAGCGCAGACTTTTTTTTTCATCAGACGATTTTTAAACCTTCAACCTGCGCACTTGCGCTGCCGGGACTTCATTGTTTATTTGCGGATTTAAAACTTACTTCTTGCACTCTACTCTCAAGGTTCGAAATAGATTTTACACTTGAGAATTTCCGACCGCCAATTAGCGTCGGAATTTTGACCTGCACGCACGATACTTTAAGGTCTCAAACGTACAGTTTATATTTGTTTTATATACCCATGCATATTTTTATTTCTCTTTCTCAATTTGAGAATCGGGGAATGAATTTGTCGGCTGTGAATCACCGTACAATTCAGCTATTCCGAAAATGGTGAAAATTCTCGAAACGGCGAGTTTCCAAAAAGCGGACTGACTCAGGCTTGAAATGAAATTTCGCGCCCAGTTTGAATGTATTTTTTTCAAAGAATCGAACATTTCCTTTAAGCGTCAAGAATGAATAAATTCTGCGTTCAAGGAAAAGCTCTCTTGTTTAATAGCGATGGTTGCCAAGCTAAATATAATCGATGCATCGATTAATCGAGTCCAAAAAATACTCGAACACGACTCGATTGAATCGGTAAAAATTAATCGTGTAATCGATTATTTCGTATTTTGAAACGGTGCGTTCGAAACCAAAATTTCGTAAATTTCAGCACGTAGTCTTAATAGCGGAAAAGTTTTTTTTGATAATTTACAGTTTCATTCAAAATATTTTTAAACATCAGGTAAAAATATTCATTTATCTTTCACTTATTGTATCAAATAGGTATCTTAGTAAGTAAGACAATAATAATAATTGATACTTCAATCCCATAAATTGATATTATATTGCGTCGTTCACGGGTGTAAAAAGCAAAAACCGATTGTGAGAACAAATAATCAAGTCGGTCGATTAATCGAGTTTGAACAATGATTGTTTTAATCAAATATCTATCATTTTTGCTCATTATCACCATATTATCACCCGTATAGGTAAGTATTTAGAATATTTTACGAAAGGTTGTTGAAAATGAAACAGCCGCTGATCTGATTCTCGACGACAAGCGTCTTCTTTCGCTCTATCTACATATTACAACCACGACACACGGCATCTGAAGGTTCCTGACTTTTACGTGATTATACATGAAAAGAGTAGCCAACGAAAACGATAAGCGGTGAAGTCCGGTCAAAAAAAAAAAAAAAAAAAAAAACAACCTCTTTCCAGACGTAATTCTGATTTTTCAAAGAACCCCGATTCTCGTCTTTGAATATTTATAAAAATAAGACTGTATTAGGTATAAACCGTCGCACTGCTGCACGCATAACGAGATGATAAAATAATTATACGTTAAAGAGCGGGGTAAAAATATTAGTCCAAAGTTCCGAATGCAGAACACCCCGAAGCAGGAAAAGAAGGGACGAAAAAGATTAAGAGAAGAAAATTAACGTGAGTGATGGCAACGCGGTGTCGGTTTAAAAATAAGCCAACTTCGTATTGCTTAAAAAATATATTCGCGGGCGCTGCGGCAAAACCGAGAGAGCTTTATACAGCTGCTGTGCTTTTCGGTGTCTAATGACAAGCTCGGCAGCGTCTACGCCAAAATTGGAATGCACCTAACGCCTGCGTTATACTTTCTATTTAACCAGCATTAGTTAACTTATATGCCTCCCTGATTGATAACGAACGGGATTGCGAGGACGTGTTTGTTGTGACAGAAGCAAGCCGTACGAGCCAATAAATTCCCGCCAGTGCGTTTCGCCGTGACAAAAAAAAAAAAAAAAAAAACAAAAAAAAAAAAAAACTAACTTTTAAAAATACCCTTCCACCGGCAATCAAACGGCACTTGTATTCACCGCGCGCGGTGAAAATTTGTGTGACAATGAAAGTTTGCGAATTAAGTAATAGACGATTCGTTTTATTTCTAGGAAATAAAGAAAAATAAGAAAAATTTATCGAGTAGCTTCACTGAGAAAAATTTCATTTGTTACGGTAACTAGAAAAATTCAGTGAAACAGGTATCGTGAAAAAAACTGTTTGAATATTGTTGAAATTACGAAAAACGACGTACGCCTAACCATTCTGAGCTATCGTCGATCCTTTTTTGGTTATTGCAACGCTGAATCAGTTTCTGAGGTTTACTCTACTTTTTTAGTTAAACGAGGCTTTAACGTCAATTTATCGTTGCACGAGCGTTAAATTTTTGCAACAGTCGCAAGAAAATCTAGCAACAGCGATCGTAATGAGAAAGAATAGTAACGGATAGCAGACTTTCCGGTAACAGATAGAAAACTAATTTTCATTTTCTACCTGGAACTACATTTTTCGATTGTAGTAAAAAATGTGAATAGTTAAGGACTGAGCGGTAACCGGAACTAAAAATTTCTTTGAGTGTTGGTTATCGGTCTAAAATCGATACTAGTTCAGTATTTCTATCACGAGTTAGGCGAACGTCGAGTATTAATTTTTATAGGGTCCATTTTCAGACGTATACAATAATAGAAAATTTGGAATTACAAAGCAAAAGGTTGGATTATATGTGTATGTAAACGCTGCGTTGGAAATTCCTTTAAAAAAATTGTTAAAAATCTAGAAAGTTGATTCAATTTCACTCTACGTATTAAATGTACAACATTGTACCGATGTATTGTTTACGTTCAAAATATTGCGATATTTAATTACCTGATGAAGAACAAAGAGAACATCTGTTTCCGTGAATCTGTAGAAAATAGTCTTCCGAGTAAAATGAGCCACCCGCGAGGAGGAAATATTATTCACTTGTTAAAATCTCAAACCACTTTGGTAAGCAGTCACTTTCAAATAGCTTGAAATCACTTGAAAAATCACTTCCAAAATCGCTCGAAATAACTTGAAACCACTTGAAACCACTTCAATCGATTATCGAACGAATCTATTTTAAATTTTCAACAGTTTTGAATGCTTCGAAACAAAGCATCGATAACTAACAATTTCCCTACAATTCCGGTATACATTCAAAATTTTTCTCTACTGTTAATAAAATATAACAAAGTAATTTCGCAAAAAAATCAACGAAACCCATATTTACTCTTGACGAATCAAACTCCCCAATAGTCAAAACCCTGGATATCGTAACGTAACGAATTTCTAGTAAAAAAAAAAAAAATTTAAATTAAACTATACACGTATAACGTTTGCTCTCTGATAAAAATCCCCATTCTGCGAGTTTGTATACTCATATAACAAAATACGTATTACACGTACGTACGTACGGACAATATTTTGCTGTTCGTCCGGAGAAGGAAAAAACAAAAAAAAAAAAAAAAAAACGCTACAAAAACATTTCTACAAGAAATGATAACGGCAAGAAATTGAGAAGAAAAATAGATAAATAAAAGCAAAACGAACCGAAAGACAAAGATCCGCGCTCTGCGGAGCTTCGGCAAACGACGTTGTTACGATATAAATATTCAAGATGGGTTTCTCTTTCTCATGCGCCTCCCGCTTCGCTCGGTTATCGACATCTCTCTCTCTCTCTCTCTCTCTCTCTCTCTCTCTCTCTCTCACTCTTTCCCAAGGGAAGATTCCCACTTTCCTTCGGGCAGCGAGCGGGCACCGCGGGGGCATCCCGAGGAGGATCGAGCGGGGGCGGGGAGGGGAGGGTGGAGTGGAGGGGAGGGGGGGGGTAGTGGGTGGGGACAACTGACAGATCGGATAAAAGAAACCCTCCGCCGGCATTCGGCGTGGCGTACGAAAGAGGGAAAAAGAAGAATCGTCGGCGGGCGGGGGAGGAGGGGAGTGTTAAGGGGTGGGGGAGAGGGGGCGGAGTTACCTCTGACGTTCCGTGCATCCACGCTCTCTCGGTTCGGTCAGCAGACAGAAGTCATCCCCCGTGTCGTCCGTATCGCGCTGATCGGCTCCTCACGTGTGCCAAATGTATATTGACAATAATAACAATAACGAAAACAACAATAACAATAATAACGTCGACAATATTGATAATAAGAATAACAATAATAATATTAATAATAACAGTAACAATATACGTCACCGACCGTGCGATGTAAAAAATCCGTGAGAATCGAAGTGCGTAAAAAGCTCGAAGCTCCGATCCGCAAGTGTTTCGTGAATTTTTTAATATTAAATCCCGTTTTAAACGGTACGATGACCGATTCTATACCGCTTGATAATTTGCCTTGAGTGAGAAACTAGGGGGGGAGGGGGTAAGGAAGGAAAAAAAAATTATCATCGACCAGGATGTTTTGAAAATATCGAAGAGTACGAATTCGCGAGGGTTAAGGGAATCAAACGGCTCCGTGCCGATGTGACGCGGGCAGAGACAAGACGAAAATTAGGATATAATTTAAAAAATCACTAGGGGTGGGTTGCATGTTTTTTTTTTTTGTTTTCTTCTTCTTCTCATCTCTTCTTCTTCAAACTCGAGAGGAGCGAGCCAACGCAAACTCGAAATGCAGTCCCAGCCGCAGCAGAGTCAGTTCAGGCCCCAGGTAATTTACAACCACCAGCTCGGGGGTGGTTCCGGTATACCTCACAGTGCCGGAAGTAGCGCGAGCAGCTCGCCTAACAATTACAACGAGAGATTTTCACCACCGACACACCTGCTTCCGGGTTTTCATTCCAATCCCCAGCTCTATCAGCAGCACCAACCTTACATCGTTTACGAGTTCCCGGATCAACAGCAGAAAATACAGAGCTACGAGAGGGAGGCCTTTCACGGCCAGGGCGATTACGAAAGACGGCACGACGATCAATCCCCTGGATTTTTGTCCGATCACAGCCACGCGAGCAGAGACAACGAAGCCAGCTTTTACCTCACACCATCCCCGCAGATGTACTCCTCGGGTGAGGAAATGACCTCGGCACCGACGGCGACGACCTACGTCGGTCACCAGCCCGGGTACAAACCGGATCCGACGGAGTACAAGCCCGAGCTTGCGAAGTACAAGCCCGATGCGACGGAGTTGAAGCCGGCCGTCGTAGCGACGGGCTCGACGAATGTTCAGCAAGGGTTCTTCGAGAGAGGGAGAGCCCCGGTTAACGTTTCGAAGAGGAAGCGGAAGCTCAGTACCGAAAACTGCAGCGAGTCCGACGGGGACTCCCAATCCTCCGCGGGAAAGCTCAAGGCTCGGAGGAAGAGCGGCGCTACCGTTGAAGAGATACAGAATCAGAGGGTCATGGCCAACCACAGAGAGCGACAGAGGACGCAGAATCTCAACGAGGCTTTCGCATCCCTAAGACAGATCATACCCACTATGCCGAGTGACAAGCTCAGCAAGATACAGACCCTCAAGCTCGCCACGCGGTACATCGACTTTCTCTATCAAGTGCTTCACTGCAGTACCGAAAACCGAGAGGGACTCGAGGACAACGGTTAGTAGCTAACTTTGTAGGTACGCGCGTTCTTTACGGGATGGGGAGTGAAAAATTTCAACTATCGATACTCGGATCGGCCGTTGTACGTTATCGGAATTTTTGAAAATACGCGCTGATAAAGTAAATCGATTTACCGATCGGCTACACTTTCAATACCCGATCGAGACTTCGAAAGATTCGACTTTGAATTTTCGACACCGTATATCGACCGTTCCAAACATCGATCCTTGCAAAATTTCACCCGCGATTCCTTTTCTTTCTTTCCTCTCGAGACGATGCGACCTGGGAACAGAGGTAATTATTTACGTTACACGAGGCGAGACTGTTTGCGGATTGTTTGTAATATAAAATAATTAGCGCAGAGACGAGTTTTGCGCATTCTTCTTCTTTTCGTCTTCGTTTTACACAACTCTTTAACGGTGGCTGCGAGAACCTCGAGGCTTGAATTCGATTTTTAAATCACCGGGTGTGTTCGGCTGTTTTTCGCGCCTTTTCGTTTGAGTTACGAACTAACGAAACTCGCGCTGCCTGCCATCGGGGAACAAGTCTTACTCAATCATCCGCGCTCCTCCTCCTCTTCCTCCTCCTCCTTCAGGACCAGGATGAACAGTAGCTATCTCACTCGGCACCCTCAGACTCTCGACATGTTCGAACGAGCCGCAAACAGCCGACGTCTCATACACGCGAGCTGGATGGAAAACAGGGACATAACTTAGTTGCGTGACTAATGACAACGCGGGACGTTAACCGGCCGATGACCGTTTTAATGATCGCATAAAATCGCGAGTTATACATCCACCTCGACGTGTCTTTCACTGCATTACAATCTCGAAGAATTTTCTTATTTCAATAATTTTTCGTATATTTTTACTTTCTTTCCTTCTTTTTTTTGTTATCCTCATACTTTTCCCTTCTTTCAGGAGAACGGAGTCCCGGGAAAATTGTACTCGGAGCTAGGAAGATCACCGGCTCTTTGTCGCGAAATTACACCGCGCAGGACAAATTAACAACGGCATTTAACATGTGGAGAATGGAGGGCGATTTGAACTTTAATCTGTAATAACGTCGTCATCTTTGATCTGCATATTGTCCGGAATACTCTGGAAGCTAATTATTGTGATGTCTTCGTTTCTTCCGTGCTGCTGCTACCGTTGCAGAAACGTCCCGGTAATATTTAACTTTTCGATTAAACTTTAGATTTAGTTTAGCAGGTTTTTTTTTATTGCGTTTACTTTAAGGATCAATTCAAGTGCCACTGTTTGCAGATTTCACGGCGCGTAACTTTGGCGATTGAATTATTTACACGTTCACGCAATTCCTGAAAGTCCAAGATTCGCGTTAAATTCACGTACGCGCCAAAATGCAAAACAACCGTTTGTTATATGTACGCATCTATTTGCATTTGTGTATCTTGGCGTGGATGCGAAGCCATTCTTCTTCTTCTTCTTCACCGCGTCACTGTCTCATTTCGTGATCTCGTTGAACCCTCGAGAATAGTGAAAAAGGCTGTTTTACACTAAACGGTGAAAAAAAAGTTTGGATAATTTTGATATTTTACTTCGATGCGTAAACTTCATCGCATCGAGAAGAATTTAGAACTAAAAATCAAACGCAAAGAGAGTGACGCGATTGAGGTTGAAAGACTGTTAAGATATCTGTGAACAGTTTGTTTCTAATTTTCGCTGGATCGAAAATTAGTGAAATGTAATTGTTGCGTCGGATGCGTGAGGTTGACTTAATTTCTTGGCAAGAATTGCGCCATTTTTATTTTTATTTTTTTTTTTTTACCTTGGACAAATTTTTCCTCGCAATTAACCGAAGGCTTGTTAAAAACGTCGACGTGTACCGGAAATAGACGTCCGTTGCTAGCGAAGATGTGCAGCAGCATAAGCAGCAGCGACACGGATATAACGATATTTCCGCTATTCTGCAACGAATAAAACTTATAATATAAAACGACACACACACACACACACACAGAGTTTAAACAGTTAGGCATTAACCGTAAATAATTTATGTTTCCGGCCGGTTGTGATGATGCTGCTGGTGCTGGTCTATTAGATACTTTGCAGCCGTCGAGAAATCGTCGTAACTCCGTTGACTAACACGAGATATACATTTGAATACTGTTAGGTTGCATAAACTGCGTCATGCCGCGTATCTGCAGGTTGTTAGCAAAGTTTCCGTCGCCGAAAAGACCCGTTTATCCCTCGCACCGCGTCGCCATCCTTCGATTCATAAATCCGGACTGGGATTTTCACCAACCGCAGTGAAATAAGAAACGAATTGGATTCGGCGAATCTGTGAACTCGATATTCACCGGCGTCGAAGCCGTTCTACAAAATTAAAATCCTTCCTTTCCGACAAAACTAAACGCATCAGTTTTCTATCATAGGAATTAGAAATGATTTCGTATCCCATTTAAAATTTTACAATTCAGACGATTTTTTAATCTACGTATTATTGAAAAAAAAAAAAAAAAAAACAACAGTCTCTTATTTCCAACGTGAACAATTTAATTTTCCACACTGTATAATTATTTCGTGTTTTCGAGATTATCACTTTCTGTTACACGTGTCAGTTTGAATTATTAGTAACGAAATTGATCGTTGAGTCGTATAAATATTAGAAACTTACGACAATAGTGTCTCAACGTCGGATTTTTCATCCACAGCTTTTATACTCACGACCGTCAAACATTCCGCGTACGATTCACTCTCAAGTGATCTAGAATTATGCATGGTAAAAAAAAAAAAAAGAAGAAAATTCTCTCAAGACACCAAACTGCTTGAAAAAATGAAAAGCGTCTTATCTTTGTCGAGCATGTACTCGTAAATACGGCACATCTTATACTCTTATACCTGCCTACCGCAAGCACACGCCCCCGATTCTCGGGGGGTTAAATTTTCCTCGCGAGTTCCTACCTCTTCATTCAACTTTTCGTCACACTTGAGAAAAAGCCGCTCAGCGGCACTTAACGAGCTCAAACAAACACACGAGGTGCACGTCATTTGCACAACAAATTTATCTCCCTTATATATCCATGCATGCATATACATACCTATGTACATACATATATGATACAGCGTAAATAGACGGTATTTTTACTCCGTAAAAGCAGTGGTTCCTTTTTCCCGTAAGAACCGCGTTTTATATGGCAGTTTGAAAAACCAGGGTGCAGGAAATACTAAATACAATCGATGGAAATGTCGGAGATTAAACAGGGTCACGGTCACGCACTTGGGAATGTCGAGGGATTTTTAATTTGGTCATCGAAAAAACTAAACACATCAGTTTTCTATCGTGGGAATTAGAAATGATTTTTTTAAGTTAACTAGTTTGCTTTTTTCGTCGAGAAAATCAAATTCGCTTGAGCTAACTGTTTTCTAAATCATATTCTTCTTCAATTTCAATTGAATTTCAGCCGAATATAGAGTTAATAATCCATAATACCAGATACCGAGAAAACTGTCAGTTGAAACTATGTTTTAGTAACTTACCAGATACCGGGGAATATGTCAGTTGAAACTAGGTTTTGGTAACTTACCAGAAACTGGGGTAAATTTCAGTTAAAACTAGGTTTTAGTAACTTACAGATACCGGGGAGACTGTCAGTTGAAACCAGAGAGTTGAAACTAGGTTTTAGTAACTTACCAGAAACTGGGGCAAATTTCAGTTAAAACTAGGTTTTAGTAACTTACCAGATACCGAGAAAACTGTCAGTTGAAACTATGTTTTAGTAACTTACCAGATACCGGGGAAAATGTCAGTTGAAACTAGGTTTTGGTAACTTACCAGAAACTGGGGCAAATTTCAGTTAAAACTAGGTTTTAGTAACTTACCAGATACCGAGAAAACTGTCAGTTGAAACTATGTTTTAGTAACTTACCAGATACCGGGGAAAATGTCAGTTGAAACTAGGTTTTGGTAACTTACCAGAAACTGGGGCAAATTTCAGTTAAAACTAGGTTTTAGTAACTTACCAGATACCGGGGAAAAATATCGTATGGAAAACCTTTTTTTTTCCCCAAAAAAAATTCGTGACCACCCTGTTAAAAATCGACGTCGAATTTTGGCGCCGGTAGAACGAAGACTAATACCTGTCTGTGTCTGTATTTCACATTATAGTGTAAAGTAAGGCGGAGTGTGTAAAAAGAAAAGATCAAGTATCGTATCTCGGCGCCCATCGGCCGCATCACCGAGGCAATGAGAGACACATTCCGGTTACAATATTATATTTTCCCAAGGCATGCACGGTGCTGCGGGTTTGAGCTTTTAAAAGCGTCTTTCCTGGTAAAGATGCTGCGAAGTATAAGGAGCTTGTAGCCCGGAGAATCCTCGTCGTGCATCGCAGTAGGTAGGTGGTAGGTATTCGTGTTTGGGTAATCGGAACGCGTAGCTCATCTCGTACACGAAACCAGCAGCTCATCTCCTCTCCTCTCCTCTCCTCTCCTCGCTGGCTGCCGTGGTAACCATAACCGTGTGAATATTTCAGAAGGGAGTTAGTTATTTTAAGCCAACCAAAGCAAACTTTCCCGCCCGTTAAAACTATGCACGACTATGCAGTTCTCGCTTTCGACGGGTTAATGATTTTTAACGCTAATGGATTTCCATCCCCGCGATTCGACGCAAACTTATTATAGGTACTCGCTTGTCTATTTTACGGAATATGCTTATACATTACGTTCGTATGCGAAATATCGCGGGAAAATTATAGAATTTAACAATAATTGTAAGTAAAGGTAAACGCGTAACAATTTTCAAGGTGAGATTCAAGTCAATTCAATTTAATTCACACAATACATGGGAGGGGTAAAATTTTTACTTTTCGCAACCAATTTTTTCGATTATAGATTGACGTTTCTACTGGATTCACATGTAAAATCGAATAGCACTGCAGGAGGGTAAAAGTTGAAACCATTTTTTCTCCTTCTCAACATTTTCAAATTCAACAATCACCGAATATCCAAATACATTTACAAAATTCACCCTCAATGTTTTACGATGTAATTTTCCCTTGCAGTTTCATGGAATACAACAAATCGTACGATAACAAAACGGGGATTTTTCGGCTACGAAGAGCAAGGCGATAGAATTAAAAATAAAAAATTAGCAGATAAAAAAAAGGGTTGCGAATCAATTCATCCCTTTCCATCCACCACCTCGATGTACCTAATCCGACTTGTTTTTCTCAATTTTTTTTTCTCCTCCAAATCCTCCACATAAACGGTGCACAGCGGCGATAAATCTCTTTGCATTCAATTAAAAAAGACACGTCGGCTTCGGTCGTTCTTTTACCGCAAGCATGACAGCAGCAGCAGCAGCAGCAGCAACAGATAGTAGCAGGAGCTAACTTATTGTATCGTTATACATCGAAACGGGGATGATGGGGGGAAGACGAGTTCTCGTAGCGTTGCTGCTGCAGCAACAGCAGCATCAGCATCGGCAGTATAAGCAGCTAGCGGTGATATAAAAACAAACGACAAGACTAAAGAATTTCTTTAAGTTCATGGATCTCGTCCATTCTGGATGCTCTGCATTCGGCTGCGCGAAAGTTGTTAAATACGTACCGTGCGTGATTATCTCGTCCATCGTTTTTGAACCGATAGTTATATTTTTACATTATTTTATCCCTCCTTAATTCTAATTCAAACTTCGTATTATTCATACTCTTTCTCTATCGCTGCGCTTACATTTGTTATAAAATTTTCACGCGTTCGTCGGACACACCACGTATAATAAATATATAAGTGACACTGGATGCGGGGAGGTAAAAAAATTCGAAAAGACCGGGGACAGCTGTCGCGTCGTGGGGGATGATGAGGATGCTGCTTCCACGGGATCTGCATTGGTGCTTTAGACGCTCCAGGGATCGTTAGAATTTTACCTAAAACGCGCGGGAGTTGTTGACGTTGCGTGCAGTTCCACGCGATGTTTAAATATACGTGTTTTAATTTTCTTTTTAAATTTATTTATTTGTTTGTTTTCGTTTTTCTTATCTTTTTTGATCTTTTTCTTTTTCTCACCACCCCCCCCCGACACATTTCTCAGATACCGAAGGGGCGTAAAGTTACTTGCTTATACTCTCGTTGACCAATCGACGTTAATGCGAACAACGGACGATGTGTATTGCACGATTTATCGTACATGATACCACCGTGGCAGCGAAAACCCGCAAATCAAATGCCCGTTAAGTGTTGCCAGTGTTGTAACACGTCGGGCTGAATTCCTCGTGCCAAAAACGTTAAATTCAATTTATGACACCTCGAGATGACGGCGAACCTGCAAATGCATTTATATGTATAGTATCATTTACGAACAGCGTGTCTGCGTGGCGAAATTTTTATAAAACGTCGGCTTGGGTTCAAAATCGAAATCAGGTTTACGATTAGATAAATACCTATAATCTAACCGAATAGGTCTGTAAGTTTTTTTTTGTTTTTTTTTTTTTTTTTTTTTTTTTTTATCATTAGTCTCAGATAATTATAAGCTATTTGATTAATACACTCGAACGTCCAAAAAGTGCCTGAAATTCTATCGCTCTGCAATTGCGAAAGTTTATGTCATAGTTTATCTACGGTTGTCTACGCGGAGGTTTTTTTTTCATTTTTCTTTTTTTTTTTTTTTTTTTATGCCTTGGGTTCATCGAGCCACGATTGTGTCAATTCTCTATTTTGTATATTGTCTACGAATGTACAATAAATCGTTTTGTATTTATGAAAAGTGTATACTTTATCTGGTATTTGTATATATGTGTATATATATATATGACGAGTATGAATATTAACGTATTCGTAAATAGAATAATTATTACATATAAGTTTTACATATGGTAGGTAAGATTTGTATGGAGAGATTCAGAAATGGTTCTCCTAGTCCCGTAAGTTTTACGAGCCGCATATCTTCATTTAGGTTTAATTGTAAGTTAAAGTACGCGTAGAATCTAGAATAGAACGTAAGATGTATAAGTATGAAATCAGAAATTCCGAATGCCAAGTGAAAAAATCGGCATCGTCCTAATAGTGTCGTTGCTATACTTCAGTGCCTTTTTTTTATTCAAGCCTTGGTCGTACAGTTAAAATACCAAACACTACATAGTGCATATAGTGTGGAGTAATAAATATGCGAGATTAAGCTTCTTTCTATACATTGTACAGTGAAATTTTGAAGCTAGCTTATTCGTATTTTGTCCGCATCGTTGTTACTGTTTTATCTGTATATTATGCCATGAATCATTATACTATATATATACATATAGTTTAGCCAATAGTTTTTCAGAATATTTATATATAAGTAGGTGGTTGTACGATATTTTATATTCAACAATAACGATATCGACGATAATCATTCGGTATGCCTATTTTGCAGTGGCCGGATAATGCAATAATTTATCAACACCGAACTGTGTGTGTGTGTGTGTGTGTGTCTGAGGAGAAAAAAAACACACGACAATAAAAAACAATGAAAAGCCGGTTCCTCATTATCAAAGCTCGTGAAATAAATTATATACATCGCAGTGCCTTTAGTAATTGTTCATCATTTTTACAATCTGTGAAATATTAAGTCTAGAATATAAAGTTAGCTTTTCATTCCTCTGTTATTGCTACCATGCAGCTTTTGTTAGAACGTTATATACATGATAAGTGGTATATTACGTTCATATTATTATATATATTGTACAGTATTTTTATATTTGAAACAAAAAAAAAAAAATTGTCGGTATAATAAATAAAACGGAGAATATCGAATGATTTTGACACAACCGTTTCATTTCTCATTTGTACAGTTAATTGTGCGCGAAAAATTTCCAAAGACTGGAAGAATTTGACCATATTGTATCAGGTTCCTTGTTCCATCGACGCCCCCAACTTCGCTTTCCGGAAACGATCGTCATAAATCTCGGGAAATTTCACTTCGCAGATTTTATCAAAAGAACACGCAAATCGCAACTCGAGCAGAATCTACGAATCTTCGAAAATGTCGAAGGAGACTCTGCAGATTCTGTCTGTCACATTGGCTCAATAAAACTGACCGACTAAACTCGACGCACGCCTTCCTTGCTCTCTCGGCTAATGGATCGCCTCGGATTAGTGCAAATATTATCGCAACCAGACTTTACAAGCTCCGCCTCGCTCGAGTTCACGAATCGTTTCATCCGATAGAGCTTGCGCGTCATTTCATTCGTTATCGGCGAATCAGACGAGCCGGAATCTTGTCGCCAAGAATTCAGTCGCTAAAGTTCCAACTTCCGATAGCGCGACGCTTGCGGAAGTGAAAAAAAATTTGTATCTGTACCCGATTTACGGTTACATCATTTTTTTCGCTCGCGTTCAAGGAAGGGAATATTTTTTAAATTGTTTATTCGTTTTTTTTCCATTTTGCGACTCGATTTTGGCTCAGTTTGGCGTTTCTTTCACGGTTGATCGACGTTTTTTCGGATGCATCAAAGGAACTGTACACTGCAAGATGAAACGGAACGGCGGGAGAGAGAGGATTAAATTTTCTTAAATTTCAAGCCTGTGTTTGAGAGGCAACGGTAAGTGGGAATCGTCGATATTTGATACGTAAATTATACCTGATTTTTCATTTCTTTGATGAACAATTTGCGTTCGTGTAGTTTTTAATTTCCCGTTTTTTGTTTGAAGAGAAAATTATTTGAATAACAGAATTCCAAAAAGTCCAATAAAAATTATGATATCTTGAGAATGGATGAATGGATTTCAATGAAAATTGGTACCGTGAGGTTTTTTAGGTGGCTAATCACGAATCTGAGGTCAGATTTGAAAAATTTAAATTTCGCATATTCAATAAGCTGAAGAAAAAAAACTAAAAACATTTGGATTTGTATGAAAATTGGTATTCTTCGATTTATCGCGTGGCTGATCACGAATCTGGAGTCAGATTCCGAAACCCAAAATAGGGATCCAATAGGGTGTAAAAAAATCTAAAAATATTCGAATTATCGTAGAAATTGGTGGGTGAAGGTTTTATGGATCACTGATAACGAATCTAAGGTCAGACATCCATTTGCAATGGTGGATGCCATTACAGTGGTTCAAAATAAAAAAAATCGTCACACTGAGAAAAATTTAATTTGTTACAGTAACTAGAAAAATTCAGTAAAACAGGTATCGTTAAAAAATTGTTTAAACATTGTTGGAATTACGAAAAACGAGGTACGCCTAACCATTTTGCGCTATGGTCGATCCTTTTATAGTAATTGCAACGCAAAATCAGTTTCTGAGGTTTACTCTACTTTTCTAGTTAAATAAGGCTTTAACGTCAATTTATCGTTGCACGAGCGTTAAATTTTCGCAACAGTTGCAAGAAAATATAGCAACAGCGATCGTAATGAGAAAGAATATTACCGGATACTAGACTTTCCGGTAACAGCTAGAAAACTAATTTTCATTTTGTACCTAGAACTGTATTTTTTTATTGTGGTAAGAAATGAAAATAGTTAAGGACCGAGCGGATTTTGAAAAGCGAAGAGTGCAACAGAGCTTCATTCCAATCGGCTTACATAGTCGCGAGCCATCGCCAGCTGCCTAAGTGTGAAAGGTGGTTGCCACTAAACGATCGTTTCTAAAACTACCTCGTATACGTGTATAGTAAACCGGCGCCTAAGTAAAATCGGAGTTGGCAGTTACTCCCTGTCCCGCAAATCAGCCGTACTTTTCTCTTCCGGAAGTAAATAACTCATATTCCTTCACTGTAACGATCCCCGTCTGTTCAACGTTTCTGGCATCGTGACAGAATCACTTCGTTCAACGCTTTGTCCTGCTAATGCGTACGTATAAGTAGCACAGTGTCGGATATCGGTAATGAAAAGGCAGACAATTGACACGGTCTATTAGCGGAAGAAATACGTCGGAAAAAAAAGACACGTGTAAATCAAATCGTCCCCTGCAATTTCAAATAATCAATCATCCATGGATTCTTTCCACGAAATGCCTGCTGCGCAAATCGTATGCCATGATCATTCGCTTCAGCTCGACTTCGTGAATTTTTTTATGGCTAAACCACTAAAATTTGGTCAGAAATTTGTCGTTGTTCACTGAAAGAAATTTTTAGTTCCGGTTACCGCTCAGTCCTTGACGATTTTCATTTTTTACCACAATCGAAAAATATAGTTCCAGGTAGAAAATGAAAATTAGTTTTCTAGCTGCTACCGGAAAGTCTGGTATCCGTTACTATTCTTTCTCATTACGATCACTGTTGCTATATTTTCTTGCGACTGTTGCGAAAATTTAACGCTCGTGCAACGATAAATTGACGTTAAAGCCTCGTTTAACTAAAAAAGTAGAGTAAACCTCAGAAACTGATTTTGCGTTGCAATCACCAAAAAAGGATCGACGATATCGCAAAATGGTTAGGCGTGACTCGTTTTTCGTAATTCCAACAATATTCAAACAGTTTTTTTCAACGATACCTGTTTTACTCAATTTTTCCAACTACTGCAACAAATGAAACTTTTCTCAGTGTTGCTAATATCGAACATATTTTCCGACCATCTTTCAGCTCCTATATCCAGAAAGTGATGAAAAAAAAACCATCTTCGGACATTCAGCCTCGTGGAAGTTGAGTGCGACGAGGGAGAAGTCGAGACTTGTATACGTTGTATAACGCACAGCTTTGCGAGGGGATCCCGTCTCGGTTTTAATTCGTATAAACGAAAGAATCCTTGAGCCGTCTGTCACCCGGGTCCGTTTGCGCGGGGCGCGCCGCGATCCGTCTATGTTTAGATTAGCCGGTTTCTCAGATTCCCGTAACTGCCACCGACAAGACGAACGGACCGATCTCCAAGATGGGGAGTACGTTTCAACTCGGTTTTACGATCGCGGCTTGCCTACGGACCGACAACCGTTCTTATACTTTTCAACGATTTAACTCCTGCAGTCCGCTCAGCAAGTAGGTCTGTAAAACTTTGGCCCACCCGAGGTTTTCCACCCGCGTTTCTCATACCGCACGACAACCCCGTTCGCTCTTTCTGGTATTTGGAAATATCACAGGATTTTAGGGTGAATCGGTGAATCAGGGACGAGGTTTTCTCCCTCCTCGCCAAAGGAGGTTAGAATATTGTAAATTTTTTTTTTTTTTGTTTCTTGTACATGATTGTATCGCGCCTATTAAACATCGGAGATTTACGCCGAGGGGAGAATGTTTGACATATGTTTAATTTATTAGTAAAATAAAGCTAAGCGATTAAAAGTATGGTCATAAATTAAAGTCACGAGATCTAAGACTCGCTGTTTTGAATCCGCGCCATCATTATCGTGACGTCATTGTTCGGTATTAATAGTTAGGTTAGGTTAGGAATCCTACCGAACAGTGACGTCATGATAATTATGACGCGCAAATTAGACAGTCTCAAACACATCTTGACTTTCAAATCGGTGGTAAATTTTACGTACTTCGCGATAAATTTGTTAGATTTTTGTTAATTTTCTCTTATTAACCCAGCTATCGAATGATAGGATAAGAAAGAAGTGAATTTCGAGACAAATAACACTGGTCAACGAAATTTTTGAACAAGTAAAGTGCTTACTAATGTTGAAACACCTGTCTACCCTCAATATAAAACCATATATTCATTTTGATACGATCAGGTTTAGTTTTTTAGTTACAGCTACTACCAGTCGAATTGAATTTTTATCGATCTGGCTTACTTTTTTTGATTCAGGCTGTTCTGTTATTTATTGTAAGTAATTGACTGGTATGCATAGTAAATAACAAAATAGCCTGAATCAAAAAAGGTTGGTCAAAACGATAAACATTCAATTTTATTGGTAGTAGCTGTAACAAAAAAACTAAACCTAAACTTTTGATCGAATCAAAATAAATACGGTTTTATAATGAGGTCAGATAGGTGTTTCAAAATTAGTAAGCGCCTTCCTTGTCACGAAATTTTTTTGACCATTGTACTGCAACACTATATATATAACCTCATTTTTGTTTAAAATAACTGTACAAATGTAAAAAACAAAAACTAAAAATATCGTGTGACAATAAAAGTATTCGTATCTAAAATATTTTAATATCAATTCCATTATACTAAAACATGGTCCTAATAAAATCAGTTAAAACTTTTTGCGTTACACAAAAAAAAAAAAAATTGAATTTGTCAAAAATGAAACACAACGTGCTGCGCATGATCGCGGTTTCGGCGATCCAAGGGTGTTTGAGGGACGTATTCCAAATACGAGATCGTAAAATCGCGCTGCAGTTATTTCGCGACGATGACAAGACGCATGCGTGTTGGATCGCGGTGCGTACATTATACCGATTATACATGCGATGTGTCGGAGCTGGAGCTGTGGGATGCAGCCGGTTTTACTGCGGAACAAAAATGAGACGAACGAGGCAATAAACAAGTGTCGACTACAGTGATGCCGCAGAGAAGGATTACAGACGCGGAGGCATCGCGGTGTTGAAAATTTATGTGTAGAACTTTCTACGCTGTATTGAAAGTTTTATTCGGATACGGAACAGCTAATTCACCATACACTGAGAAAAATTTCATTTCTTACAGTAACCAGAAAAGTTCGGTAAAACAGGTATCGTTGAAAAAATTGTTTGAATATTGTTGGAATTATGAAAAACGAAGCTTTACGTAACGATTTTGCGCTATCGTCGATCCTTTTTTTGGTAACTGGAATGCAAAATCAGTTTCTGAGGTTTACTCTACTTTTTTTAATTAAACAAGGCTTTAACGTCAATTTATTGTTGCACAAGCGTTAAGTTTTCGGAACAGTTAGATGAAAATATAGTAACAGTGATGATAATGGGAAAGAATAGTAACGGATACTAGACTTTCCGGTAACAGCTAGAAAACTAATTTTCATTTTCTACCTGGAACTATATTTTTCGATTGTGGTAAAAAATGAAAATAGTTAAGGACTGAGCGGTAACCTGGACTAAAAATTTCTCTCAGTGTACATTTAATGTTCATTCAATTAGCAAATACATTAAATTTACTACGCAATTGGGTAAATTCGAATTACTTCACCGTGTTTTTCCTTTATAAATTTTAGTAAAATCGAAAATTTTCCATTCATATTTGCAATCTGATTTCATAAGTAGACAACTCTTTTGTACGCTAAGTCTATAGTAAAATCACAATCATTTTTAACAGTGCGCTTATCTCGGAAAGATTTTTTACCGCATCTTCGACGATAAATTCTTGCGCACTGCACCTACCGGTTCTTTCGTTACAATCTTAAGTCCGTCACGAGTAAATCATCGCCCGATTATCCGGACCTCAATCCTTGCCATAATTGTCCTGAATTTTAAAGGGTCTCTTTTCCCAGGAGCGTATCGACGCCTGTTACGAAAAGTTTAGCATGTTTAAAATTTCTGACGAAAACTAAAACGTTTCACGTAATTTGCAAAGTAACTTTAATAATCATATTTAAGTTATAGTAAGGTTATCGTAACGATTCAGTTAAGTAAACCGTAATGGAACAATACAGTAAAAAAATCATTGTAAGCGTAAGAAAATAGTAATTTTTTCCCAATGTTTCGTTACGATAACGTTAGTAACTTCAACCTCGTCTTTTGTACGCCATTTGTACATTTCACAGTACACGGTCAAAGAACGATAAAACGTCGCGATAATAGAAATATAGAAGACCCGAAACACGCCAGTTTTCGCGGTGTAAATCTCAACGTGTTAGTTTTCGTAAGAAATCTGAGTCGTGATACTTTTCTTAAGAGGCGTCGATATGCGATTATAATTACGCGTCGAGGGTCGCGGTGTTTTGACTGTTCGACGTTGGCCCGACAAATTTAACCCGTCATATTTAGACCCGATTCGATGATATTTATCCCCCGGGAATATAGCGGCCGTTACGTCCCGTAAACCACGCTGAGTTACGCGGTGGAAGAACAGGGCCTTCCATCCAAGCCAAGAAGGCTCACCTAAACCCAACCTAAGGCATACATATTCCTGAGCTCTATCCGTTGCTGTACGGACTCGCGTTGCACATGAGGTTCCACTTATACCAGGAAGATGGAAATAGATACGGCGACTGAAATTTTCTTTTTTCTTCATCCTTTCTTTTTGTTACAACGCCTATCGGTTTATATGCGAGGAAACAAATTTCAACCTCGGTTTTGAGGTACAAGGTACGGTGGCCTTGTGTACGTAAGGATGTGTAACAGCTACAGTCGCTTATAGACCGTCGACCACTTTCCAAACATCGTTCACAGCTCAACCGGTGCCACACAGTTTGAAGGAACTTGACTTTTCACACGGACTATTGCGGTTTACAATTATGACGACGTCAGGTTTACAGAGCGTATGAACTGGAATTACAGCATAAGTTCTAATCTGGGGGTAAAAGCGTGGGTAAACGAAATTTTCACCCACTTACCCTGTTACGTTTTTCTGTATGCTCGTTCGTCGCAGATTTCTCTCGCTACGATAGCTCATGATTCATTGTCATTTTGACATAGACCGAGAAAGACGTGAAGAGCCGAAAAGAATTTCGGAAGGTCCCTCCGACGGGACTGCGGGAGGAAATGAAGGATGCGATTTATTGAGGAAAGAGTCCTGGCCGATGTTGGTAGATCCCAAGGCGGAGAAGAAGGACTCGGAAGGGCTTTCGGGGTCGGTGAAGGGAGCTCGTTAAGTCGCGTAATGAGGTCCTCCCCTCGCTTAATTATCTTGAGCATTGGCTGGCAAGGACGAAGGCGGCACGAAACGTTCCTCGTGGCAACGAGAGACTTACGAAACATCGAAAAGCTTCTGTGCGATCTCTGTGTGCCTTCGTGCATGTGCACCTAGATCACATCACGGTGTAAAGTCGACTATGAGACGGTCTTCGAAGCGGAAGGCCCAGACCAGGAAACAAGATGTAAAACGATTCCTCGAACTATTCGGACGACTGATGACTTTTTAAATTGGTTTCCCGAACTCCCGCCGGATCATATCCGGGACGGCGAAAATCTCGTCAAAGTCACCGCTTTTTAATCACGTATTTTACCATCGCTTCCAGGGAATTTAAATTACTGACTCTTTCAGCGCAATACTGAAACTGAGAATTAAGAGATTCTGAAGATTCGGAGGCAGTTAAATTGTTTAAATGTATATGTCTCGTTCCAATCGAAATTTGAAACATTTAACAGATCGATTCATTTTTGTGTGGTATGGATGGAAATTATTATCAACCCTCGAGTTCGAAGATAACGATGTGTTTATTTATTTGTTTATTTATTGAATGAAAAAGGAGTAATTACCCAATACAAGTTAATAAATCAATTTTGGTACAGTTGTATATCTAAAAAATATGAAAAATATAAGTTCATGGATTTTTCAATTTTACTTTTTATAAATCTGCTAGTAACCTTTTTATAAACACGTTTTTACTTAAATGAAATAAATCAGTTAAATCTGTGTTTATGTTGGCAAAATCATTGCTCCTTGCAGTGAGGATATCCTCATCATACACTAGAATAAAATTAACGAAAAATTATTAATGTGCGTGTCAGCCTTTGACGGAACATCCAGCGTGGTGTGTTTGAGATACTTTTAAGGACACGTGCATCTTATTTGCGCAGGATCCGAGCCGAGACGGGACCAGAACGGGATGGGATCTCCTGCATCTCCCCGATGTCCTGGCGCCTTACGGATGATGAATATCAGGGGCGTGTTGGGTTAGGCTGTAGAGGAAGGTGGCGAGATTCCACCCCTAAGACTCACTTCCTTGTTATTTCTCGAAAGAATAAATTGCTGTTTTCTTCTTCTGCCGAAACCGCACATTGATCATTAATACGGAATGATCGTTATTAAATTGCTGGATATTTCGCACGGCTTGACGTGGACCGTAAAGTAGCTGTGATGACAAATTTCGCAATTAAACGGACATGGAAAGAATCCATTTTATTTCTTATAAACCATGCGCAAGTCTCTCGCGATTCACTTCCTTGTTATTTCAAGGTACTCGTAATTACAGTTGACTAAAAATCTGGAGGATGTTTAGTTAGATTTCGTCGGTTTAAGAATCAGCTGCGTACAGGAGAATCGGGCCTGCTGAGTCGCCTGGAGTACGTAAATCATCTCGGCGTTTGCTCTGGTTAGTTGAAAATTTTCGCATTAAAAAACTTTGGTGTCGGTCAATTTCAAGGAAAATTACCAGATACAATGTTCAGCATTTCAAATTTACGAAATTCCTGAGCTATAAGATAATTTTCAACCTATAGTTGTAAAAATAATTTGAGGATGAATTCATCCTTTGTATGCCGCCTTCGCATTTTCAAGGACAATTCAGCTGCTCGGTTTAGGTGAGCAAGCGGTTTTTTTTTTCGCTACGTATATACACGTATACATCATCGACTTTAAACTCGTCGTGTTTACTCGACGCATCCTTCCTCCCGGGCGGTTTTAGACAATGCGGCATTCAAAGGAAATCTAACATTTACAACGGTTGGTAAACCTCTCGCTCGCTTGTGTAAGAGAAATAATCGCGAGTCACTATTTATGTTTGCAAAATTTTCGACTCGGATGCTGATGGCACGATAGAATATCAGAGTTATATCACAGTTCCATATTTTTAAACTTTCAGATTTTTCACACGACCAATTATCTCGAACGAGATTCTACCACAGCGTTTTCAAACTCCGTGCGAATTGACTGGCAAACGTAGATTCCGTGAGTGGGAAAAAGAGAAGAAAATGAATCTGGGAATCTTCGTAAGTACCGTCGGATTTGGGCGGATTCCCGCCAAACTGACTGCGGCTAAATTAGTTCCCTCCGTCACCACCGGCGGCACCACCGTCTGGCACAAACCGACAATGAGATTGGCCGTGATCTACGGGTTGCGTACAAAACGGCGTATACTTGAGCGCAATGGAAGGAGAGAGAGGTTTGAATACGAACGAATTTCTTTTTTAAGCAAATAATGTATATTACAGTGTGTGTTACGGGAGTAACATACATCGTATTTACATCATGTATATAATATAAGGTAATTAAAATATTTCCCATTTACAAATAAATTCTAAATGTACGTACAATATTTAACAACGATACTCCAACGCGCAGTCATTACGTTCCATACCGAAATACTACGCCGTTACGTTTGGATTACGCTAATTATGGGAAGAGTCGGAAATTATCATTTCGTTAGCACATTTGTCAAATATACAAAGTGTACCTGTGCACTTATCGCGGGATTGCCAAGGTAAAACTGTGGCGTACGTCGGTAACGGGCGCGAATTTCGAATCTAATTCAATTTGGTTTTTCTTCGAAGCGTTGTTACAACTTATAGATATCGATGTAGTTACATGGGGAATTATTAAACAAGGGTTGAAAAATGAGTTGATTCTGAAAATATTATACCGAGAAGCAGATTTCTTGTGCTTAGCAATCCCTCAGATAAAGAGATTAAGAATACCAATAGAAGTGACGTTATCTCCGTGTTGTTTATTTTTCGACTTTACATTCGATTTCAAAATAGGGAAGTACGTGTCGTTTTCCTTACATCGTCGCGTACTTTTAATAGCAATCCATATTTTAAATTCGAATTACTTTGATGAACCACCAAGTATTTCATATTTACATTAAAACGTTCAACGCTTTTTCATTTAATCCAAATTGAATTCAACGTCTGACAGATATACCAAAATGTTTTATAAGAAATACGAGAAAAGAAATGGGGAAAAATATCGACACATCGATGCGTTATAATAATTTTAACATTTGCTACGGATGAAACGTAGTTTTCAATCTAATTCAACAAATACTGTATCAACAGCATTTTACACATTCAATATTGATCCTATGAATCAAATATAATATGTTTAGGTACTAGTTATCATACTCATCGCGATAAGCCTACCGTTTTGTAACATAATATCAATGCGTCGATATTTTAGCTGAACCTATACACCGTAAGCGATAACTGTGATGCAGGAATTATTTTCCATTAACCACAGTCACACTGAAATTTACACGCATCTATTGTTTGTAGGAATCATTACACATGAATTTTTTTCGGCACGATCGCAGAAGTGTTAGCGTTAATTTGAATACAAATTATTTAAAAAGAAATTCCGACAAGAATCATAAAATCATCTCGTGTTCTATGTGCGACCGTTAAACCCAATTATTTTTACTTATATTCAACTCGATAATGTAGTTTAATATGTAATATCAAGATTGTGCATTGCGGATACTTGATATAAAAGTGCGAGCCAAATTTGTGCCTCAACTTTTTGATACGAATATCACACTTTAATTTGCAAAACTAAAAATATACCTTGTAAATTGACGATCATCCGACGTATCAATGAAAACATGTTATTCGCGATTCTTGAACGTGCCTAAAAAATTCATACAGCGTTTACTTATGTTTACCTATTTATTATTAATCATATTCCGCTTTCAAGTTGTTTAAAAAAAAGTCTTTGATCCAATTTTATTTATTTTTTTTTCATTTATGAATATTAACGTCAAGTTAATTTCAATCACACGATCTAATTGAATTCATACTGAGTTTGTATTTGGTAGGGATGAGATACGAAGCAGAAACGTGTTTGTTTTCTAATAAAGATGTTAATGCAAATAAAACGTATGTTTGAAATATTAGTGAAAGCTGCATTTTCTGTAACTCTATTACAAAAACTACCTGTATCGATCGGCGACATATAATACATATCGACATGAAGAAGATAATTGAATCAACTGGCTAATTGGTCGAGCATCATACATACTTAATTCCATACTTTGTTGTGTAATTGTTTCTGCATAGCTGAAGACATGCAAAAATTTTCGACCATCCTTTTTCATGAATGAAAAACATGAAATAAATTGAAAAATTTGCATGATTTCGCGAGTAATATTGTGTTTAATTAAAATGAATAACAAGGTAGAAGGTATTCTATAAATATATCTTCTTCATATTACTAATATTTTGTGATTTAGAATCTGCATATTCAACGATAATTATAATGCGAATACTAGATAACACATGAAAATTGAAGCAAATAATTGTTAAAAAGAAATATTATAGATGAATAATGGAAATGCATATGTTTGAGTTGGATAATGCGAGTAATTCACTCAAGGATGTGATTACGGACCTGGTTACATTAGACTGAATAGTCATTCTCGGTATCAAAACAACATCATTGTTTCCTATCAAATCCGTGTCCAGGACAAAAGAACTATTACCTACGTCTGCTCGACCAGTCGCTAGATATCAGATCTTTCGAAGCTCCTAGGGTGTTTTTATAACAGAAACACGAACCCCATTCTTAGGTTTTCAGTAGAACAGAACATAATATGTCTATGATATAACTAGAATTAATTTACTCGGTAGCAATGCTTCTCAAAACATACTTCACAGTATAGGCAAACGCGGCAAAACCTACGATAACAATGAGGTTAGTGAGGGCACTATGAAGCGGACTCTGTTCTCTCTGAAACTGATCTCTAATTAACGAAGATACTTCAGATGCTGTCGACTGATGTCTCGCTTGCTTTTCCAGTTCCTTGCGGTGCTCCAACTCTGCTTTTATAGCCTATCGAGTGAAATCATTGCATCTATGTATCTAGTTTGCTGCATAATGAGTAAACGAATCTTAAAAATTCATTAAACAAAGAGGTTATCGACTTACCGATACCGTGTCTGGGAATAATTCACAAAATGTACTATCCTTGAGGTTGTACTCAAGGCTCTGCGATGCCAACAGCCTTTTTTCATAGTCTGGTGTCTCTATGCTGCCCAGTGTCGGGCTCTTTTCAATCTGTGGGAAACAATATCCATATTTCAACAGTTTTCCAATATCTCAAAACTTTTAATACATTGTAAATATTTGAAATTTTGACTGAAATCAGCAGCATGTCAACAATAAGTAGAATATGAATTTTTCCATTTGTTTTAAGTATTGCACCAGTTTTTGAAACAATATTGGCGAAAACCTTAAAAAAATATGCAATTTCAATGTGCTAGCACATGGGAAATGTACTTTAATGAAGCCTTCTTACCATGAAGCTAAGGAGACCGGTAAGAATGGTGGAAACACTCCATGCCGGGTTCCAAGTGTCTGGATGAAAATCGGATATGGATAGACAAAGCCGTGTGTTTACTTTGAATCTGCCGTTTGGCGTGGTCATGTATATGCTAGGTGGTTTGAAAGGAAACTCCCGTGGAAACACGAGCTTTCCGTGATAAAATCCACCCTCGTAAGGTGTACTTTCCGGACCGTTGACAACATAATGCCTGTAAGTATAAAAATAAATAAACAAATCAATTGTCTCGTCGTAGGCTCGCAGCCTGATTCAATGCTATACGTCGACTGACATCAATATTGTGCAAATGGATGAATTGTCAATCTTTTACGCACGCGAAGGATCAAAATAATGTTATCTTTATTACCATTCTAATATATTCGAAGGTACGGGTTCAGCTACGACGTACGGCACCGGGTCCTTTTTCAGTCTCAAATAGTCTTGCTTTAATCTAGCAGTGGCAGTGTTTGGCTTTCTATTCATTATTACCATATATATATAAACTAGGCTGGGTTGATCGGTACTATTGGTAATGGAAACTTCACTGTTTTCACACTTGTATTCACGAATGAGTATTAATTATTTCTCACATCAGGCTCAACTGTTTTTCGTGAGACACATTACCGTGATACAATTATTTACATGTATACGTATAACGTGATAACCTATTTTCGTAGAGGAGTCAGACGTCAGTTTTGACGACGAAAAAAAAAAAAAATAATAAAAAAAAAAACCACGTCAACGTTGTAAAGGTTAACTGGAATTTGAGCGTTGGGAAAATACGACTTCACGGTACACTCGCAGAGTTTTGATAATACCTGGCTAAATACGGGGCGAATATTATTGCGATTGTTAGAAATCAGGAGTCACAACGAATGAAAAAATATCCTTCGACTTTGACAACCAACAATTTTCACGGCACACAAACATATGATGGAAGACCCGTATACCGGAAGTGAAACAATCCAGCATCCTGCGTAGTTGACTTGTGCGCTTTACGCATGACCATTATATTCCAAGTATCGCTCATTGTCAGGCGCACTTTCGTCATTCGAATCGTAAATACGGATCAATTCAGACTGAGAGAAGTTGGTTAACTGGAATTATTTTTCTTTATGCGTGTCCTTGCACTTCGCCAAATGTATCATCAGTAGACTGAACAGATTTTACAACGCAAGTTTACCTTTATAACGCTACAATTGCGGACGTACTTGCGAACTAGGAAGTATGATAAGTATCTCACGTCAACATAGGGCTATGACAGAAAAAATAATTATACTTACACCGTTATATTAGCGTTGTTGGCGATACGTTTTTTTTGTCGCATTCATCTTTACTAGGTACCTTATCCGAAAGAGGGAAAAATCCGCGAGTAGTATACGTCCTGTTTCCTGGGTTTTTTCTCCACTTCTTCGTTTTGTTCAATCCTCAGTCAACGAAACAAGTAGCACGAACAAATTTCATATTTTTCCGCGCTTTTGCGGATTTCGAGTCTGCGCAAAATGGAGGCTGATTTCACCCAATCGGGTCCGAAAGGCAGGTTCATCCATGGGTATGATAATTGCAAATGGTGAACTTTGAACTGGCGACAAAAGACGTGTTCGAATTCTTTTAAAAATAATTAGAGTGTTCCAGGACTCTTGATAATTGCGCGATCAAAATTTTCCAGTTAAAACTCTTCGCGCCTGGGTTAGGGTCCGCCCGGGCTCTCTCGGCCCACGAGTGCGGAGAAATGTCGTTACGAACGGTAGCGCAACGTCTCCTGCAAAATGGTCGTGTCCTTCTCCGTTCAGTACGCAATCCACAATATTACACGCAAGGCAACAAAATACACGTTGTGGAAGTAGGTAAGGGCCTGTTGTCATCTTCTACCCGTGACTATCATACTCAAATCGACTCGCCACATCAATCTCATCAGTCCGGTACCAATTCGCTGGCAATCGTCACAAATAACCATGTCACTATCATTAGGTTATCCCTTGCAACGTAACGGTGTATTATAGGTATGTCGTACTTGGAATGTGTACGTAAATACTGCATTCATTTTAAACGTCATTTCCAATCTCAGAGCTGGTACGAATCGTTATTTTCATTGTCTTTTTTTTTTTTAGTAAAATCACTCGAGGCACCTTCATTGTTGCGATTATACGCACTTCCAAGTTTTGTTCAAATTTATATACTCAGCATTTTACATGTGATTATATACGCTTAACGCGACTGGTGCTCATAATAATGTTAGATTTTATTCCCGCTTCAATTCAGTGTAGAGTGTATTCTCATTGTTTTATTCCATACTTTCGACTTGAAACATCATTTTATGCGAGAGAGTAGGAATAAATTACTTTCATGTTGAGAACAACACAAAGAATTACAGAATCAAAAGCAAACATTCTTGTTTACTATCATACTTATGGGACAATTTTTAATTCAATTCAGATTTTTATGTATCAATTAGTTAGTTGATTGATTACTAATGAACAAGAATTCTTGACTCATAATTAATTTCTTCTTCAACTATAATCTAATAAATATTTCAACGCCATAAAATAAAAATAAAATTTTCTTGCGAAACTATGACTAGTGTATTTTGAAATTCTTGATTCAGGTAAGACCCAGGGCCAGCTGCCTACGGGTGGTAATGTCTCTGCTGCAGGGAGACACCTCGGATTCCTGGGACTCCATGCTCGGCGGATATTTGTTGACAATGTTTTGAAGCGAGTGACCAATAGTCTCGCCGGAGATTTACGACGTCGTGCAGCAAAACGTTTATTATTTGGAGATTCAAGACCATTCTTTGCTCTGGTTGGCGTATCGCTGGCATCTGGTACTGGAATACTTACCAAAGATGACGAGCTGGAAGGCGTTTGCTGGGAAATCAGAGTATGCATACTTGCAGATATTTTTTTGGAACATAAAAATTACATGCTCTTACAAACAAATTTCATTTTTTGCACCACAACTTCTATGACATTCATATTTTATCATGTCATTCAAAGGAAAAAATAAACCCTTAACTAAAGCTTCATTAGACATGGTGATGTCATTTACAAATGGCTCTTATCCAAATGTCAGCTTATTTGTTATTATTATTCAGACTTTATGTTGTTTATAAATACATCATTTTTCCAAGTTCGAACTTAGCTGGCATTTATAATTATTTCGTAAATGGGATTTTAGATAGTTACATGTGATTTGAATGTTATTTCAACACACTTGTTTTTGTAAAATTTAACTGTAATGAACGATTGTGAAAATTTTCTAGCCACGAAAAGGAAGGCTAAACCGTCTGAAAATCGTCTATAGACTGTAATAAATTTAACATGTTATGTAATCAACTGTTACCTCATTCATAGGAGGCTGTGTCTAAGGTACAATGGAACACTCCAAAAAACGACCAGAATTACGAAGCAACAACGATTGAAGACAAGCCAGTTGATTTAAAGGATTTTGTAATTGGACCAGCAATAGCCAAAGGATGCTCAGCAGTCGTGTATGCCACTCGTCCGATTGACCCCGAAGAAAAACAGGATTCTCAAATTACTGTTGATACCAGTAATAAGGATCTGTCCAGCTTTCCGTTAGCTATTAAAATGATGTTCAACTATGACGCAGAGTCTAATGCAACAGCTATTTTGAGAGCTATGTACAGAGAGACTGTACCAGCTAGAAAACATTGTCAGAATGAAGAACTGGCTTTGTGGGAGCAGAAAATGGCTGACAACAAAAGAATTCTTTCTCCACATCCGAACATCGTTGCTATGTATTGCGTTTTTGCCGATAGAGTTCCTGATTTACCAGGATCATCGAAAATGTATCCTGACGCTCTTCCACCTAGGATTAACCCGAACGGCTCTGGAAGGAATATGAGCCTCTTTTTGCTGATGAAAAGGTACTTGACAGTATAATCTGGGAGCTTCAAATTCCCGGAATTTTGCAGATTCTGAAAAATTGGATCAAATTTATTGGTATTTTCTAAAATTATAAACAAGAGAAACACTTGGGAAAGGTATACCTAGAATCATGTGTGTCATGTTACATGTTATGTTACAACGAAATGAGATATCAATATAGTGTATCGATTTCCAATGACAATACGGGTATTGTATTTCAGGTATGATGTTAGCTTGAAACAATATATGGTGGGCAGAGAATTAATCGTTCGAAAATCGATATTGTTGTTAGCACAACTATTGGAAGGGATTGTTCACATGTGCTCAGCAGGTATTGCACACAGGTAAGGGAGTCAGTGTTGGATTACGTTTTCCACTTGGTGTAGACTAATATTTCTTATATCATGCACCGTGGTTATTATACCAATGGATGACTTAATATTTGTTCATTAAAAAAGAATTAACGTGAATTCTTCATGCTGCTTTTAATTTACGTTTTTAACAACTGATAAAAATCTGGTATTTTTGGTTACACGTAATGTATGTTTATTAATACAGTGAAATTTTTTAATACAGGGATCTCAAAAGTGACAATATTCTTCTGGACCTTTCAGAAGAACGTGATAATTGCCCGTCGTTGGTAATAACTGATTTTGGATGCTGCTTGGCAGACAAAACTCATGGTCTCTACCTGCCATATAGTTCTCACGATATTGACAAAGGAGGAAACAGTGCACTGATGGCTCCAGAAATCGTTAATGCTGAACCCGGACCATTCACTAGCTTGAATTACACAAAAGCTGATCTGTGGGCTGCAGGGGCTATTGCATACGAAATATTTGGTCAGAAGAATCCATTTTATGGGGAAAAAGGGCAAAAACCACTACTGATGAACCACAGCTATATAGAATCGGAATTACCGCCACTTCCAGAAGCAATACCACCTGTTATTGTAGCATTGGTTAAGAATATGCTTAACAGAAGCATGTACAAGGTATTTATTTTGTTAAGGGAAGGAAGTGTTTTCAAAAGTTCATCAAAACTAATATCACTTCTATTTCCGTTACAGAGAAATAATCCCGATATGGCGGCAACCATTATACAAGTGTTTCTCTGGGCACCAAGCATTTGGTTAAACAGCGACAGTAAATTACCGTCAAGCAACGAGGTGATAGTTGTTCTACTTTTTGAGCTTTAAATTTCAAGCGTTGATGTACTGTCATTTTTATTATTATTATTTTTGTGTTCAAGATTCTTCAATGGCTTCTGTGTCTCACGACCAAAGTTCTTTGCGAGGGTCGAAAGATCACTGATTCTACGCCAAATCAACTTTCTCAGAAATTGAACGCAGATCTCATTTCCAATCGTGAATATACTCAGCAAATATCTACCCGATCATGTGGACGTCGCACAATGCCCGAGTATCAATTGATAGCCAGCTTTTTAAGTAGAGTTTCGCTGATAAATGTAAGAGATGCGTTGAAGTGGATTCATAACCACACTTAAACTCTAGTATTATTGGAAGGAAACAAGAGATGATTCTTAGAGTATTGTATACTGATGCATTGATAAAACATGATATGCTGGTAGAGATCAGTTTATGTGCTTTATCTCTTGAACTTTGATAAATTTTATTTATTTCTTCAATAGTCTTCAAAACTTTACAAAAATGTTGGTTCGGGAATCATATTACTATTGGGTATAACCAACATGCTTACACGCTATTACAATACAAGGCAATCCTTACATTGAGAAAAAATGTCGAAAATGAATTTCTACGTTACTTCCAAAACACGTATGCCTATTCATCTTACTGTACATAAATTTTCTGATTTAAGGAAGAATATTTTTTCTTCTCTTCTGTAACTGCGCGAAGCACAAAAAATGGTACTGCAGAATAATGTTATGTCAGTCTCTTCTTTTTGGTGAAAGTGCCTTTGAAAAGGATGTACAGATATTATCAGCTTTATTTTTGAACCTATTACGTTGTTTTTCAAATTCTATTCTATTTATATCATTGTTAATCCACAACAAGTATTTTGAATACGTGAAAGAAATAAGGTTCCTTGAATAAACAATTTGTGGTATTATAAAATTGAGCACTGTGAATTTTGCCGTACCAGCAAATATCGATGAAAGTCTCAAGATACTGCGGAACTACTCGTACTTTGCGATACACTTAATTGTATCGAGATAAGTAAGAGCCTGTTGAAATATTGAGTTCCTCATGATGAATTACATAACATTATTTATTGGAGTTTGGTTAAATATCTCATAGAAATCCTAGTCGAATATTGATAAAGAGTATATTTCTCTAAATTATCGTGTTCTAAAATCTAGCTTTAGGGGAAATTATGTTGAATTGGCTGTTATTATTTCATTGTATTTGTGAAAACTTGTATATGAGATGTAAATATCGATTTGAAGTTGAACTAGAATCCAAATAGAGAATACAAATATACGTGGAAAGTGCTCTTAAGTATCTATCTCATAACTATTGTACAGATTATATAACAGTGCTAACAATACATACATAAAATGGTTATATAATTTGGGACTGTAGAAAACTATCCTGAAGAATATCCTGCATATTTGCATCTCGTGTTTATTGGTTCTAACAATCATTTTTTTTTCTTTTTTATATCTAATGGATGAACTGGCTTTCCACATCTCTGCATTGCAAATTTCATGTCTTCGATGTTTAAACCCTTTGTTTGAGCCAAATCTTCCAAGTATATGAGGTATTCTTCAAAACTGATGGCACGTTTGTGAAATTTAAAAAAACACAATCCAGTGTCAGTCGTTGTGACTTTATGCATATCAAGAATTTTAGCTGACGCTAGCCATTTATCGCTTTGCGAAAGTGGCAGCAACTTCACGCCTGTCGAATTGGAAAGTGGATCCATTCGACAGTATGCTGAAAAAGTGTCATAAGCTTTTATCACCACAAAACAGTGCGTGAAAGCAACTGTAATTTAGAGGTAATATGAAAGGAAAAGTCAATATTGATTGAATTACCTGCGAACATGACATCCAAAGGCACTTCTTCCACTTCCTCAGTTATTCTTAGTTCTTGCATTCTTTTTTCCACACTGAAATTTATATTTTTCAGTGTATATCAAATAATGATATGTGTCTTACGAACCATAAATAGCATCGCTTGAAGTATGGATCAAATAAAGTTTCATCCATTGATATGACAAAGATACTTCATGGAACAATAACAAAACATTAAAGTCTAAAATTGTTTCTTTTCTGTTTAATTACACTGGGAGTGACAGTATGTCAGATAAACCATTAACTTGCGAAGAAAAGAATTACTAATCATAATGTCAGAACATGTAACGTTTGATGTATATCGTAACATGATAATAAGCACCCCACCTTCGAAAATTTCTCGCGTTATCAATGTGGGCTCCTGTGAGGAGAGAGAAATCGTATCCGAAAACAGCGCAGAGATAACGAATCAATGCACCGACGATGCAATTTGTGCAAATTGTCCCGGTTGTGCAAAAAGCGATTTTACTATCCCTTGGAAACATGAGCATTCTCCTTATTTTTATAATGACCGCAATTATGCGATATTACCGGATATCCCGAAACGTTTCAAGGATATGAAAGGAGAAATAATAATGAACAGTCTATTTTTCTCATGCTTTTGTGAAAAATGGTATAACGGTACACGGAGATTGATCTTGCGGGGGGCTGATTTGGTTCCAAGAATTGGGTGACTATATAGTGAATGTTAATTAATATTGCTCAAAACCTTGAAAGTTTTGATTCGTCACTTAATTCAGGGACTACTTGACGTTAGAAAACTTACACAGAATCAAATGAAATTTAGGAGACGCTTTCAAGATTGGGATGTGCCATATCTAATGGTATTTTTACGTGCCAATACAGACGTCGTTTCTCTTAATTTAGCATACAACAACATTCACTGTGCTGGCTTTATCAACCTGGTCGATTACATTATTGTAAATATAAAATTGACCCATGACTTGATGGGAAGTAAAATAAAAAACACATATTCAATTCTAAAATATGTAGGCATATAAGCACATACTGGGACTTAATGTGCAAAATAACAATATCGCTGCACCAGGTATCAACCATTTATGTCAGGATGGTGATAGGGTTCCACTGAAAACTCTTAGACTTAACGGGAACAAGTTTGGAGTTGAGGTAATAGTATTAGAATGCAAATTACGTAAGGTTTTAAATTTGTAGAAAATTTTTTATCTCGTGGAATGTTTTCAGAGTGCAAAGAAAGTAGGTTTGATGCTACTGAAGAATTCCTGCTTGAGATATTTAGATGTGGCTGAAGTTGATCAGACCGCTTCGAGTCTGGTTTACTTTACAACTGTTATGAGATGGGACCAGGAGGAATGCAACAAGACGTTAAAAATATTAGATCTTAGCAGACCAAATCCTGGTTATATGTATATTTTTGATAGTACTCACTTTGCCAGCGTTATCGGTTGCATGTTGCGGGTAACACATTAAATTATACCGCAAAATTAATTTTCGTAAAAACGTGATGTGTGGAGTGCAATTTCAGTTTTAACTCATTATATAACACGAAGTAGTTCATACGATTGATGCTATTGATTTGATCAGTGTGTAAAGCTCCACAAATAACTGGTATTAATATTCATTGGGTCCTCATGAAAATCAATGCAAAGAATCTTTAATGCAGAACTCCTGTGACATATATTGAGATATATCACATCATAGTTATATTATTGTACCCTCGATCATATCGATCTCAATTTTTGAATATCCAGTTCAATAGGTGTTTAGTGGAGTTGCATTTACAAAAATACAATTTCTCCTGCCATGACATCGAAATAATGTTAGAGGACTTAAAATACAACGAAACATTGCAATTGCTTGACTTGTGCAACAATAATATAGGAGATCACGGAATGGAGCATCTTGGAAACTGGTTGAAAATGAAACCGTCGCTCAGTGGTTTGTGGCTTGCTCACAACATCATCACAAGTCAAGGAGCTAGGTAACTGCTTTCCTTGTCAATCCAGGTATAAATTGAATCAATACTTTTGAGTATTAATTTGTTGCTTTTATTTTAATAAATCTCATTCAGGGCTCTAAGTCTTGGCATGCCATTTTCAAAAATCAGAATGCTGGACCTTTCGTATAACAGAATAACAGATGATGGTGCAGTGGACATACTCGACTCCATAAAAAAGAGTACGCGTTTGTGGTATCTGAGAATCTTTGGTAACTCTTTGGGACATTGTACTGCCAAGGTGAATCCCAGATGTGAGATTCAACTGCAAGTTGTCTCCTGTGGATGAGGTAAAATCAAATTTATGTTGATCATAATTTCAGATTGTAGAACGAATGCTCGTATCTGGTGTACTAGTGCAAGAGAACATCGATGTTAAGCCTTACAGGGTTGATCATGAATCGTATCTCGCTCATTATCCAAGTGATCATTACAAACAACGCTATTATGATGTTCCATGTTATTCGCATCCACAACCGCTGCAGATACCCTATGTTAAGAACAAATTCGCCGGGAAAGCTGTGCCAAAAGTTCACTTTAAATACGTCGATCCTGTCCCCATCGAAGACAGAAAATATCCAGTACTTGTCGATGAAAATAATTTTTATATTTTATTCATTCTGTCATTGTGCTGCCCATGACGTTCATTAGCGCATGTTTCGAGCAGTAGTGACTTCTTTTTGGAGTTACCAAAATTTATTATGGGATGATATAATACTGATCAATTAAATAGAAGTTGATAGAACGTATTCAAACAGATAAATAAAACTCACGCACTTGATTGCGTGTGTTGCGAATGTGGAAACAACCAAGTGATGGATTCTTTGGCCTCGTCCACTGTGGATATCGTTCCTGAAACTTGTACATGTAATGTGTGTAAATATGAAGTTGATTTGAGAAAACCGAGCACATTTCAGTCGGACGTAACTATATTTCCGAGACCGTCTTGTTCATGCCATCACGATGATTGCGCATGTTGTTATTGCCTACCATGCAAAGGTACCATTGTGACCCAAAAACTATTCAAGACCACGCATGTTGAATTTGTGCATTCTCATAGGCAAAAACAAAGATCTGCCAATGTCCGAGCGTGATGAACATCCGATTACCTGCAACTGTTGTAAATGTGGCGCTCAAGAAGTGGAATATGCTTCATCATCAATTTCAACTAAATCAAATGAGCTGCATGACTATCCGGATGGGATTGACCAATTGCAAAAGATTGCCTTGATCTTAGAGCGAGTTGACAGCGAAATGCAAGAGTATATACTCAGGTGGATCAACATAAGCGAAGATACTCTTAATTCAGACCTAGCGGCATTAGGTAAGTACACTTCACTGGTCATGTCACACAAACGTATTGAAGTGCGCTTAAAAACGTATCCTGAAGAATCATAGAAAATAAAACGACTAATTGTCATTAAGTTCAATGTCTTGCCACAGATGTTAAGAGGGGCGAGATACATGAAGAAGAAGCATCGGTATGTGGTCCTCAAAGTCTGGTATCAAAATCAATGCGAACATCAACCTTTGAAACAATGTGTTCTGGAAACTATGAAGATTCGTGTTGCAATGACCGGAAATTGTGCGATGACTAAATACTCGGTGAATACTATATTTATTAAAATTTATTTTCTTACATATTTTGATGATATTTTGCCTATTATTTCTTGAGTACTTAAATTTTATAAAACTTATATAGTATGTAACGTAGCATTATTTTTCTGGATTTAATTGATCTGATTGCACCTGACAATGAGACGACTTAACGTTTGTCAAAGTCGCCCTTTTGCACTGTAGGTTCGTTATTTTCTCACAATTAGTCACAAAGTCAAATGCACTTTCATAGTCTAAAACGATATCTTTCAATTCTTGTAACTGGAAAATTGCCTCCTTATGCACTTTGGTCGACTGTCGCTTGTATCTCAATGCCGTGATCATTTTGTCAAGAACATAATGCAGCCATAAAATATTTGTGTAAGGTTCAAACTTTTGCCAATCATTTCTGGAACATTGTAAAATGTGTTTTATTCTAAGATTACCATGAAAAACCATTGGGAGATTTAAAACAAATTTGTATGTGTAAACATTTACCCAATCTTGTCTTGCATCATTCTGTATATTTCAAACTGGTATTCTCCCTGTGCTGTAAATAGGGCAGGATCCAAAGCTAAATCATTGAATATACAACAGCCTTCATAAGACATTCTCGACAGCGTGAAATCTATAATTGCGACCTGAAAGATAACAGACATTTCATCCATGTAGGACCTCATTGAAGTAATTTCATTATTGATAAATTACTGTTTTATGTTATCTCAAGTCCAAATACAATTCGGTGATCACTGTAAAATTTTATCGTATAGTAAGTTGTACTGCATTACCTGCATTCCTCTAGTGGGGTACGTATAAACTTTGTCATTGAGTTTGTAGGCGACTCGTGAGTCTTTGGTATGTGATATCAAAATATTACCCCAATGTAGATCTCTGTGTTCAAATTCCAGAGATTGTTCAGCAACTGCCAATGCCAATGCTGCCTGTGAACAAGTGATAATTTTGTATTTTTACTATGTATATAAGAAATTAGCACGGTTAAAAATTTCAAGTGACTATTACAGATTATCCACTGAGATACCTGTACAAATAATGCGTGGGACTCGACAGCTGATTGAAATACGAAAGCTTCAAGGTCCTGACCACCATGACCAAGCTCTAATACTATGTACAATTGATTTTCATCAAACATCAGAGGACAATCGTTATCCGATCCTTTGTCATCGTCGTAGGCTTTCCACAGTTCTATCAACTTCTCGGGATACTTTCCAATGATACATCTTATATTTTTTACCTCCACAAATCCATCGGTTTGATAGCTCTCGCCGTTCCTCAGATTGTGCAGTTCTCTGAAAATGGGTTTTATCAGTCAGAAGGGTATAAAGTTTCTAGCATGATGTCCGCATTTATCAGTGTTAGGTAAAACACTGTATAGTCACGGTGTAGTCTGACAAACTGTTTAAAAAAATTTGGTATGTGTCATCAATTATAAAATGTGAACTCAATTATCAATGATAGTGACACTTACTTTGCAATTACTATTTCTGACAAGATTTCATCAAATTTCTTCTGTCGTTCACCATTTACGAGTGCATTCCCTTCAATTGGAATTATTTTGATGACAGATTTTTTTTTGTTATGCTCGTAAAGAAATACTTCTCCATAGACACCTTCGCCAATTTTTCGACACCTCTTCATGTACCTGTTATTCAAATTTGTTGAGAAATGAAAATATTAAGATTAAAACTTACTCAAATTCTTGAAAGATGTTGTTTCGAACAAACCAAGTTACTCACTCTTCAGGGAAAGATTCAGTGAAAGGCAAATAATCCGTTTGGCAGCATCTTTGTAAAACGACATCTCTTGCGGTTATAAGATTTTCATTTTCAATTGTTTCGATTTCCGCAGTGTCGCATTGCACATTAGAAACCAGAGTCTTTCTGTCGGCTGTGTAAATTCATAAACTTAATGTAAATTTCTGGGTGAAAAAAAGTAAATACTATACGCTAATTTAAAAATAATATTTAGTATAAAAAAGTGAGCCTTACGATTGAAATTTGATCTTTGAGACAGTGTTTTTCTACTCTTACTAGCAGATATGCCATAAGCTTCAAGAAAGGATGTATCTTCAATGTGACTCAGCCTCTTGTTTTCAGGGACTACTCGGATTGACATTCGACGAATGAACCTGCTGGGACTAGCAGATCCAGTACTTTGTGCTTCCGCACATGTTGTTCTATCTGGTATCGAAGTGCAATCGAGCACCTTTGAGCGCTGTTCCGTTTCTTTGTCATCCTCATTTTTTCCCAGACAACTTTGAATCAATCCTAGTATACACAGTCAGACGATTTTTATTAGATATTTTGTCTTTATATCTTAAAAATAGTTTGCATAAAATAAGTAATCTATAAGTCCTAAGTCTCTGACGCCCAATACGCAAAACGAACAGAAAATATTTACAAGTTATATCAAAATAATTTCAAGACTTTTGAATTGATCAAGACTCACCCATTTACTAGAAATTATATTTCAAAATTTTGCAAAATGATCCGAGTATTTTTCTCTTTCCATGTTTTTTTAAAAAAAGTAATACTGCGTTCCGTTCATCACGTCTGATACGTTGTAATGTGTAAAAATGTTTTAAAAAAGTCCAAAATTGTACAGCATAAAATAATAAAATTGTGATACTTATGGGTTAAGATTTTAAGTGATGGGATATTGTTTTTAAAAACAAAAAACATCTCCATTAACCACTAGATAGTCAAAGAAGGCTTCTTTACATACTTACTCTCTTGTTGCATATCAAGAATTGCTTGCACACTATTTTGCCATTTTTTCCCTTTTCCAATGCTCAGTATCTCTAAGTCCGATCTATCTTGGATACTATTAAGTATGGAGAGAGAGCGAGTCCATTCCTTTCCTGGCTTTAAAAACACTGACTGTCTGCCTATTATTCCTGGTTCAGTCGCATCCAATTTGGTATTACCACGATCAGAGTCTGATACACGAGTCAGATTTGGTTTAAATATGGAGTTACTTCTCTTAGACTTTTGAGCTCGAGAATTTGAATTCTCGTTCTTATCGCAGGTACCTCTAGCATCTTCCATTTTCATGTTACTGGATTTATTAGAATCCCTCGTACTTGCTTGAAACATTTCATCCGTTTCGCGAATCGCAGGAAGTCCTAAGCCCCAACTTTCCTTTTTGCTAGCAGCAACTTTTATAGGTTCTTTTAATTTTTCAATTAATACCAATGGCTGCAAATTTTTTTTCAGATTTATATTCATTGGTTTTTTGAACAAGTCAATTGTTTTAGGTTCATCAGGAGATTGTGCTTCTGCCTCAGTCTTGTCATCCTCTCTTGAATCAGATGCATTCGTCAATAACATTTCATCCGTATCACGAATCGCAGAAAGTCCTACGCCCTGACTCTGCTCTTTGCTAGTGGCAACTTTTATAGGTTCCTTTAATTTTTCAATTAGTACCAATGGCTGCCAATTTATTTCCAGATTTACACCTATTGGTTTGACGAACACGTCAGTTGTTTTGGCTTCATAAGGAGACTGCGCCCCTTCTTTAGTCTTGTCACCCTCTCTCGAATCAGATGCATTTATCGAAACCATACCAAATGACTCGATCAATTTTGTGTTATCGGTAATCGGAACTGCAGCTGGTTCTTCATCATCTTGTGGTATATGTTCTATTTCAAGTTTTAACAAACATTTACGACGTTGCCGCGTGTTAATTCTACTAGATAATAATCTCAGTCTTTTGCTCAGAGCGATTTCCGTCAGATTCAAAGATGAACCGTCAGCATATTTCGATGCCTCGTTTGGTTTCTCAGTTGACACACCTTCGTTAAGTTGGGTTTCGTTTGAACTTGTCACAGGTTCAAGAGAATTTGATATTTGATTACTCAATATATTCTCTTTGTGTGGTTTATATTCACTATCCGATATAGTACTCCATTCTGCGCTACTACAATCATCATTGCTAATAGATGACAACTGTGATTCAGACGACGAATCATTTCCCATATTTTTATTTGTATTGTTTGTCGTATGCTTACTATTATTACTGTCTGTTATGGTACTCCAAACCATATCGCTAATGCTAGCATGTTTTTTGCAGCTTAGCAATGATTCAGATTCAATGTCATTGTTCGACCTTATGCTCAAAGAATTAAAATTCTTGGTAGAATCTACAATGCTTTGTGAAATCTCTCGATTCGCAGTAGTTATATTACTTGGACCCATTTCATCATATACACCTGTATTATTTCTCTTGTCTTCATGAATTTTGGATTGATTTTCACAATTTTGCAATGAAAATTCGCTATTTTCAATCTGAGATATGACTTTAAAATTATTTGAATCACTAATATCAGCTGACTTGTGATGTGTGGAGTTATTTGTGGCCAGTTTATTTGACACATTTTCGACACAAATTTTTGCAGAAACATTTCCAAATGCATCGGGTGAATCGCGGGAAATGAAGCCGCCTATATTGCAAATAGTACTGGGTTTTGATGGACATTGCAATTCTGCAAATTTGACAGCACGTTCTGTTATCATTTCAATTTTCGGTACGCGATTTTCCAGATTTTCAGAATTATCTATGATTTCGTATTCTGAGTATAAATCCGAACAGCCATCAAATGAACCAGGATTAGAATGCATTTTGGGATCGTTAGAGTCATTGAAAAACTTCTTTTTCATTGTCATACTCAGTTTGAGCTGTCTTCCACTGCGTGTAGTTATAATACCAATGGGTGTCAGCTGTGCGTAAGTATCCTTAGATTTTCCCGTAAATTCGTTTGTATTTTCAGATATACCAGATTTAGTACTGCCGGTGCGTTTATTTCTATGACCTACGTCAAGTTTAGGATTCGAATTTTCAGAATCCAATTTCAGAATCTCCAGAGATTCTTGAATTCGGGAAGTCGGAGAAAGTATTTCTACTGATTTTGCACTGTACGAAGTATCTTCGTGACTCACAGAATTTTTAACAACTATGTTTTGAATATCATTTTGTTCCCAATACCGATTGCCTGGTTTCAACGAGTCATTTTCTTTATTTGAAATATTGAGTTTTCTTTTTGCTCTTTTACGGCGCGCATTTACTCTCTGTACTGCTAAATCTTGTTCAGTAATTTTACTATAGCTAGGATTAGAATTCATAACTGAAAGTTCATTGGTGTGTTGTTGTGTTGGGAATTTTCCAATCCTCTGCCTCATATGAGTACCCAGAGTAATAGGCGAAAGACCATTCATTGATTTGTCAATTCTTACATATGCACTTATAGGTGTGCTGCACTTGAGATAGTACAACGAATGCTTTGTATCACATTGCTTTAAAGTGTCCACAAGTTTTTTGTTTTCACAATCAGTAATTTCTATTGTACAAGGTTTGACACCGTGAGACTGTGGTTCAATATTTGATGCAGTGTTTGAAATGCTAGTTTGAAAAAGATCCTCAGACGTATATGCGTTACAAGCTTCTGACGTCGCGGTAAATTGATTTTCACGCAACATCAGAACTTCTTTTTCTTTACAGCTGAGAGAACAAGGTTTAGGGAGAAAATCTTTTTTCATTCTGACATTATATTCAGATATTGTCGAACTGCAAGGTTGGTGACTGATATTCGAAATGTTGTTAGAATTATCCACTATATTTATATACTCTGGACTTCCACTTTTTTGTATTGAATGGGTTTGAATTTTCTTTTTGGCTTTCCGGTTTAAAATTCTATGGTACTGATTAGAATCTGAAGAGTCACTTTCACTTGATTCTGATGCTGAACGTCTTTGGAAGTTCTTAACTTGTATTGATTTGGAAGAATTTTTAACTACAGCCTTATTTTGCATCTCATATGAAACAGTACTGGTTAAAAGATTGTCCTTATTCTCGTCTATGCCTTGTGGTTTTTCAGCATCATCTTCCTTTAATCTATTGTCATTTGTTTCGAATTCAGGTAAGTCCCTTGGATCGTTTGGTAATGTGTCACAATAATTAAGGACCTTCAATTTTCTACAATCATCATAAATCCTGTTCAAAAATTTTTTTTTAGGTTTACTTTTCACTTTGTTAAGCTTGGCATTGTAACTTTGACTGATATTGTTTTCGCTCAAAGATAAGTCTGAGATTGGTGTGATAGTACCTTTCATTCTCAAAAGATAACTGTTTTTTTGGTTGTGTTTGTTTCGTGCGGCCCGATTACGTGTCACCGGTTGCTGTACAAACCAATTTTCAGAGTTACTGAAAGTTGAGTCATTTGTATGAACTGCAAGTTTTGCTTTAGTATTCGGCGTGTTGATACGAGATTTTGCAGGTACTTTTCTGTTCACGTTTCTTACTGTTCTGGACTTTTTTGTGCTTACAGTAATCAAATCATGTTTCAATCGTCTTTTTACAACTACTTCGGTATCCTGATGCACTACACGAGATCGAATCAATTTACGTTTGGCTCGTTTACCGGCTCTAGACACTGCCGGATCATTTTTCAGCGACAATTCGTACACATTTTTATTCACATGTGATGACTCCTGCGGCGGTACGTCACTGCTGATGTTTACAATTGAATTATATGAAACGGGTGGCGTTGGGACTCTGGAATTGAAAGCATGAAATGTCGAACAACTTTTTCCATGAGTAGAAGTGTTCACAGAACAGGTAACGTAATGCATCACTGATAATAAAAATTAACACTCACCTTGCGTTTTTAGCAATTTTGTCAAAAGTGGTTTCAAAGTAGCCGGAGCTGAGTTCGTCGATGTCCACATCGTCAAGACTAAGTGCAGGCTTACTTTTCCTCGTTTTAGTTAATGTTTTCTTATTGAAAAAATCAGGTTCTCGCGATGTTGTATGCGAATAACTAAACGACGATTGTGCACCTTTTTTCTTTTGATAAGTCCTCAACGGCGGCTTGCGGATCATCTTGATTGTTGTCTCACATGAAAAATAATACAATTTTTGTGTCCTCACTTATGAACTAAAGTTCAATTTTATAAACCGACTATCAGAGGTTATGATTGACACTGCATTCCTTTGTTTACCCGCTTCTTTGATTTCAAATTTACAAAGCCTGAGAGCGCCCTCTAGCATGAAATAGGTTTTTGAAAGCAGCGTATCTCGGTCACCGAACCTTACTTACCATTACAAAGTAATAAATATGATAAAGCGTATTTACCATTCGCGTTACAGAAGCGGATTACTTCTATAGTGCGAAAATGAACGCAACAAACTCTCTCGATTGTCAAACTTGGCAAAGTATTATTTTTCATTAAATTCTATTATAACGATTTTAATTTATTTGAAAACTTTTATTCTGTCTAATATGCCTAGCCAAATGTTATCTGACTTTCGGGCATGAAACGCAGGTTTGACAATTATGACGATTTAGGCGCACACGAAGGAGCATTTTTCAGATAATTCGTATTTTTTATTGCGAATTTATGGTGGTACATATTGATTTTAAATCTGTCTGATTACTTCCTGTTTTAAGAAGGGACATCATCATAATTGTCATTCCAAGAGCCCTCAATTATTTTCCCACGTACTGATTCATCACGTTATAAATTGAAAGCATATATTTTTTATTTGGTCTTCTTCAGGAAATGGTTTCACTACGTAATTCAACGAACTATTCTTCTATTCTTTACTGTTCTGGATAGTGTTCAGTAATAAATTTGTTATGTATATATGAATATAAAGCACGTATTCTTCCAAGAAAGTTAATAAATAGCATATACACGTGCGTGGATGTATACAAACAGTATATCGGCATACTATACTATTATAGCTATATTTGAATATAATTAATTTTTATGCCTGATTCACCGGTAATAATGTTGTAACATTACATATTGCCTATTGTGGATCGGTAAATACTTATACCGAAAATGAAAAGTTGAATTGTGTACCATCCATACACGGCTCTGGGATTCACATGCAGCTTTCACTAAACCGTCGTAAAAAACCATGCAGGCATACCAATTTTAAATAAGTATGACTTGAAAATGAGTACGAATCATAAAATAATTGGTCTACTATAAATAGATTTTCCAATGGTAAACGTATACGTAGTCTTATCCTAATAATCTATCATTTTATTCGTATATATAGCTTACAGGTCATATATAATCAAAGCGTCGATATCTATCTGAAATTAATGTAAATACATTTTTTTGTATAAAAATGATATTATCTGAACTTCGGTAAAATCTTACCCTCGTAAGTGTACCCATCTAATTACTAGTGATTTATTGTAATTGTTATATTTGGAGAGTATTCACATAATATGCATTGTGTGCTTCTTCCACTTCTTCGTCTTTCTTCTCATGTCTATATTCCATGAGGGTAATTGTCTGTGCTTCGCATTACATTAAAAATTGCAATTCCTGAAAAATCGAACTCTTCGAACAGTATGAACGCAAGAGATTTGAAATACGGTGAATTCGGTAAAACTATAAATACGTGACGTCGTCGACTCGACGATTAGAGCTTAAATTGAGATTATGTTATTTCGGATGTCTCTGAACTGAATCCGACGCTGTAGGGATGGAAATCGGGATGTTTTGCGTGCGTATTATTGAAGCTATCGAAGCGCAGGAAGGGGTTGAAGATGGTCGGGAGGAGGAAAGTAGTTCGAGAAATGACCGCAAGGCGGCGGAGGGGCGCCTGGATCGTCGGCTCGGAAGAAACTCATTTCTATAATGGCTGCCATGAAGTGTTGTCGGTTGGCTAGCGTTTCTCGATCTGATATCTTATTATTGACAGTTTTGATAAAATACAAAGCGATGTGTCCGAAGTGACGATCCGATATCCAAAGAGTGTAACGGACGCGTAAAGTATCTTGGCAGCTAATTAATAAGCAGCGATAAACAGTGAATAATACCCGTGAAAATTGAGCTCCACTTCTGTCTATGCGACGCAGTGATCACAGAAAGAAATCTTTGAAAGTTGGCCCGTCATCCGCCACTCTTCTCCCTTACCGAACGCTGCAATAGTAGAGGAAAAATTTGTTCGACCTGCTTAGACGACTAGATAAAATTAAAATATGTGAATCCTAACCGTGCGTGCTGTAAAACTTCCCCAAGACAAACTGTCACGGCACGCGACTTGTGATCCAGAACCTGCCTAGATTTTGACAGTAAACAAAACTGACAGACAAGTTAGCCTGTTTTGCAGGTCATGGCTGTTGTAATGGTGATAAATAGAGTCGTTTAAAATAAAGACAGCCAATGCTGGTAGGATAGAAGAGTTTAGGGGTATTATACTCTGAGATTGTAATTATTTGAAAGCAGTTCTTCATGCGATATATAAAAACTAAACTGAATGTGTTGATAAAAATTCGTGCTGATGTGTTTGATAGTATTCTAACGTAAATAAGTGTGAAACGAAAGAATCTTCGGTGTGATGCGGGTCTGTGAAAGCTTGAAAGCTGTTCGTTGTGCCATTTGTAACGCGTCTTGTTAATACGCCGTAACAAAATGTTAGGCAAAGTACCGCCTTCCAATACCCCTGGACCACCGGTATCTGTATCTCCGTTGAATACTGGCACCAGACCATCATCCACGTGCTTGCCGTGTTTTTCTACTGATGAAGTCGCCGCAGCAAATTTAGATGAAAAAGTGAAGACATGGAGGCCAAAGGAAAACGAGCCAGTCGTGTCTGAGGCTCCAGGCAACACGAGTGCCGATGTGAGTAAGCCTCGCAGGTCGGAACCCAAAGCTTCTCATTCGCATTTGCACTCCAGGGAATCTTCCTCCTCGACTTTGAATTTCGCGCCATTTAAAGAGCATAAGATATCATTCGGTGCGAGAGATTCGTCGTTGTCATCAATGATACACAAATGTTCTTCCAATCCCAACTGCCCTGCACTCAAGTCGAACTCCGGTATTAATTGCGCTTCCAAAATATCAAAAAACCTTTCGTTGTCAAGTCTGGGGTGTTTGAATGTTGACGTTATAAACAGGGAAGTCAATAGAGCGACGAAAAAATTGTCTCCTGGTAACAGAGACAAGGAGACATTGAGACCTGCCAAAGATCAGCGTAAAGCGTGCGCTGGAAATCCTTCGCTTTGTGTTAAGCAAGGTGAAAAGGGTGGCAGCGATGAGGAAAAGCACGGCGAATCACACTTCCCAGATTTTCAATCCATGCCGGAGGCCTGCAATGGCCAATTATTGGGAGCCAGAACGTCGGCGGGTTTTGAAAAGGTGCCTGAATATCGCTCAGGCGGCGTCGATACGTACGATGAAACAAACACTCTGCCAAATCAGATGAATTTCGTTTCTTCAAACCCGTTTAAAGAATGCGAAAACACTGACAATCTGCAGCATTGTCTTTCGTTTCCTTCGCTCCATTTACCCACTGAATTGCAAAGCGCACCTAGGAGTCTGAAGGATCGTGAGAAGACGAGGGACCCTTGGAAACCCACGGAACTCGAGGGGCAGAGCGGCGCTAATTTAAATGTGTGTTCCGGTGATGCCAGTCAAGATTTTTCATCGACTAAAAGGAGAACTGGAGCTTCTTGTCAAGCCCTTAGACATGCCGTCGCTTCTCTTAACCGACTCGATGATTTTTATCTCGAAAAAATTGGCGCCGGTTTCTTCTCCGAAGTCTTTAAGGTAAACCGATGACGTATCTCTTCTTTTATGTTTTATGATATAAAGTTGGAGTTGTTATTGCGGTAGATCGATACCAATCAGATACTCATGCAAATATCTTTTAAATCATTTTCATAGCAGTTGAAAGGGTGAGAAACAAACAGTATGTTAATTATTCAGTAATTCAACTCTTAATGAAGGTAGACGGTGAAGAGAATTTTGATTCACAATACAAAGATTCACCTGTGGAATGAATCGTCCTCTGGCTGACAGCCAGACGTGAAATTAATTCATTTGGTTTATATACATTGATAATGTGAACAGATTAAAGAAAGTACATCACATTCGCCTTTCATATCCTAGGATTCCCAGTTGCTCCCAAATTCTTGTTTTACATCTAAATTAGACGAGGAAGTTGTTGGCAAATTTTTAATGATGAAGCGAAGTATGCAAGGTTTTTAGCTCAATTGTCAGTTATTACGTGTACGCTTTTGCAGTTTTTTAGCAGCCCTGATTGTGAGTACTTAACGTCACCTATGCGTTATCTGCTAGATTAACATCACGGACGATTAGATATGCCGTTGTGCTCGTGCTTTTTTAATAAAACTTTACTGCTTCGTTGCCAACTTAAACATATATAGCTACTGCACTAGGTTTTTACCTCAACATTTAGCAACCTTATAAATTTTAAACATTTCTTACCTATGTTCTGTCATATACATGAGTGGGTGTTGAACTGAGAAAAATCAGAGGGTTGCATTTTTCCATTTAAATTAACAGAACTTGAAGCGTTGAACATGAATGAAAAAAGACTATGACGAAATTCGTTGCCATAAGTCACAGTGGAACTCAATTATTTTGATAGATTTTTATATGTTCTCTTTATGAAATGGAATTTGACATTGAGGGATTGCCGTTCAACATCATTATACATTATGTCGAACTTTATCTAACCAGTTATACAACACTTTGGACGAGATGTTTTTATATCATTTATATGTATTTGGCAATTCATAGCGGCAATCCATTAGCTATTATATTATTGCAAAGCACATTTTGAGTATTTTAACAAATTTTCTGCATTTGCTCAACTTTTGCAAAGTAGGACTGTGGTTAGATTCAGAAGTCTCGTCGCATTCTTGGCACCAAGAACTTGGTCTATACGCCAAGACGTTAATACATATTAACAGTTAGTTTCCACGTTAGTCACCCCCTTATATCACATCATCTCATCTTTGTCGCAGAAAAAAAAAGTGAAATATTTGCCAGGTGGGTATTCTAAAATTAGGTAATAATTTTGCGAGAATGAACATCTTGTTTCGAAAGTAACTGAGACAAATTCTACATCCGTAAACTTTAGCATACTGAATAATCCAGGATTCAAATTGCTTCCTAAAAATGTAGGTGATATTACATCTCGTGGCAATTTTTCAGATTTCTCGTTCTTCTCCTACTACTTTTTTTCTGCTCTTATTCATCGCATTGGCAAGGCAAAATTTTTCAGAAAACAGGGGCAATACTTAAGCTGCTGATATTTTGTGGAAGGAGGCGGAGTGAGCAAAGATAGAGCTGGACCCACGCAATCTATTTTTGAAATGCCTGAGTCTCTGTCTCTTTTCATCTCTTCGTTCTTCTGCCTCGTGCATCTGAAATCCAATCTCAAATTTTCCACTCTGCCCTTGATGACTGGTATGCTTGTTATTGGGAGAGTGTCGATCACAAAATGAACCATTTTTCCACTGTAGCAGAAGACTAGAATCAGGATGAAATTAATAACGTTACTGTAACGATGTACGTTTGAGAAAAATCGCTACTTCGCATCTTTAGGAAATTTTCTAGATTTAGTAAATCATTATAAACAAAATATACTTTAATTTTGAAAAGCCAACTCCTAGTAAGTCATTTTTGAATTACCCAATAGTGATGATTTTTTAGCCTCACGTCTCGTTACGTTAATGTTACTAACTTCAACCTGATGGACTAAATATTTTTTGAAGACATGTTTCATATTTGTTTTACTTCAGCAACAACTTGGGTGCTTATAAGGGTGAAGTTGGTAACATTACTGTAACAATCCATGTTCAGGAACAATCTTTAATTTGTACCTTTAGGAATGTCTGAAATTTAGTAAACCATAATAAACAAAATATACTTTTATTTTGAAAAACCAACTCCTTCAAAGTCATACTGAAATTGTGCAATAATGGTCTTTTCCCAGACGTTTCGTTACGTTAATGTTATTAACTTCAGCCTCACGGATGTTTTTCATTTTATCATGTGTCACACACGTGCGTGCAAGGTGAATGAATAACTAAGCGTTAGTTGACCAAGGTTGCAATTTTCTTCAAAAAATTACTTATACATTTTATATCACATGCTTCTAGTTTGTTATAAAAATGAAAAAAATAGCTTGGTATTCGAAATAAAAAAAATAAACGCAAAAATTCACATCAACTGTGAAATTATGTCCGCATGTTTAATCAATTATACTTCAATCGACCCCTTGCAAATATCTATGGTCACTTATTTGTAAGCCCTTACTGTTGAAAAAACACTTATTCCAATGTTGTATTAGCCCTTGTTAGTATTACTTCCTTGTTTAATGGATTGATTAATGGAAACAATGGTAAAAAGAAAAGATTAATGGCTATCCAGTTGTTTGAGGGACGTCTAGTTTTACACCCTGTACCGCAGCATTACTATACCTTATTGTTGGTTATATATATGAAAGTAAATCTATTTAGTCGCCAATGTGATTAGTGTATCCGTAGTAGAATAAAGATAGATATTCCTGCTGTAGCTGGGAAAGATCCGTATGTTTGTATATGTATATATATATGTATGCATGCATATAACTCGGATATACATATACATTAGTAGGTGGAAACTATTTTTGCTTTTAATGTATTTAACGGCCACTGGAAACGACCTTGCCTGTGACTTAAGACGGTACCAACCATTTCGTCTTGTAATAAGAATGCTTAAATGAGAAAGCCGGTCACGCTTGATGGCCATGGAGTCCGAACACTCTCTAATAAGTCTCTTACACTCATTTCTGATTCACTCACTCACTAACACGTTTGTTTGCTTCTCTTTTTGATGATACCAGGTCGATCTACCACAATTATTCAATTCATTTGCATAAAACAAAAAAAAAAACCAAAAAAAAACAGTACGCCAAAATTATATTGGAATCGAATCATAGTAATCGGACTGTCCGATCCTGATCAATATTCATAACACTCGAAATAATTTCACTCAGGCTTGTAATTTTTATTTTTTCATTTTTTCTTCTAACACTGTCCGTTCAAACTTTTCATGAAAGTATCATTTTCGAACATACTCTCATATTTGCAGGAAATTTAAATAATTTGCTTAAGGTACAAAAATACTTAGATTAGTCATTTGTTGATATTTGTTAGTCATAAAGCAAATTTGTACCTACTGTGGACCCTGGTCGTTATCTAAGATTAACAGATATCGTACTGCCATGTTGATTGATTGAAATTTTGATAAACAACTGATATGTCGGACACAACGTCAATTCGACTATCGCAAATATTTCAGAAAAAGTACGTATATTTGTAATACGTATATACATACACACATGTATTTTTGTTCTGATTTTTTTTTTCCTAACGTTACTTTATTAAAGTGCACAATTTGAGAGAAGGTTTTGTTTACCATTTCAGCTGGCTTGTATTCGTCACTTGTTGGCTAACGTCCAATTGTAACAACCATTGCCAAGATATTCTCATCACACTTTTATTTACTTTTGCGATAAGATCATGAGTTTTTTCGATTGCGGGTGTGAATGTTGTAATCATTTTTCTAATCAATATTTGGCATTCGATTGAATGACGATAAAAATATCAAACAGTAGATACCGATCTCCAACACCGTCCAGTTTTCTGAACGATTTTTCTTTAATTTTAATTGTATTTTTTTCAAAACTTTGTTGTATAATTCATCGTTTATGAATACAATATAATTTATTTTTCGAAAAAACATCATACTATGTTGAATAGTTTTTGCAAAGAATGACTTTTGTTTTACCTGTAAACTATATATAGGATTGGAATCAAAGCAAAGTGAAATTATGTAAATTTAATTCTATTCATAAATTAACAAATTCTTTTCGTTAGTTCTTGCGTGTATGGTAGCCAGTTCTCCTTTAAGTATAAACTTTTCCTGAAGTCAATTTCTAAATTCTCTTCCATCCGCCAGATGTTATACACTGGTTTCATTAATAAGTTAAGTTTCTCCTGTGAGAATCATTTTACATTCTCACGTGCCTCTCTCTCGTCTGCCTCCTCCTTGCACACTGCAATCTAAAGATTCATATCAATAGCGTAAGAATGCCCCATTGTATGTGAGAAATGCCTCTCACGTTTCACAACGTCTGTGAGAAATTTGCTCGTCTCGCTAACATTAATTATATATTAATTTGACTCCAAAATATCTCTGCTTGATTTTCGTTTAGAAACATTGCCATGGAAAGTAAAACTTGAGCTGTGACACTAGGTATGCTGATATATTTGCTAAACAGAATTCTTATGATAAGAATTACTTATGATAAGAACTACTTATCTTGTTAGATTAATGATTCTGCTGCTTTGTAATGTAAAATACAAACTTTTGATCCTATATGCCATGCTCTGGCATGACAGAAGAAACTTTAAGCCGCCTTATCATGTTTTGAAAGAAAAAAAAGTGCATGAGAAAATCTCTTCCGAAAACTACTAACTTTCTGTGAGTCGCGTACATGCTCAGCACAATTGATTATATAGTGTAATATATGCCCCCCCCCCCCCCCCCCCCTCCCCCGTTTTTATTCGAGGTGCCCAAAGTTTCATGTGGAAAAATAAAGCGCATGACAGGTTCCAGTCGAATTTTGTAATTCGAATGATTTGTGATATAGCAGAAAAAATTGTACATAACTAGCTTATGATTTTCTGCATCTTTTTTTCCCCCCATTTGAGATTATTTTTACATTGTTTCAGGTGACTCACAAAGTATCGGGTCAAGTTATGGTCTTGAAAATGAACCAACTGCCAGCTAACAGGCCAAACATGCTCAAAGAAGTTCAATTGATGAATAAACTGAGTCATCCGAATATATTGAGGTAATTAACGATTCTCTTCAGAATGTTTTCTTCGTAGCAGTTTGCCCTCGCAAATCCGTGGGTAATTTCATACACTCCGGATTAACCAGCCAAGCAATGAATAATGGAAAATCAGTCGTACAATTGGTTAATGCAGTTTTTACTCAGTAATCATTCTGCACGTTTCTGATATATAGATGTGTACATACCAGGGACACAGACCTTCGGTTAGCCCATACTTGGAAGCGAAGGTTACTGACTGTATACAGAAGTCTGATAGATATAACAAACGTGAAAACAATACATGCAGTATGTTTCTTTTAATTAAGACGTACTTGCTTGAATACAATGCTAAATCGCCACTTTTTTATTTGCTACAATAATTGTGTACTCGAATTTTTGACCATTTTGATTTTTAGATATTGTTACAACATTGTGTACAAGATTTTTTAAACCAGATTGTATCTCTGTAAAGTGGTAAATTAGAAAGATTGATGATTGTTGTATTAATTTTTTAATTACGCAACGTTATTACACCACTTTGCCGTTCTATAGAAGTATAATGAGTTGAAATTTAAACTCTAAAGGGGATTGTCTCTCTTAGTTGGATGCAGTCAGAGTAAAAGCTATTTTAACAAGATACAAACAGCATTCTGCATGAAAAATCTTATGACATTTGGCAATGGAATTTTAGAACAATGCCGTTTCGTGCCAAACGAACAATATTTCATCAGTTGAAGTTTTTTTTTCCTCATTTTATTTTTTTAGGAATGCATAAAAATTACCCAACCAGTTCTGAAATGTTTTTTTTTTTTCAGGTTCATGGGAGTCTGCGTCCACGAGGGTCAGCTCCATGCTCTTACAGAATACATTAATGGCGGCAGCTTAGAGCAGCTGATTATGGCCAGACACGTCGCACTACCTCATTTAGTGAGAATGAATCTTGCCAAAGACGTTGCTAGGGGAATGACCTACCTTCACAGTCGAGGCCTATTTCACCGTGACCTGACATCTAAGAACGTGTTAATTAAAAAAGATAAAGCGAACGGTGAAATGGTCGCTGTTGTTGGAGATTTTGGGCTTGCAGCTAAAATTCCCGATCCAAATTCTGGCTACCGATTGAGCACAGTCGGAAGTCCGTATTGGATGTCGCCCGAGTGTCTTAAGGGACAATGGTACGATCACAGATCGGATGTCTTTTCATTTGGAATCGTCGTCTGTGAGCTTATTGGGAGAGTCTCTGCCGATCCCGACGTTTTATCAAGATCCGATAATTTTGGCCTAGATTATCTAGCTGTCGGCGAAATCTGCAGCGCCTCCGATCCACCACCCGCATTCTTGCAATTAGCCTTTAATTGTTGTAGAGTAAGTTAGTTTTATGCAGTTTTATAAACTTTTTCGAAGCATCTATTATACTTCGCTTCAGCTTTCAGCATTTGTAAAACCTGCAAGTGAAGCATTCCGTACCTATTAAGTTACAACATAACAGACTCATCAAGTTTTGTTAGATTGATATGCAAAATTATTTTTAAACTCTGACCTTGGCAATTTATATTATGTTTGTCCACTTTCAGTACGAGCCAAAGTCAAGGCCAACTTTTCCAGAGATAGTTGCCAGCTTGGAGACAATAATACTGTCTTACGAAGAGGAAGTCAAAGACGCACTGAACAAACGGCAATCTGTTGATCCAGCACTGCTCTCTAGTTTGGATGAGATTGGAAGAGAGAGTCGATGCCTTAAGAGAAGAGCAGCTAGGCAGAGAAGTCATTCAGCAGATGCGAGGGGCTGCGACAACGCAACCCCGTCAGACAAAGCTAGATGCCATTCGGCTAGACGTGTCGCGGAACTGGCAAGCAAGAGAGATCCCCACTACAGGCCCATGACGGCGAATCCATTCCATGCCCTGGGCGGCGTCAAGAAAATTTTGGGTGATTTATTCTCTAGCTGTTTGGAATTACCGTCGGTGGAAGATGTTAGACCAACTCTTACCGACAGCGGGTCAAATAAATTCAAACCTGCACAGAACGACAGTATAGCTAAAATTTTAAACAGGAGGAAACCAAATTCTGAGCCAAGCAGTCCGACTGCTAGAAAAAAGTGGGAGAAAAAGGTAGATGAAGCTGCGATCTATTGTATTATTTATTAAAGAAGTGTAACTGTGACGCTATTTCCTACAACTACTGTGCCTGAAATATTTTAATTTATGCTATACAAATAACAACAAGAACAACAACAACAACAAAAATAATAATAATAATAATAATAATAACAATGACGAAAGACACAAGGATTTTTTTTTCTTTTGCAAATCTTGACTCTCGCCCCGTATTTTCAGGTCGCTACAAAAGTCGGTGCTGCTAGTTCGTTCACTCATCCCTTGTTCAGGGAAGGTTGGGAGCCAAGAAGACGCGGTAGCTGTGAATCTGGATTCTGGAGCTGCGTCGGTGAAGATCTCAGCCCTGAACCGCCTAATCGTAGACACGCTTCCACGCTGAGTAGCTCGGCAGCTAGTAGTTTATTTTTATTAGACGATCACAGAACTAGCTCTATATACACAGACTCTTCGGAAGATATAGCAAGTCTTGGCGGCGGGGATTCGTCTTATTGGGAGGATAGACTAGGCAGCATAAATTCGACTAGCAAAACTATATCTAAGATAGTAGAATACTTTGAGAGGAAACAAGCTTCCGGTAGCAGTCTAAGGATAGGGGAATCTAGTCTGGAAGTCGGACCGAGCAGGATAGCTCTGTTGAGAGCAAGTATGGAGGAGACTGTACCTATTTGTAGTATCTCTGCGGCTCAACGACTCGTCGTATGCGAAGGCGCTGTACGTAGCAAACTTTCGCTATTTGATAAAAAATGACAGATCCGGTTATCCAGCTCTACGTATGATATTGAGGGATTTTGAGTATTTTTCATTCTAGTTTTTTGTTTTTTTTTTTCAATTTTTTGTGAGATAAGTTAACTCCCTTCAAGGGTCATCCAAGATTACGTCCGTACCTGTCACCAATGTTCCGTTTGTTTAACAGTATTTTTTTAACAATTGAATTCTACCTTTCACAGTAATTGATCAGCGAAAAATTTTAAACAGGTTTATTTGCGGGTATATATATGTATACATATACATATAGAAAGTATAATATATTATATATTATACACTATGATGTATGATAAATAATAATATAAATTTTGTACCCGCTACTTTCAGATTTTTAGATCAAAAAAATCTCTATGTGTCAAATTAGATTTTAACGGATGCTGCTTTGTCGAATGCATTTTTGAGTATCCTCAAACGCGATGGCCGTGTCGAATAGACACCGTAATTTACTTGATGCATTTTTCATTTGCATTTTCCTAAAAAAAATTGTATGACTTTGTAGTCTATTCCCTGGTTTGCAGTAAAATACAGATCTTTTTTAAGGGTTCAATTCAATCTTTTATTCGGCAGATCGCAGTTGATCTTTATTTGTTTTTGAGCGCAGAGAGAGAATTCGTGTCGATCTTTGAGTGAAAAAGATCTTTTCATACCTTATAAACTTGTTTAAAGATTTTTTTTCAGATTCAGATTAAATTCAAAGAACTACGAATGTCAACTTAATATCGTACGTAGGAAGTCGGGCATGCAATATATATATATAATAGGTATATACACATAATAAATAAAAAACATATACTTCTGTACAAACAAGTAAAAGCAAAGTGATAAAACTAACAACACCGTTGTAATTTTAGAGCTGTAAATGCTTACTATTAGTTAATCGTATTGAAAAAAAACATTGAGATTTTTACGACAGAAATTCCGTCATCGGAACTTAATAGCCTTTTCTTTTTTTGTTTCCTATTTTTATTTCGGGGTTTACAAGTGCCGAGTTGTCACTTTCCAAGTATTGAAACATATACCGCCTCATAGTTCCTACTAGCCAGATCCGTCCTGAACATCCTTATTTAGGAAAAGTGAATCGGTTATTCTTATCAAAAAACTATGTTATTGAACTCATAAACTACAAATAGCAGCTGAAAATTTCACATCAACAATTTAGATATTACTTATACGTACAGTGGATTTTTTTGACGGTACTTGATTCAATCCCAGTATATATATATATGAATAGGTCTTGAAGTATAAAGATTATTTATAATATTTAAATTATTCTCCTAACTTGCAGCTTACTAAAACAAATTCGTAGTTTTGATGATAAGATCGGTTTCATTTTAACTGGAGAACGTATATACCGTCCGACTAGTAGGGGTATGCATAAACTTGAGAATTAAACGTGTCCCTAATTGTAAGTTTAATTCCTTATCAGTAATTAAGTCCCGTTTCGCTATTGTTGTTACAATGGTCAATTTCAAACAGGGTGAATTACTTTTCATTTTTGCGATCTTTTCAAGGTGGCATGTACACCGTGTCCATGATTCAGCCCTACACGGGAAACGGTAGTAAGTGAACACATACATATTTACTTGGTGAACACTTGTTCATCGTCCGCACCTATATTTCAACGTTTCGATAATACTACTTTAAACTGTAGAAAGACGATGTATCATATGGTTATCATCAAGGACGTACGAGGTGAGTTCGGCAATTATTTTTTGTGACACGATTTGCTCTGCGCAATTTTTCTTTTTTTTTTCCTTCAAATCGCAAAGCATGCGCAATAAGAATTTCGAGCACTTAAATCCACTTGGAGTGGAATTAGCGAACTCAGCAGTGTAATAGCAAGGAAAAGAAATACGAATATATGATATGAAAACTGATCTAGTCAGTGTATTTATGAGGCGGCCTTATATTTTGTACGCATTAGGGCTGATGAAAAAAAAACATAATATTGTTATAGAATTAATGATATTGATAATAATAATAATATATGCGAGGTGAATGAAATGCGAATGTGCATAAAAGTAGCAAGGAAAAATGAGAAAAAAATCGAAAAATTTGTATAAACTAAGAGGGGATTTTGTTTAATCGAAGGAATTGTATGGTGTTTGAAATTGTTACTTGTATTTTGAACGAACCGTAATGATTCTGTAGGTAACTCAGTGTTTTTTAATTTGTGTCGTATCCTCGCGTTGAGATGGTGTATTTACGAATTTACGTAAGGGGTACAGTATCGTACTATAATAATAAAAGTAACAAAAATCTTCATTACGATAGCGATGGTAATTGTTGGGTTGTATTATTATCCATATTTGTCTTAATTTTTTTTTTTTTTTTTTTTTTTTAGTTTGCAAACTTTTAATCAGTGAAGTGAAGTTAAACCAATATAAATTTTAAATATATTTTTGAAAGCGAGTGTTATGCTCCGCACGTAATAAGACTGTATGATAAGTAATTTTTCAATAACTATCAATGAGGAGTTCGTCTGTAAGGACAGAAAATTTGAAAACAATATTTGAAATTTAAAAAAAGTTAAACCCTCAATTCATGAACTGCTAATAATTGGGCGAAAAAAATCTTCTATTTACGGATCGCTCGTTGATTATACATTCAATTACATTGAGTTGAAAATCGATTTTTTGTTTCTATCCAAACCATTCATACAAAAGAACATATCACGAAAAAGGTCATATCCAGGACTAAATTTCATTATCTACTCATCGTAAAGATATTCTAAACTGCACGGCGTGACGAGAACATTTTAGGAAGATTGAATAGAAGAAAAATATATATATAAATAAATATACATATATAAATATTTATTTTCCGTAAAAGCAGACATAGATTATACAAAAAATGAGAAAAAGAGAAAATTGATTTTGGCCGAGAAAGGAGAGGGGGAGTTAAATTTATAATAATAACAAATCATTTCTTCTTCCATACACACCTGACTCTTGTCGTATTTAAACGTAACTTGATATTTCTTTGTATAGTGAAAAACTCGAAAACAATAAATAAAAATAAAATGCAAAGAAATAAAACATATGGACCTTATACTTCATTCTTCAGCGGATTGCGGTAATTTATAATACAGGTATATACAATATCCTACATCCATCGTCATTCACTACGTTAAAATAATATCTAATTGTAATTAAGTTATATTGTAATTCCGTAAGTTCCTTTAAGATGATTACGTACGTGGGGATTTCTTGATTTTTCATTAGGTTTTAAATTACTTGACAGCCTTTGTGTAGATCGAAGTATGTTTAATTCATGTGTGTAGATAAATATATTAAATACACTAACGGCAACGTTTAACATGGCTCGCCCTTTAATAACAATTATGGTAATAATGATAGCGTATTAAATTATGTATGTGAATTATGCTATTATATAGGACATTAAATCAAAATTTAACGTAACGCGTTTTAGGAATATAATATATTGAATGATAAATATAAATAAACAAGCGAAAATAAAAATTACAACTCAAAAAATATTCATAATAATAACAGCAACAACAAAATTGATTTCGTAAACTTAAAGTGATGATTTTCCGTAAAACTATTATATAATATATACTATAAAGATTCATATATACATACAAAAATAAAAATAAGAGCTCTCGTAATTTTTACCTACAATTTTTTATAAGAGCCTTTTATACAGTAACTTTATTCCGCTATTTTCTACTGGCTGCTTATCACAGCCGAATTCTTCACGCGCACATACAGATATGTGTGTATATATATTTACATAAAGCGGATTAACATTTGGAAAAAAGTAAGAAAATGCCGTGATGATGAAATTTAACAATTAAAACGACTTGTAATGTAATGATAATCGGTAACAAAAAAATGCAAGTTCGTAACGAGCGTTTCTACTGACTGCATAATCGCTATTGAACGTTTAATATGGATTGTCTACAAGACCCTTGAAAAAGCCAATTGGTGATTTTATGTATTTTGGACTGCCAAGTTTGTTCGTATACATTTTCTATGGAATATAATATATGTACACCTTCTAGAAACCAGTTTATTCCTACCAAGGATCTAATAAAATCGCTTTACACATTACCATACCATGGTGATTGACCATATCGGAAAACGCAGTCTGGTGGCAGTAAACATACTGCCTGCATTATAAAATCGCAATATGCAATATAAAATTAAGAATATAAGTCAATTTTGCTTTATTCTTTACTCCGTAATCACTTATTGATCATGCGCCGAAATGAAAGGTTTACTCGTGACATCTAATTTTCTTTAACGTATGATCGTCGAAAAATTCAACCAAAATGAACATTTGATTATATATTTATAACCAAATATACATATATACCTATAGCCTTAACTCCTGTAACGAAATCAAAACTTCAGAATAAGAGAACATAGACTTGGAATGACTTTGAATAATCTTTACTTATTAGCCTGGAAGCAGTGCAGGATGTCTGGAATTTTTCAACCAGTGTCCACAGACATCCTGATTATCAAGTGTTAAAAATTATCCGAGACCGGAAGGCCGCATATCTTCCTCAGGAAGAAGCGGTATGTACCTTGTCCTGGGATCATTTTTCCTCTCATAAATGTACGGAAATACTGTGTTTATAACAGACTTTGGTGTTGTCTTTCCCTCTTTGAGGTCGTTGCTCCTGCCGGGTATCTTCTGGATGTGTGACGAAGTTTGGGTCGTCGTAGAGTCGTTGAGACGCTCGTCTTCCGCTGTTGAGTTCTTCGCAACGTCGCCGACGCTCTTTGATGTCGAGGAGACAAAGTACTCGTCAGGGTTAGCGAAGTCAATAAGAGGAATGAACTTCCGGTCGTCTTTACCGTCTATCACGGGCGGCGTCACGCCGACTGCTGGTTTCTCCAGCACTTCCTTGTCCGCTGGCACTATTGGTACCCAGTCGTCGATCTTCGTCTCTGGTCCAGCCCCGGCATCTTCCTTGGACCAGGCGGTACCATCTTCGGTCAGCCAACTGCCCCCCGTCTCTTGGCTACCAGACGTCGCGTTTTCCGGTCTATCCTCTGTGAGATTGGCTACGACTTTCAGGCTCTCAACACTTTGGTCCATTTCGGTCTTTGCGGGGCCCGAAGTCAACTCATCCGAGTAACTCTGACTGTCCCGGCTGCTACCGAAAACCACCTCCTCGGCTTCCAGCGTCTTTCCAATCCTGGAATTTTCCACCCTTGATGAGTCTTCTTCTTCGTACGAGTCATTCTCAACCGACGTGGAATTCCGTTCGGAATTTACGATTTCCCTGGAGTTCGAGTCCTCTAAACTTTCGTTAACGATGTCACCCAACGGCGGGAAGTAAGTCGGCTGATTGTACCTCGGTCCACCTACAAAGCTGGGAGTGTACTGGGATATCAGAGGCAGCAGTGTCTGCCTTGCGTACCTCTCGGCGTGAGCCAAGATCCCCGCCAATCTTTCCGGGAGAAATTGAACCGTGAAACTTCTCGAAGCTGTGTCCTTGACCGGATCCGAGGGCAGCTTTCCCCTCCCGCTGCGCCGGATTCCGTTGCTTTTCTCGTTCTGTCTCGCCGGTCGCGGGCGCAGTATCGGTTCCGTTATTTCCGGCAGTTTCAACGACCTTCCGCTCTCTTTGCCGAAGAGCTTCAGCACCGGTTCGCGTATTTCACTGTATAAATTCGTTGTCGGTTGCTCCAACGATCTCGGGCTGTTCGTGGCCGTCAAGGCGACTTGCAGAGACGTGCTCTCCGAGAAACCTCGACCGCTTTCCACCTCAACATTTTCTAGGGAATTCGAGTCCCCGTCAGCGAGGTCGGCCACAGTCCACGGGTTCGCCGTCTGAGATGAGCTCTCTGACGAAGCTATATCATTGCCGAAGACTTTCTTAGCGTTGCTGAAGATATCCTGACGCGTGAAAGCCTCCTTGTCGAAGGGCTTCGGGTTTTGATCCTTGGTGAAGGGACCCAGCCCCTTCTGCGGTCGGGTTTGCATCTCTGCGCTGATAACCTCGGCCAGAAATCCGTCTTTCTCAAAGTTTTGATCCTTCGTGAAGGGCCCGATCCCTCCCTTTTTCTCATGGGCAAACTGCTGATCTCCGTAAGGAGTCGTCTGCGGTATCGCCGTAGTTTCCGGCTCCGCCGGGATGTTGCATTCCCCTGGGTACAACGGCAAGTATACCGGATGGTTCGATTCTAATATCAAACCTCGCCTGCAGACCGAAAGACTGTTCCCGAAACTGTCGATTATCGACACCTTGTCTATGCTCCAGGAGACCAGACCGGAAGATATCCAACCACTGTACGCCGTGTATTTTACCTGGAGTTGATAAAGGAGGAAAGAGAATTATTTTCATGTACAGAAACGTTCTACTCATTTCACGAGTTTCGCGTAATTTTTGCTAAATTAAACTCGAATTTGTTAGTAGAAATTGAAATGACGCGGTATGAAATTTATATAATCGACATTGTGGTTGTTAGAAAGTTTTGCGGTGTTTGTCAGGTGGTGTAATTCCGCGTGATAACTGCGCAGCGATAATAAAGGAACAATTTACTCTCACTGATTTTCAACTACCTCACAATTAGTCGTTACACGGTTAGTTGGCTTGCGAATGCCAACGCTTACATTACTACTAATGTAAGTGAAAAACGTTCAAGTGCTCCATTAAATCCAGCTTTAATACTCAATCACTTGTGAAAAATTCATGAAGATTTTTGCGAACTGTGTAACAGCAGTCGCGGAAGAACATGCAAGAAAAAAAAACCATCGCCCTACCTCTATGGCTTCCAAATCGGAAACGGCTGGGTGAGGAACGACGATCTTCTGAAGAATTGCCCCGATCAGAAGCTCTTCATCGTCCTTACGAGTCATGGTGAACGTTTCGTTAAGGGCGCCCTGACCGATGAGAGAAATTTGAAGCTTTCCATAACTTCTCGCTGGTCTTTCCCCTCGGCTGTTGTACAGCTTGATCTGATACTGATGTGCGCAGAAGGGTTCCTCGTCTCTAGTGACCAAGTACAGCTGGCCACGGGCAGTTGACTCGTCGCTGTAATATCCCATGTCCCCGCACGGCTTTTCAGCGCCGTTTACTCCGCAAGGGAAGCAATCGCCGCGGATAAGACCGTCGTAGCCATGGTCGCAGGGAAATGCCGGAAACCGACATCGGGGGCTCACAGAGTCTGTGAAGAGCTTGTATGCTCGTCTGTGGTTGCACAACGATCTTCCCTCCACTGCGCTGGCTGTGTGTGGTTTGAAAGAAAATAAAGTCAGGATATAGAAATTGCTACTATCGCATACGACGAATGGCGACGAAGAGGCTGATTGCGCAGGGATGAATATTTATAACGCGCTGCTTTGTTGTTGCACACATAGGTACGATGTACTATACCTATGTATAGTTCGCCGCGGCTTCCTCAGAAACAATTATTACTCCATCATTATACATGCTGTCTTGAATGACACGCTCCACATAGACAATATCACGGTGTCTGGGTCTATTCGAGACGCCGCATTGTATGGGGTTTTGTTTACTATTTGAGGCCACTGCGCTGACTTTCATCAAAGATTGTGACCTCTCGTACCGTGAATATCGTCTGTTATTCATTGGTAGTAGTCAGTCATTGGGTTGTTCAAACTATTGCTTATAAGACCGACACAATGCTCGTATTATCATCTCGTTCTGATACACGTACAGTGTGCATACGTCTCATTGTCAGATTTCTCTATAAACTACATTAAATTTTCGCATAACAAAAGTAAAATAATTACACATGCAAAAGGTATGTCAGTTACCACGAACGGTGTAAATTTGACCGCGTTACAACACAATTGGTACATAGCGTATACACTTATGCAGCACACGGTCTAATTTGGAAGATAATAAGAAGTGGATACATGTTTTGAACAGATGAGTAAAAAAAATCTGTTTGACTAATTTCGCAAAGTATACTTTGCGGCTCTGCAGTTTCTATTCGTGAATGTGTAAAGAAGCAGACACAGGTGTTGCTACACGCGACCGTGGCACAGTAATCTCAAACTCCTTGAGTTCCGCTACACGAAAAAGTACTCAAGTTACAATAATCGTCTCAAGTATAGGCGACAAAAAGGTAAATCGATTCTCTGAACGGCATCCCAATTTTTTTTTTTTTTTTTTTTCACATTTCGTTTCATGTCACCTGTCCTCATTATGGAGCAAGAAGTATAACGTACACTGCACATTATACATACATACCTATGTATATCCAGATATGATATTCGATTGACCAATATACTGTTTGCACGCTGTGTGATTTGCAGGTATAAGAAACCGCATTGAGGATCGAAATTCTATATGATATATCCGAAAATTGTGTACAACATTCTGCGGAAAACATTATTATTTCTTGGGAAAATCTCCCAGCGTCTCGTTATTTCAAGAAGGCAAAATGTAGATGAAAACTGATGGTCAATGACGGCAAAAACGCAATGAGAATATCTTACACCAAATGATATCGGAAACGGCGCCCAGAAAGAGGTTAGAGCATCCTGTCTGCATCCGGCCGCCATTAGGGTAGAAGTCCACGTCACCCATCGGCTGCCATGATCCCAATCCACCGAGTATAAGTTGCTCACCGTTGCTGTGAATTACGTCTACGAAGCTGGCATCAGTGGCATCGAGTCTGGCCCTTGGATCCTGGGCCTCGAAGAGGGGCCCGGCCGGATCGAGGCCTGTGCGAAGACCGAAGTAACATTTGGTCGGTCAGGAACGCGAGACTTACGAAATCCTTGGCGTGAACGGCCTGGTACCATGAAACTTACCCGTGATCCGAGAAACATTGCCTAGTTCTGCTCCAGCGAAGCCGGCTACGTGAGCTCCCAGGCTGAAACCGATGAGGTGGACACGTTCCAATGGAACGTTGAGCTGGCGCACCAACTTCGCGAGCTGACGACCAACGAGCCGCGTGTTTGCGGCGGCTCTTACGTAGTTTGGCACAGCACTACCTGGACCCCAGTCTACACATACTGCAAGGGCAAAAAAAAAAGAAAGAAACAACGTGAAGTTGAGTAAGCACGAAGTTTTTTAATGGTGAGCATCGCCGCTAATTACCCTTCTCTAATACTAATCATCCATCTTCTCTCTCACCTATGTTACATTCGTGAACGGACATGAGAGCAGACCTCATTTCGTATACCCATACGTGGTCACAGCTGGAGCCGAAACCATGGACAATGACTTTGGTTGGGAGTTCGGAGTCGATGGCCTGGAACGCCTTGTCGGCTATCTCTTCAGCGGGAACATCCATCGGGATGGATCTCGCCTTTCTGCTACCGTATACCAAAAATCTGTCGAAGAAAAATCCTTCATCGATATAACCATGCATGTTCTTATGGCGAATACACTATGAGACTATATCGGTCTTATCGTTAGCGGGCGTACCTGGTTCCGACGTCCTTGGGAGGCGATGGCAACATTTCCAGATAACCGAATGGTCCTGTGTCTTCGAAGCAGCCCACATCCTCGTAGCAAACCCTGGAGACGTCCCGCTTCAATCGACGGTTGTGCTTCTTGTGTGCCTCCCATTCCCGCATCGATTGTACCACTGCCTGGAATATCTCGCGGTCGTTTCGTTCGTCGTATGCCTCTTCCAGGGCCGTGGGCCACTTCGCACGCGTCGCTAGATCTCCTAGACAGATGCAACATTTATTCATTTATACAAGTGGTCATGATGATTGGGAGGTCCTTGCAGAAGTCTAACAGGTAATTTTTAGTTGTTTATCCTCATCATGTGCAGGATTTTTGTTCATAATCTGTAAAAATTAATGCTCAATTCGCTATTATATAACTGAATAGACCTTCACTAGCCTTGCTGATGATTTGTTATCCACATTACGGTCGCAATCTGCATGATCGGTGAGGGGTTACTTGTTATTAAAAGAATGCGAATGGAATGCTGCAACTGGTCTGTTCTATATACCTTTAAATGAGCGATAAATGAGTAACGGTAAACTGTTCGTTCATAATCTGGATAACGTCACATTGTTGTATACGGACTGTACTGTCTCTCTGTTGTGATTGTAGTCTTCAACGCTCATCTGCAGATCTGTGATTATTCAGAGCGGATTGAGTCATTCGCAGTACAGCTGGTTGTAAAATTTTCACATGCTATTTCTCACCCATTTCGTTTATCTCCGAAATTGTCAATTTGTTCGAAGGCACTTTACGCATACAATAAATTCGCAAGTACACCAACCTACACAGTACATATGGATACCAGTGTAAGTTATACCGATTTGAGGAGTTATGCTCGGTAAAACACCGCGTTCCGTCATATCGTCGTAAGAAATATCTGAGTTTCAACCATTACTCAATAGGCAATACGTAAGTGCTGCCTGACCAGCTACACCAGTTTTAACTTCCTGCAAATAATCTGCAAAATATACCGTCGTCTTGTACAAGAATGTGTCATTGAAACGGCTGATTCCTGTATGCCTGAATTAAGCATAAAAATAAACTTTTAAAAATTATAAAAATGGTATAGTACTATAATTTTATGTCCTTCATAAACCACCCAATAGGTACAATTATGCGACAGTAAGTATCGTTGTAAAATCTTGACCTGAATAACGGACAAATATTTTGACGATCGATTGATTCGTTGAACTGTGATTTGATCGCGTTAATTTTTCTGCACGTTAAGCGACGAGGCGTGTATGAATATTTTCTGTAATCTGCGATAATGATGATGGGACGGAAGTATCGGATAAATAAATTGGAGGCATTGATATGGATTCGGGTTGACGGGGGACGAAAAGTAGGGGTAAACTAGGTGAGTTGATGACGATCGAAACGGATGAGAGTTGGGCAGGAGGTCAGGCCGCGGTTGGGCTCCAGAAACAACGGTACGAGACAATGTGCTTGCGCAAGTGAGTGACGCGGAACGCGGTAGGCAGTCGAGAATTGTGCGGGTTCTCGTCCCCGACAAATCCAACGGTACATCTCCGGTCAACTTGGACACCTGTCGCGCGAACCAATTACCTACTCTCTTACGAGAACAACGAGAGAGAAGAACAACGAATCTCTAACAATAAGCAGCTATGCGTAAGCCCGCCTCCCATTATACACCTCCTCGACAAACAAGCTTGACTCAGTTCATTAACTTGCATTGCATTGCGTTATTCAAAACAATCTAGGTATAACCATATTGTAGCTATATTTAGGATGCATTCCGGTATTAGTTAGCTCCCAGTGTTGTCGACAATCCTTTATCTCTTTTGCGCCGCCGAGTTCGTGGGTAGCTCTGTCTCTGTCCTAGGGAATTTTTTAGCACTGTTAGCTAATTTCGGAACGCACCCTTTCTCGCATATGCAATGTGCAGGCTTTTTCGTTGAATTCAACCACCATTTATATGCATACTACAGTATCGTGCGAAAATTGAGAATTCTGATTTGATGTACAAATATCATACAGTTATTGCGTAGAAAGTGCATATACCGGATAATTTCCGTGATGCACCCTTAGGGGCCCCTAATTGTAGGCAAATCAAGGTACAAGTCCATCTGAGCAGCTCCGATGTTCTTTTATTTTGTTAGCACGCGACTGATGTTGCCCTGGTGAAACTCGGAGTCACGGAGCCCAGGTATAAGGAGAACGATCGTAATGTATAAGAAACGACCGAAAATTTGTAGTAAAATCTTTCTACACTAGAGTTGCTAGAGTTGCTAATGTCAGGTTTTTTAAATTTAAGAAGGGGAATGCCGTGACCACGCGTTACAAACAATAACAAACGGACGCCATGAACCTGACATTAACGTCACCAGCGTTACCTTGGTAGACATTGCGAGAAAATGGTCTTGCTCGTTTTTTTCTGACCGTAAATAAAAGCCAAACGCCCACCATGATTGTTCTCTTTATATCTAGGCTCCGTGTTCGGAGCTACTCAGAGTGGACTTGTACCCTGATTTGCTTATAATTAGGGGTTCCTGAATGGCGCATCACGAAAATAACCCGGTATATCTTGAATATTGCACAAGTCCAGTATCCTCGTAATGCATGTAGTGTGCAATTTCTTTTCTCAATTCGAGGACATGTCGTCATTAACAGACAATAACTGACGACCCCTTTTATCTTCCATATAAGTTATGTCACAGGAGAATGTATTAAGCTAACGGGGAGACGGTTACTAGAGGCATGATTAGTTCTAAAAGTGTCTGTGCGATGACTACTGACACAGTTTTCGTTGTCCAGGGTCAATGAACTTCGTTAGTCTGAGGCTTAGACTACAGGTATGAGAATACAATGAGAAGTGCTTCTCCTGAGGTTAATGTTATTTTAATACAGGCACAAGCAGCCGCGCACGTGGTCAGAGTAACCCGTATATCCAATAAACTCATTGCGGTACGCGATGAGCGGAGTCTTTTGATGTTATCCTCAACAGTCTACATCGCCATTTTCTTTGGCTTTTCATCCTAATCTTGTTCTCATATTCGACCCGTGAGAAATAGGTCGTCACTTGCTGCGTATCAAATTGTCTCTATTTCTACGCTTCCTATTCTTCGTGAATCGATGTTCCGCATTGAATGCAGTGAACTATACACTCTCAAAAATTCCATAGCTACTGTTCTTTCAAACCTCATCATACCTATACTGTTCCTAATTTTAAATTCAAATTCAACATCTCAATATCCCTTCCCGTCAATCTTCGAGAATGTTCTGCAGCTATTTGCTTGTGATTGGTGACGTCGCGATTACAGCACAGTCGTGATTGTCATCTACCGATTACTGGATGTTCTGGGTCATTTCAAGCCATTCCCAATGAGGTTCAAGTGCTCGTAAGTGAATTGGACAGCATCTGATGTTCGAAAGATTGGAAAAATCATACAAATCAGTGTCGCATTTTAGTTGGTGAGAGTCATTTGATCACCATGCAATTCCAGTAGTTGGTTACTGCAAGGTATGAGCATCACTGTCACACTTTCTGATTGGTTTAACGTCCGCCACGTATGTACATGAGGTCATTCGATAGTTTGAAAACTGTATAACTTTTGTTGATTTAATCTAAAAATTTGAAAGCTTCAACGTTTTCTCGTCGCAGTTAAGGCTCTATGTTGGTCACAGAGACACTTCACCTGTAATCTTATTCGAAGTGTTCGATGAGCCTAAAAGTGGATACATTCGTACCATAAGAGAAACGGCTCGTAACTCTTCAAAATTTATTTATTCGCTAAGTAAAGTAATGAATGCATTCAACACTTGCAGCTGGTTTCTATTCAAAGTATCCAATAATATTCTCGTCTGCGGTATGTGGATTTGAAAGTTGCAATATATATATATATGTCCTTATAATTATTCAAAACACGCTATCGCAGCTAACTGCATTAAACCGACAGTTTTGAATAATTATAAGGGCAATATGACGACTATAAATAACTCATTCCGCTAATCAATCATCGGTGAAGAAATTCCGCTGATTATACAAATGCTCAACGGTTTCTACAGCGAGAGATTGTGATTTGACAGTCAGCGTCACTGGCAACTGCAGAATCGCATCGAGGATTACAAAAATTTCGACACACTGATGGAGTCATTATCCCGTGTATAATAAACTTATAACGAAGAATCGTCAATGGGTGATTTCGGTAGTGAGAGTCAGTGCTTTAGCAGCGCGATTCCGAGTATTTGGAAATCGGGACCGGTCTCTGCACGCAAGATTCGCGATCCGTCGATCACGTACTGGGTGGCCAGGTATACTGTACGTAAAACCCGCGAAGCATAAATTCACGATGAACTTACCTACCGTCGCGAATTGAGTCGGTACGACTCAGTGATTATTAACTGTACTCGTAACGGCTGCAATCGTAAGACCTAGTGACCTTTGAGAGAAGTTGAATTTATGCTTCCTGGATTTTAAAGGCTCACGATCACGCGTTACCTTCGTGTATTTGACGAAAATAGGGAGTTTCACGAACGTCACATTGTTCAGTTTTCACATAGCTCCCTCCACAATTGTCAAAGCGTGAACCGAGAATGGTTCGTCTGCAGGCGTTCGCCTCTCACTGATTGCGTTGCCCGCCCACACACCCACCCCAGTAGGTAGGTGTAGGTTCATGAATTGTATTTACGCAGAGTACTGTCACATCCTTTGTCCTTGAGATAAAAAGGAAACGTAGTTAACGAGTACGCACCGAGGGACAATAAAATTGGCAAATTAAAGTAAATCTACTCGGGACAATGCGGAGCTGACGAACTACTGTACGGCACGTCACGCCTTGACTGGGTAGCTTTAGTTAAAGTTATCCTTACGTAAGTTACAGAGACAGCCCGAATTCCCATGGCGTGAAGGATTACTACAACCGTAAAGATTTCGGTCCCGATAGTCTGAAAATGCAGTAATTAAATTTCTCTGCTTTTTTACAGGTTGACAATGAGCGATGGACGAGTATTGGAAGTATACAAGTTTCAGCGAGAAAAACGTACTCCGATTCTCGCTTCACCGTTCTCTTCAACGTTTTTCAACTCCAGAAGTTGACCCGGTTCCAGCTGCATAAGAGACCGGGTTTTTTTTTGACCTGGGAAATTCTTTCAACCCTGGAAATTCCATTGCAGTGAACTCGCCGCATCGTGGAAGTATAATACAGATGTATAATGAACTGTGTACATGAACGTTGAGTGGTCTTCCCCTCCAGCTAGACACTGGACAGTGAAAGCGACGGACATTTATCGGAACGCTGCATTACGTACATAGGTATATGTATGTGGATGGTACATACACTTTTATACAGGATGTTTCACTTGCAATGTGAAGGGCGCGGCTCGACTCTTGTAGATAGATCTTACAGGTATCCTGGAGCGAATGAAATTCACCCACAACGCAATTTATTTCATGGGTCATTACGCGAGCGATTCTTACGTAACTGCATCAATATGTTTTTTACATCCGTCTCTCGTATCGGAGAGTTAAAGTAAGTAAAATGTATATTGTAATAATTGGCAATAAGAGAAAAACAATTTTCATGTACTCCTACACACGTTACTATAGGATAAAGTCTAACAAACTTGAGTGATGTGATCTTTAACGGCTCGACCGATACCGGTTTTCTCTCTGCAGGGTCAAAATCCAGATTAGAACGAGTTATATACGTATACACCTACATACAGCTGGGGATAACCTAGATCCTTTTAATTCAGTTAAGCCGGTTCGCTGGCGCGTGTTCGAGCGAGTTAGTTACCTTGGTTCATTTGTGGTCCAGTCTTTGCCTTTCTAAAGAAATAATTTCACCAGATCTAGGAGGCGTGGATGACGATTCAGTTTTCTTATACAAATACACGCGGAGGCGCGTACATACGCCTATATAAAATATATATATATATATATATATATATATATATATATATATACATGTTCGAGTGTCCGAAATTTTTACGATATTTTATAAATCACACTGAAACGATGCCTTGAGTCAACGGGGTCAAGCACTTGCGGCAGTAAACTTCTAAGTAGATAATTGACCGTAATTTAAGAATATTTTAACATCCAGAGGTGAACAAAACATGGAAAAAACATTATAGGTATATTATGAAATATTTATTATGTCCATGCACACGTTGGCTCGTTCATATGCGTCAGTTGCGTTATAAAATCAAGTGATTGCATCTAACCTGACGTGAGAATTGAAATTCTGTGAGAACCGGAAGAGCGCACAATTTGTTAATTACAATCAATGGCCTGGATGCAAGTACGTGTTGAAATATGAATCCTGCTTGTTTTAAACGTTGAAATATTCAATCGTTTGATTTATTTTAATCACGATGATTGACTACTGATCAGAGGAAACAAATATTCGTAAATGATAACACACAAATGTACATATATCGTATATTGCTGTAATACGCACCGTGAAGACCTCGAAGACATTGAAGTATCCAACCGGCCAATAATAGTTTGCCGATCATCGCAGGTATTTGCACTCGTGAAAAAGTGATTATTATATCCAAGTAGTTAAACTTCCATATCTTATGCAGGAGGTGTATTCTCGGTGATCGATTCGGTAGCTCGGTTAATAAATATTGTTAACAAATAGATATACCATCTACTCATGCGGTTATCGCCGCTCGAGACTTTTGGAGTTTTGAACCGGCTATCAGTATTCTATCGGCGTCCCCGATCGCACGATCTTATAACATTTGAAATTGATCTGACAATTATCACGGGTGGCGCAGACAAGTGTGAACAAACCTCGTGCACGGTGGCATTAATCAACACCATGTAGGCTTCTATCGGAAGGTAAACACAGAAGCTAATTTAGGAACTTTATAATTATCGCACCACGCGGCCACACTCGAGATTCGAAATTATTGTCACAGCCATATAAACATGTAATGTTTTTTTTTTTTTTTGCGTTATTTGAATTATTAAATTAATTTCATTTATTCGGTAAAATTATCGCATTTCGACGAATCATTATTCATTATTTTTAAGCATAATTCACAATGTTAAAATACCGGTGCAGCGACTAGTTCCGATCACGTTAATATTTGTTATTATCGTACGCTTTGGGTTTTAAAGTAAATTGTTTACACTCAGTTTATATTATTTAATCTCTTCAGTATTCTGGTTTACTTGTAACAGTCGAAACGCGGCATTAGTGATCGAACTCAGCTGTCGAAGAGAGCACGAGTAAAACATTTATGCACAAACTCCGCTGCTGCAATGTCTTCGGACCGCGGAACCAACGCACTGCAGGTTCTTCCGCATCGCCCCCTAACAAGAAGGGCCTTATCAAACGTACCGGAGAACGGATCAACGGCCATATAACGCGGGTTTTTTCACCTATCTTATTCTCTGGCCACGATCCGGTCGAACTAAACTCGCCACACAGAGCGCTGCACTTATGCCTCCTTATCCGGCAAAGAGAGAGTTGCTGGAGTCGAACGTTGCCGCGGGAGCTCACGAGGCCCGAGCCTGGTGGCCTACTATAACTGAACTGACTCCCACCTTGACAAGGCAAACTCTTTTGCTCAGGGCTCACAAGCCGAGTACGCCACCGTCCCGGGGTAGAGATTCCAGGCGCTCCCTTAACAATCAACCGTGTCCAGTTTGCCGAAAATACAATCATACATATGCATGGAGCTGGATACTGTACGATCTCGTTCTCGGTAATGAAAAGATATTTATGGAATGTGAAGTCTAGTAATTATTTTCTAAATTCTTATGCTCGCAGGTGCGCGGTGATAGAAAACTAACAAACATACAAGTATTTGACACGGGAATTGAGATGCTGGAAGAAATAAGAAATTCAACATGGCCGCCGTTTACACGCCTCGAATTTCTTTTCGGCTGTAACGATTATTTTCAGGTATTGTTAGTTGACCAGAGTTATTTCACGCTGGACTAAATGACAGCAAGAATAGGTCAGTTATGATTTCACCTTCAACGAAAGCCTAAAAACTAAGAATTCAGCTTGTGAAATTTACTCGTACGTGCGGCGTGCGTATGCGTATAGTTAAGAGCATAACTACAATATAGTTAACTTTTTTTTGTAGTTCATGGTGTTGACAATTCGTTCTAGAGGAAAAATCAAGTTTGCGAATTGTTTGGTTTCTTCGTTTCTCTTTGATTGACATTTAATTAATATCGATGCTTTACGTCAATCGCGGATGTTGTCTTGTTTGTCTTTTAAACTCACATCCACAGGCCAATGGGTACTTATAGTCAAGAAGCATTCAGGAATAATGGGGCAAAATAATCGTGGAATGATTTGCGGGGAGGCGCGAGTTTCACTTGTCGTAGTTGTCCATCTTTCGACCGCATTATATATGTATAGAAAGATGAAAGCAAGAGTTGAAAGTTGATCGCTGATTGGTAGATGACGTCAACCCGGTAGTAGCCGACCAATCGCCTCGTGCCTTCCCGGACTCTTTTAGCTTTTGCTTTCATCCTTCGAGAGAAAGAGAAAAATAGGTGATGAAAAAAGAAAAATAAGACCGATACCTACATCCTGGTACATTATACATATCTATATAATTCTGATCGGCGCGGCGGTTCAATTTAAGTGACGGGTGATTCAAACTTTTGGCACTCTCGCATATACTGCAGATTAACCGGTTGTTGACACGTGAATTTTAATCGCGACTCACAACAAGCGCGTAGATTTTGTACGACGCGTTCCAGTTTTTCATAAAGCCAAACCAAGCCACGCGATAGAATTACGTAAAAGTACCGACTGTCTGATTTTCCAATTTACCAAGATTTTAACGTTATAATCTCTTCATCTCATAAAGCTTCGTGCCGAATGCGGCATCCGTTACAAACATATTTTATGCATTATTCACACGCGAATGGCGAAGTTCAAGTTCGATTATGGCTTCAGCTTCATTTTCCGATGCATGTAGATACCGGAAACTTTAATTTGCTGATCCATCAATTGTAGAGAAACGTTATTGCAGGAAATATTACGTATGGTGCTCGCCGCATGTTACGGGCGATAATTATCATTCCTGTTTAGGTGCGAATATCGCTTTAAACTGCAGAAACTGTCGTCTGTGGCGTGGCTGTATAAACGTAAGATTGCGCGTTGAATCCGATAGAGAGATTACGTGGACAACAGGAAGAAGGTTGACTTCCGGGATGCTCCTGCACGCCGTTGGATAAAATCTTTTGACACGTTGAATTACGCGAATTAAATCAGTATTCATCATACTTTTGACATTCATTTTCGTCACGTTACGCGACGTTCTTCCATTGAATAACACACATAAATTCTCCTCGATTTGAAATTCGAATGGTGCCTTGCACGCGATTTTTATTAACGCTGCGTGCCGGATGAATTCTAGCCGTCACATCCTTTAATATACATATATGCTAGGATGTTTTTCAACAGAAGTCGAGGAAAAGCGTTTACATACGTCGGTATAATTTATATTGTTATTCGTGGAATCCGTGCGGAAATTGCAAAGTTTAATGAGAACTTGAGATGGTTTTTGCGTACGTGATGAAATTTGACATTATCAAATTACTTGTCACCGTTTGTCAGATGCACATGCGAACCAGAATACATCCTACTTATCATCGGTCATAGATAAACACTAGCTGAATACCAAATCGTTAATGGCAGATCGGTATGTATCACGGAAGTATTTAGGATCTTATGCCAGTGGCATAACAACGAAGTTATTCTTTCCCTATAGAATTTGCAGAACCATTAAAATAAATTGCTTCTTATAACTCGCACAGAATCGTTGTTCCGATTATTTTCCTTGACTGAGGCTTCGCGTTCTTTCTCTTCTCTACATGACGTGTCAGGAATCGATCAGGCTTTAATTCATGCATATCGGTACATATATTTTTTCTCGAAACTTCGTTAGGACTAACAAGGATTGTACCTCAGGTCAATCTCGCCGATTTGATTTCTTTCGTAATATGTTATAGTAGACTAAAAACTAGGCGATACGTATTTCTTTTTATCTGCCATTAAACACTTTAAGGGGGTGAGACAATTTTTCTTATAAGGAGAATTAAAAAATGTAATTTATTCAATGAAAAAAAAACTGCCAAATCATCTTTTGACATACGTTACTTTGGAGGGTGGTTTCGCTCTCTTAAGGTGTTTAATGACAGATGAAAAAAAAAATATGTTTCACTTAGTTTTTAGTCTACTATAACATATCACAAAAGAAATCAAATCGGAGATATCTATCCGGGGTACCTTCTTGGTGAGAAAAATAAAATAAACATTTTTGGAGAACGTATAACTATAATTAGAACTTGAGCCTATTTAAAATGTACAGGCATATGCATACGTACGAGTTATAAGCTTTGAAACTGTATCGACGCCCTTTCATTGCAATTTCATTCCACCTGCAGGTGATAAAATCAGTAATTGCAACACTTTTCCATAGCATTTACATACGGTTATGGGTATGGCCTACAATTAATTAAAAATTGCTCAACACCCCCTCTACGGTCTGCGCTTTTCTACCGTCCGTATTGCGACATAGGCTTATAGTTTCACCACGTCCGAAAGTACGGACTACTTACGATTTTCACTGTAAATGGGGTAGGTAGCTGCCACTTTGCATTAAGTACTAACAATCTCTTCTGCATTCTAACGCGCTTATAATATTATTTGTTTGTAAGACACTGAAAGCTACAAGGCGAGTCAAAGGTCGTTGAATAGCTGGTTGAGTCTCAGTTACGTGCCTCGGTGTTTTGCTAACGAAAACCCCAAAGTTGAACGAAAGCATTACCACAGATATATCCAGTCTCGTTGATTCGTCACACTTTCTATTGTTCCAGTTTTTCATCCTTTATTTCGGTAAGTCCCAGCCGCCTGTAATACAATTCGCAATAACTCGGGCGTAAGTAAATCTCTGCAACCGTGAATCTCCGACTCGTCTATTAAACAGTTTATTTTGTTCGGGACCAGTCTAACATCGTTTAGTGCCTAGATTCAGGGTGCCATCAAGTTGACTTAAAACGACGTAATCGATTTGATCATTGTGAGAAAGTTGCGATGAATGAGTCGCAGTTCAGTAGGCAAGTAATTAATAAAATTGTTCACAGACATTGCGACGGTCTTGAGCAGGTAAAATACATATAACGTATGATGCAGACAATCCAAGTTACGAAATCCGTGCATACGGTAATTGAGTTTATTTTTCGATCGTTGTATATAATTCGAATCCAAACAACATAGGTGCTGAAAAAACGTCAATTATGGTTCTATCGTTTTGCGCTAAATACGTAATTCTTACGGAATGAAAAGTATGGAAAAAATGTAGTCTTTTTTTAACAATATATCGTAACCCCGACTTTCTTCTGTTAGCTTAGCAACATTGTTCTTGGTCTTTTTCCAATATGCTGGATTCCATGTAATTCTGAGCCGATTTTTGTGCTCGAAACCGGGTACATATACCTTGAACCGAGTGCTTCAAGGGTGACGAGATATAACAACGTTCGATTGGCTATGCCTTCACTTTCGCTGCGGCATCTTCTATGCAGGTAGAAGAGGTACAAGTGTATACAGCACATGCCTAACAGCGACATGCGACTGTCGACTTTCAAACGCATGTTGGCCTGCATGTATGTGGATGCATGGTGAACAGGTATATAATGTTGCCGAGGCGTGTTAATAAGGTTGGGAATTCGTTTAGTGTCTATGCTCTGGAGTTACAGCCATAGTTAGCATCGGAACGAAAATCATTCTATAAGCTGTATGGCTGAATGGGTGGTGCGTGAGCATCGGAGAAAGTTATTGTCCTGGTCACCGAATTGTTACAATACTATATGTATACCTACGTACGTATCTTCGACATTCTGCATCATGAAATTATCAGTATTTCTAAGTTGATTCGTGATCGTTCGTTTTTAATTCGTATTTACTGTAGGTTCCGTTTTGCAGAAATGAAAGCAGGATATATCCTTCGCTCAGTACTGGGCATATCGCATAAATCGCGATGGAATTCTCTGTTTTTTAATTTCAATATTTGTCGATGGCTCGGTCGTCAAACTTTCCAATTATTTCCGCGTCAATTGTCGGATTGAGAACATGTTCGCTTCCTTGAAATTACAGGACACTGTATGGGTACATTGACGTGTTAAGACGAGAGACCAGGATTTTGAGATGACGCATTGAGAATCGTGCGACGTTTGTGCACAGATGCGTGTTCTAGCGTGCGTAGGGGGATCGAGAAACCGAAGAGAAATCAACGTGTGATTTGAAAGTGGTCCATTCATACGGGCTTGTGTGTATATGTAATTCCCGAAACCACGTGAGATCTTCATAACCGTCTGATCTCACAATTGCCAGCGGCTACTTTCTTTCATCAGCGCAAGTTCAAGGTCGTATCATAGAGTCATTTTTTATTCGCTTCCCTCATCGAAGCGATATCATCTTTGGACTTTGGACGTAATGTTGCTAACGTCCTTGTTTGGTTCATGTCATACAGCGTATTGTTTACTTTCGAACACTCGAGCCGCACATATTAAAACTGCCGACTACCGTGAAAGCAGTGCGTCGAAAAATCGTGATATGTAAGCATGGTAAATGTTTTTTTTTCTCTTTGCAGTTGAAAGAATCAACGAAATACGTGCAGCTGGTAAGTTTCAGTTGTCTTCTTTTCACGTTGTGTATATGCCTCGGTTTTTGCGGTCTTCAAATGAATCGCTTCCTTTTATGATGATGAAGTATTCAGACATTTTGATTTTGAGTTTTATTGTTAAACATACAGAATAATTTACATCAGAATCTAAATCACAACGGATCCCAAATAGGTTTATTTTTTAACGAATTTGAGATACCTTTTTGCGTCAAAACCGTCATCATCGATATCTTCTTCCATTTTGATTACAGTTTTTGGTTTACGCGCCAAGAGCCTTAACTTTCGTTCGGCTTCTGTTAAAGTAGCTAAATTTAGAGGCAGTTTTATTATATGTCTAGGCTCATGATATTTTATGTTTATACTACTTCCATCGGGCAGAACGACTATGGTTGGATACATTCTCTCGTACGTCTTCCTGTGCATTTTTGTTACTGATGCTATACGGCAGTTGAGCCCCCGTAAAATCGTCTGCAGAGGATGCCACGTGACTCGGAGGACTCCCGGCATTTTACCGCTCATTCTGAAACGCATGGGAGTTAATTTTTCATAGCTCTCAAAGTGCCAGTACATGGGAATTCGAATTATCTTTTCTCTCTCTCTCTCTCAATCTATTAAGACACTATCTATCTATTTGTCTATCTATATATTCTGCGAAACGATCATTTTGTGAGAGTATAATTTACTTTTATAAGCTATATATATTACTTTTATAATAACCAGATAACGAAGAGATGAGATGTTGATCTTTCTTTTCTACTTATTCTTGTACATCATTATAATTGGTTGTTCGAAGGTGCAACGATATAAGCGAATGTTATAACTTCAAAATTGTTAGATTTAAAATTTCTTGTGTCTAATAATCGGTCAATAAACATGCACGTGCATAAAAATAACGAGCGTAATTTACACACAACCTTTGTTTCGCGGTAACGTGAATTTGAAATAATTGAGACGCAGAGAAGTGGAATTGGTGAATTCACCAATTTTACAGAAATTGAATCCAAAACTAGCATGTTTATTATACATCATTAAAAAGTTACGTTATAACAAAAGTTTAAGGTTATGTCCATCGCATATAAGTAATATTGTGGCAAGATTTGAGTTACAGCTGATTGTAATAGAATGAAATATCTAGATAACTTATGTGAAATACTACAATTAATTCCAAATACGTAATCCCTGCTTACTTGTATCCTGCTTTATATCAAACACGATTGCGAGGCTCGAACATTCAGTTCACCATAGCCACAGAATACTTTTCGTCGTGATCAAGTTTCAACTTTCGTGTTAGATAGCGCCACCAATCAGCGTCGAGGAAATCGCCAACTGTGACAGTCTCGGTACATACGAAATACGTAGAGACCTGCAAACATCCTGTAAGATAAAATATCTCACACCGTGCTTGCAAAGTAGAATTTACCGCGTTGCGGTACCGCATTGAAAATGTGATGCCTATATTCATTGTCAGAACATATTCAACAACTAGTATTTTATAGAACACCCATATAGCGATTGAAATGTAATCGGTGCGAATTCACAACGTCTCGTCATCGAGATCTGACAAAAATGTACTACGAATTTACGAGCAGTCGATACAGTACACGAAATATAATTAAGTATGTAATAATATGTAGCAATGAATTATTCAACAATCCTTTGACGAATTCGTATGATTATTTCAACTTTAGTTATTCTATTTTCGTACATGAAGTAATTTTATATCATCCATTGAAAAATGGTGTATATTGTTTTATTCCTCTATATATACATAACACAACGGTCATACGATATTTTTACGAATGATATTTAAATTGATGTAATATTGTACTAGTATGTAATTCTAAATCAATTTATATGCGCTGTTAAGTTTTTAAGTTATACATTACGTATGCACGCATGTTGTACACAGATATAATAATCAGTTTTTAATTATTTACCCTAGCAGCGATAATTATTATTTTTTTTTCTTTTCATTTTCAGTTCATAATAATAGAATTGTATGCATGCGATTCAAGGATCGTTCGGGCCAGCTATTGCAAATGTACAATATTTGTACACATAGTAGCTGAGCTAGCAACAAGACACACTTAAATTTCAGAATATGTGTTTTGAAGATTAAAAGAAAATGAATAGAAGAAAAATAAAAATGAATTTTAAATACACGTGTATATAATATCGATTACCTAAGAACAAAAATATAAAAATTTATCGTTTTTATTCTATGTATATATATATATATATATATATACATACTATATATGTATGTATGTATATATATATATATATCCATTCGCCTAATTATTGTTTAATATAATTACAATTCATAATTCATATTATATGAGCATTCCGATTCGCGCAAGCAATATCTTCGAACTTTCATTGTTCAAAGGGTTCGAACTTAGAAAGCTAAAGCTTACAGTTAAGGAATTCGCTATTATAATGACTCGAGTAAAAACATAAGCTGACAACGTTCCTTTCTTTCTGTTGATCCCAAATCATTTTTTTGCCTTGTCAAGAGATTATCGTTTTATTTTTATTCTCATGATTCTTAGTTTTTCGATTTTTATTTTACTTCCTTCTTCCTGCTTCATCCTACCATGACAAAATAATTGGTTACATATTAGCGCACTCCACTTTTAGAATGCGCTATTAACCACTGTAGCGTAATATCGATATTGTCCTTTTCTTTGCAAGAGATACTGTAGCAGCAGATCTCTCGATCCTGGATCACAGATAGGTTCCTATAAAAAGAGATCAATCAAATTGATGAGTGATGAAACAATACAGGAACAAATTGGATTTCATATCACATCAACTCACATTCTTTCGATTAGTCCATTTTCATCAAGAGCATGTGGCAGATCTCTCTTGTTACCCAATACCAGCACGGGTATACCAGTCAGCTGAGGTTTGTCGAGTAAATTGTGAAGCTCGTTGCGGCTGGCTTCGATTTTTTCTGGATCAGATGCGTCGACCATATAAACAATGGCGTTCACTCCTCTGCAATAACGCTCCCACATCGACCTAAACCTCGGCTGACCGCCGATGTCCCAAACTTTAATAGTCACGTTGCCCTTTGTTATTTTCCGCATGTTAAAACCAACAGTTGGTATCATGTCCTCACTGAACTGCCCAGACTGTAAATATCAACTATTGTAGTGTGTTCTATATTCACATGCGTAAAAAGTAAGCGGTGGGTAGTTAATGTGTCAAAATTTTGTCAATGAAGCAGAGAAGAACGAAGGAATAGAAAAGATCAAGTCGCTGGTAGTTTTGATTGAGTTTGCTAACAGCAAGTCGCGGTTTTGAAGATAAGGAACAAAGCAACGTTGACCTGGACGAATAACTGGGAGTCAAAATTCATAATTGCTTGGACAGTTGATGGCTTGGAAGGGGGAGGGACCGAATGATAAAAATATGAATGAAATTATGGAAGTTTAGCTATAAATTGGGGAGCATACCGCAATCACGTTGACAAATGTGGTTTTTCCACTGTACTGAAGTCCAACAAGGGTGAGTTCCATTTCCTCCTTCCAAAACAGCGACTTGAACCAGTCCAGTATGCGGTTTATTAACGCCAACATTTTGGAATAAACAGATCACCGATCGTGTTTCCAGTATTTTCAGCCCAAGAAACGTCAACCTCCGGTCTGACTTTGTGCACTGTCGATGCGCTGCTCGGTTAACAGGAGGTGTGTACCGCTCTAGTCATACGCGAAAGTGAAAAGCAGCGATGTGACTAATCTGTTTGGATCGTTGAGCGTATATATTTTGTGGTAAACAGCTTATCGGAGCCCCTTTGTCCTAACGAAATTGACGGCACTGAACGGGGTGTCTTGGGCGGTTTTAATTTATCTAGTAGAAGACTGTTCTACGTATGTATCTACGCGTAATATCTCGCGTGGTGTATATATGAACCACTGTATAACGTGAGATGAATTTGACACGAAGCAGAAGATTTTATCAGCGGTTCTCAGTTTACTTTCTCGCCTACCGCCCACGTTTTGTTACCATGCGCGCATGCAACTATGCCCAGAACCTAGCTAAAACGGGTGCTTTCCATGTACTGACTCAAGCTGACTCAAGTCGGCTTGTGTCGCTATTTCTAGTGTATTCCTTTGCCCAGATTGGCCGGTTACACCAGAAATAGCGACACAAGTCGATTTGAGTCAGTAAATGGAAAGCACCCAACATACACCAGGCAATATTCCGGCTCAGTAGATATGTGTACACGGTGTATTTTATGTCCTCTAGTACAGAGCTTTAGATAGATTCTGACACGTTCGATATTCCTAGGAATTTTACGACCTGCGGTGTTGGATGAGCACCGTTTGCATTAACGGCCGCACGTAAAGGGCCGTGCAGAAAACAAAAAAGAGTCTGCGGCAGGCGACGGGCAATACAAACGGTGCTCATCCAACACCGTGGGACGTGAAATTCCTAGGGATATCGAACGAGTTTATCTAAGTCTTATATGCTCCAAGATCTAAATCTCCGTACATGTGGTGCTATGTTTTTAAATGTAATTTTGCTTAGCATAAGATTTTCAGTTTTAGCATGACAGTTTTATTTCAATACGGACTATTCATTTCAATGTGTCAACTAGTGAGTAACTTCTTAACTTGCAGTAAAACTTATCTCTACTTGTTCGATAATCAATGATTCACTTCGGTGTTTCAATACCAGGTTGAGAGATAGCGCCACAAAACTTTTCGGTAATAAAAATGAATTGCATAGGTGTATGCTGAAGACGTATGTTTCAATGGAATCTCCTACTCGAAAACCTGAGTTCATTTAAGTCGAAGACGTTTACTGAAGAATATAAAAACAGTTGCCCTAATGGCTTTGGTGTGACAACCGAAAATCGTCGTGCGCTTGTGCTCCTTGAGATGTTCCAACAGTAGGGTTGAGAACTTACTGCAGAACATCAGAGAGTTACCGATTTCGACATGATGCTGGCTGTATTTACCTTCCGAGTAACACAGTCTTCGCAATGGTAAGCCCAAGCCAGTATTTAGCCTGTGTGTCCTTGCTGACTTGTCGGCGATACAAGAAATTAATAATGAGAATAAATTTCTTCCAAAATTCGTAGCAATCAGTGATTTAATTAAAGTATGGGAACCTGAGAGAATAATGTATACATAGATCATAAATAATAATAGATCAGAATATACATATATGATCCATTTACGATCAATACGTGATGCATACTATAAATTTTCTAATTTTCCAGGAGACAAACTAAATTATCTACAATGATACGGCTATAATATGTAAATGGAAGAATTAATCATTTAGAAATGCGATTCTATTCGACATGCGCTCAATGTATTCCATAACATTAATATTCATAATTATTCGAACAACTTTTTCATTTGCTCTCTCGATCTTGAATTTTCGTAGGCATAGAATCGAAACGCTGTTATAGCGAGTCGCAAGTGAAGTATCTACGTTGGGGAGAGAAGCAGAATTGTTTTTCGAAAAGTGTTCGTATGGAAAAAAATTAAAGTAACTGCAATACATCACGGATCCGCTAATTTGGATCCAGATGAAATGGATGCTCCGTATATCTGACAATATTTAACGCAGTGTCCTGATTTACAGACTTAAAAAGGTGATATTCAGCGATTTTTTTTTTTTTTCTTATAGGGAGAGATAGAACGAAGCTTCTTAAACTTCGAGTGTATTTTAACACACATTTGAAAGGTACGAGCAAAAATGTATGTCATCCAACTGTCGCAGAACGGCAGCGTTATTAGCTGACCCGTTAACTGAAGAATATATCTTTAGTCAACGGCTGACCATCGAAAGGCCTAGCCGCTTGAGTCTGGAATCGGCAGGAAAGATAAAGTGCGTATTTCTTGTCTAAAATGTAAAAACTAAAATCACTGTACATCATATCATATCATCATGCACCATCATACATCATACATTATACATCATATCATACATCGTACACAGTATTAAAGTTCGAAACCAAAGTTTGGATGTTCGAATGTTCCGATGTTCAGAAAGTGACGTCACCAAAAATTTTTCTTCTCTTGACGTCATCGATCTATAGCAATCGTAGACGACGAAAATCAGTTAGCCGAATTCCTCAGTCCGGAAACAACCGCGCAGTAGAGCGGACGGATGAGAATCGCGCTCCGCAGATTTCGAGTACCGGGTTCTCTACCTCCTGGATCCTGCTCTCCGGGTTCGCTTCCTGGTGCAACTCGACTTCAGGGACAATTGCTTCGTAGTTTCTGCGCTCCAGGTCCGCTACCTGGTAAAACACGACTTCAGGGACGAGCGCTCCGTGGTTCCTGCGCTCCAGGTACGCTACCTGGTGAAACTCAACTTCCAGGACAAACGCTTCGTAGTTTCTGCGCTCCAGGTCCGCTACCTGGTGAAACTCAACTTCAACGACAAGCGCTCTATAATTTGTATGCTTCAGGTCTATTATCTGGTGAACTTTGACTTCCAGGACAAGCGCTCCGTGGTTCCTGCAGTCTAGGTATGCTACCTGGTGGAACTCAACTTCCACGACAAGCGCTCCGTAGTTTCTGCGCTCAAGGTCGAATACCTGGTGAAAGTCGACTTCCGGGACAAGTGCTCCGTAGTTTCTGCGCTCCAGGTCCGCTACCTGGTGAATCTTGACTCTCGGAGGACGAGGAAGACGAGGAGAACAAGGTGGACGAGGAGGACAAGGATTTGTGCACGGTGAGTATAACATTCTCATAATTTTTAATGGCAATTGAAATTATATTTTATCTAAAATTTTTAAACTTGTCATGTTTACAATAAATTATTTCAATTCATTTTTCGCAAGCCCAAATTCAGTAGCTATCAATGCGCTAATAAAATTTCTATAATTTTTTATAATTTTCTGATAATCTTCTTGGTAAAATGTGTCAACTAAAACATTATATTAATCCTTACACAATATTTTTGTTGTGTTTTGATACTGTAAATATTTATCAGTATTCGAGATATAACCCGAGGTCGTTAGCGGTGGTCGTTGGAGGTGATTGGTGGTGGTTGGCGGTGGTTACGGGTGGTTGCGGGTGATCGAGGTGGACAAGGAGGAGGACTAGGAGGAGGAGAAAGACGAGGAGGACGAGGATTTGTGCACGGTGAGTATGACATTCGTATAATATTTAATGGCAATTAAAATTATATTTCGTCTATAATTTTTCAAACTTGTCATGTTTACAATAAATTATTTTATTTAATTTTTCGCGCAAGCCCAAATTCAGTAGCTATCAATGCCAATGTAAATTGTTAGACATCTCTTGAACAATTAACTTTTTAGAAACTAAGTTGAATACGTATTTTCTTCACACTTAAGGATGAGGAGGAGAAGGACGAGGTGGACGAGGAGAACGAAGGTGGTCGGAGGGAGTCGGAGGTGATAGAAGGTGGTTGGAGAAGGAGGAGAAGACAGAAGAGGAGGACAAAGAGGACAAGGACAGAGACGAAGAGGAGGACTAGGTGGACGAGGCGGACGGAGGTAGTTGGAGGTAGTGGGAGGTGGTAGGGGGTGGTAGGTAGGAACAGGAGTCGGAGGTAGACGACGAGGAGGACGAAGAAGACGAGGAGAACAAGGTGGACGAGGTCGACCAGGATTTGTGCATTGTGAGTATAACATTCTAAAGTATTGAATAGAGTAGGAATAGGATCAGCAGTAGGATCAGGAGTAAGAGTAGGAGTAGGAATGTTAGGAGTTGTAGTCGAAATAGGAATAGGAGTAGTAGGAACTGAAGTCAAAGTTGAAGTAGAAGTAGAAGTGGAATGAGGAAAAGTAGAATTAAGAGGAGTAGAAGTAGAATTAGGAAAAGTAGAAGTAGGAGTAGGAGTAGGAGTTAGAGTAGAAGTGGGAGTTGGAGTTAGAGAAGAATTAGGAGTAGAGTAGTAGGAGTAGACTGGTAGTAGGAGGAGGGGTAGAGTGGGGTGGGGTGAGGTAGGGTAGGTTAGGGTAGGGTGGGGTAGGGTGGGGTAGGCCCCGACACCCGACTGCCCCAACACCCCACGACCCCATGAGCTCACCACCCCAGCACCCTACCCCACTATCCAACCACCTTATCACCCCATCACCCCACTACCCAACCACCCCATCATCCCATTACTCCACCACCATCTGACCACCTCCAACCACCTCCATCCACCGCCAACGACCGCCAATGATCACCGCTAACCACCTCAGGTTATACCTTGAATATTAATAAATATTTTTAGTATTAGATCAGGTCAAACATTTTGTGCGAGGATTGATATATTTTTTTCATTGAAAAATGAATCGAAATAATTAATTGTAAGCATGACAAGGTTAAAAAAATTTAGATTAAATATAATTACAATTGCCATCAAATATTATAAGAATGTCATACTCACCATCCACAAATCTTCGTCCTCCTCGTCCACCTTGTTCTCCTCGTCTTTCTTCTCCTCCTCCTCCTCCTCGTCCTCCCCCTCGTCCACCTCGATCACCCGCAACCACTCGTAACCACCGCCAACCACCACCAATCACCTCCAACGACCACCGCTAACGACCTCGGGTTATATCTCGAATACTGATAAATATTTACAGTATCAAAACACATCAAAAATATTCTGTAAGGATTAATATAATGTTTTAATTGACACATTTTACCAAGAAGATTATCAGAAAATTATAAAAAATTATAGAAATTTTATTAGCGCATTGATAGCTACTGAATTTGGGCTTGCGAAAAATGAATTGAAATAATTTATTGTAAACATGACAAGTTTAAAAATTTTAGATAAAATATAATTTCAATTGCCATTAAAAATTATGAGAATGTTATGCTCACCGGGCACAAATCCTTGTCCTCCTCGTCCACCTTCTTCTCCTCGTCTTCCTCGTCCTCCGAGAGTCGAGATTCACCAGGTAGCGGACCTGGAGCGCAGAAACTACGGAGCGCTTGTCCCTGAAGTCGAGTTGCACCAGGAAGCGCACCCGGAGCGCAGGATCCAGGAGGTAGAGAACCCGGTACTGGAAATCTGCGGAGCGCGATTCTCATCCGTCCGCTCTACTGCGCGGTTGTTTCCGGACTGAGGAATTCGGCTAACTGATTTTCGTCCTCGACGATTACTAGAGATTGATGACGTCAAGAAAAATAAAATTTTGGACGACGTCACTTTCTGAACATCCGAACTTGGGTTTTGAACTTTAATACTGTGTACGATGTATGATATGATGTATGATGTATGATGGTGCATGATGATATGATATGATGTATAATGATTTTAGTTTTTACATTTCAGTCAAGAAATACGCAGTTTAACATTCCTGCCGATTGCAGTTTAAGATATATTCTTCAGTTAACGGGTCAGCTAATAACGCTGCCGTTCTGCGACAGTTGGATGACAAAAATTTTTGCTCGTACCTTTCAAATGTGTTTTAAAATACACTCGAAGATTTAAGAAGCTTCTTTCTATCCCTCCCTATGAAAAAAACAATGCCTTTTAGTTTTTTTTCGTTTTCGAAAGGTAGCAAATAAAACGCACCCTATGCTGACGCACAATCTCAAGTCGCTGCGATCAACGCGTCAAAAGCTACGACCGTAAGCGGAAAAATTTCATCGTTTTTTTTTCAACTGTTGCATGACGTTGTCCTAATTTGGTGTCATGAGTTTTCAAGATCCTGATGATTGGTAAGACGCCTTCGAAAATTCATTCTACGACGGAGGTTTTGTGGTCCCCAAATATTTTCGATAAACGTTGAGTAAGGATCGTTAAAGGCCGTTACCCTAATAAGGTATTGCCTTAGATCACTAACCGACTTCTTATGGCCCCCAGGCCCACTTAACCGCTTATTACATGTCACGAAAATTTGCCTAGGGGTAACCGTTGTACGCATGAAACTATACTACATTCTGTAAATACTCTTTCGAGAGTCCAAGTTTCAATCCCCGATCCTGGAATATTCTCCGCGTCAAGTACCGTAAATTTGCGCAAATTCACATACCTACGCTTCTGAAAATTATTATTCCGCATAATTATTCATTTCTTGACGTTAGAATAATTGATTTGCAGAACTCTCGTGGAATTATTCCGCTGTCAATTAAGTACACACGATTCGAGACGAATAGCTGTAACGTGGTTAGAAAAATTTTCCTTCGATTTCGAGGGTCACTCACGTTGTTTCCAACTCAACGAACCTCCTACTTGATCACTCCCTCGTCAATAATATATCTGTCGAACCGAAAAGGAAATTCCAATACGTTCGATAATTGTACCCGTATTCAGTTGTACTGCTTTCCACATTTACAGATCACAATAGCTGCGGTATAATTTCTGTGGTCAACACGTATGCGTGTAAAATAGTAGCGCGCTTGGGAACGTGACTTGACAAATATACATACGGGAACCGTTGGGTCGAAACGAAAATTAATTAACGATTAATGTATCAATGTCAGGTATTTATGTATATCGCATATAAAAAAGACCGGCCATCCGTCAGAAGTCAGGAGCTAGGTTTTAATTCTTGATCTCAAAAGTCAGTTTCAATCATACGTAATCATACGTTAAATATTTATTTATGTATTTATTTATTGAAACCAACGAAATATATACGTTGGTATACAATCGAAAATAATTATAATTAATATATTTTTCATGATTTTTAATTCATTTCACATTAAAATCTGTTATTACATTTTGGGTGTGATGTGAAATCTACTCGCATAAATTATAAACATTCGGTATGTTACCAACAATTATTATATATAAAATCAGTAAATCAACCGTGACAGGAAGTTCCAAGATGAAGTAGCAGATATTGCAGATTATTTTGTACAAATCATTACGGATGCGAATAATGAAAAAAGCCAGGTCAAGTAACCGTTTCAGTCACGGCGGTGAAGCATTTTTTTAAAATATCACGATGAGTTGCATATTTCTATAATGTAGTTTTTCAAATTCAAGCGTCAAGTCTCTTATGGATTGACGTTTTTTCCCATAATGGAAGATATGGCGAAGCGTAAAAAATTAACTCTTCGAATCGGTAATTAAGTGTACTTACGCCCGAGTGTTGAACCCGGATTTACAATAAACGTCGCATGAGTTTTGATAATTTATTCACGAGTACGTGTTCTCGAGTAATGCTTTTAATCGATTTGAAAATCGATATTTGCTCAACCGAATATTAATTATAGATGTTTTTTTTTCCTCGTACATTTCGAACTCGCGTATATATGCGGGTTTGCTGATATGAAAGAAATCAGTCATGCATACATCATGTATACGAACGTATTATCACTTATATTGTTTGTTCAAGGTTTTTTTTCGCGGTCGTCATTTATAAAAAAGTTTGTTTAAATTCATTCGCACGTGCTGTAAAACTTTGGAGAACAGTCGTTTTTCTTCTGTCCACATATATATACGTATATTAACATGAAAACATACTTCCTTTGGAGGTACGTATTATTTTTTCCGGTATGCCATGTGGAAAAGCATATGTATAATACTCGCAAAAGTTCCGTCTCAAGAAGTTGAAAAGAGAAGAGGGGAAATACATTGTTACATGTATTACAAGGGGGAATAATATTACACATATTTTGTATAAATTGGTTTGAAAAATTCAAATGCGTACATTTATATAATAATATTTTTACTTTATTTCATTAACATATATTTTTTTTTCATTGTATTTTTCCATCTTTTATTCCTAAATAATATACATATTACTGTCTAATTTCGCTAATCGTTTGTTTTCTCTTTACTATATGTATATATACTTCTTTTTTTCTTCCCATACAATCCTGTTACTCTTTCTTATCCATACTTGAATAGTTTGTGTATGTTACATTATGCCCGATGGATTTTTCACTGTCGTATAAAATATTGTTCGTTCAAATTTTCGGCCGTCACAGCGATATCATAATACGAGCTGTGCTTGTTGTATTTATGTATGCATGCATGCGTGCGCGCGTGTGTCTTTTCGTGTGTGTCACCTTTTAAACGCGATAGAATACTTGAAAAACAAAACAACATCAAGTATCCCAGATTTAAAAGATCAGACACACACGTTACTCTCCGGTTGATTTTAAAATTTCTTTTTTCTCCATTTTATACGCATGTATTTATATGTATAATAATAATAATATATTAGATTAATTGCATGTGTGTATGCGTATTATATATACTAAGTATTTATCTACAGTGAAACTCGGTACTCGTTGCCAGATGCGCAGTTCACAATATACAGTTGTCTAAAAAACATTGACCGATATACATGTGCGTTTTCACAGTCCTCCTCATCATCATCGTTATCATCGTTATCGTGAATTCATAGATTGATTTTATAGTTGGCTTATGTTATTGATTAATTAATGATTTCATGTGATACGCGCATCGTGTAATATGAATTGACGAATTTTATGTCGGCGTTGTGATATCGACGGATGTGTACCGTGTATAAAATTGTTTTCATCTTGCATCGTTATTTAATAAGTATACAAATAATGAATCCGTACATCGAAATTCATATACACCGAGCTAATTATCGATAGTATAACAATCCTCAATATAATATAATATAATGTAATCCTACTTGGCCGTTGACAAAACCAACATACATATACACACAGCCGTTTTTACGTTACTCGATTTTCAGGCTAATTTTTTTTATTATATAGTATACCGTTGGTCGAGAGGATCCTTTCCAACAATTCCCATCTATGCCTGTATTCAATTTTTTTTTCCATCTTCATCGCTAATTCTACATTAATTATGTTTACAATTGCCGTTATGTACAGATAGCCGCTTTTTTTTTCTTTTTAACAATAGCAATAACAATAATCATTAATAATAATAGTAAATAATAAGTAAATATACACATGTGCTCATACATAAATTAATTCTACACAATGTAGTAGATGTACAAATTCGGAATAGAAAAAAAAGAACGCCGGAGACGCGGTTCGTGTAGCATCATTTTACGCCATAATTATATATATATGTATTATATGCATATAAATATATTATTATTCGTAAGTAATAATAAAATATGTATGTCATATGTATACGGTGAAAAGCTGTTCTTTGTTTGTTACTTTTTTTTTCAATTTATCTTCGAACTTTTGTCCTCGTTAGTTCATCAACTAACGAGTACAGAGGGCAAAAGAAAATCGTCGTACGTTCTTTTGTTTCATTATTTTTCTTCTTATTTGTTTCATTAAACATTTTATTATACATAACATATTTATACATATCTAATAGGTTGAATTTACATTTGCAACAATTTGCCGTTGTACTCGTTACTGCATTATGGCGTTATAAGATTATAAAAACGTTTCAATCTATATTATACGCATTATAGTATTCCTATACTGTAATATTATGTACAGTAGTTGATTTATTTCTTTTTATTTCCATTTTGAATCTTTTGCTTTGTGAACTTTGCTAATCGTTATTACCTTTATTCGGGATCATCGTGGTTTAATCGCAGAATGACAAAGAGTGACGACGACATATTTAATACATAGAAATGAATTCGTCTTCGACACAAAAAAAAAAAAAAAAAAAATAGAAAAAACACATACATGTATATTAAATGTCTAAAAAATCAATTAAAACTCATCTTTGTCCATAATGTTATAATGCGAATTTTATCAGTGTGTATAAAGTTGCAATAAGCGATTGTGAAATTAAGGAAGACCGTAAGCTATCGTTTCAGTGTTTTATGCATGTACGAGGGGATAATTATTTACACATAAATTATTTCGGATTTGACCCGTAAAAATTGAAATCACGTTGTCATCGAACGATCGAATTTCGTTATTAAATTTGTATAAAAAGTTAAAAAATACGTTTTTCTTTCATACAACGGAAGGACTATTGCCACTGTGAATCAGCGGTCCGCGATTTCGGAGTAACACCTCATTGGCAAGGAAGACTGATATTATTATAGGTATAACATGATTGTTTTTTTTTATCAATTTTTTTTTTGTTTTTGTTTTTTTTTTTTTGTCTTTTTGTTTTTCATCAATTCCTCACTATCACAGGTCCGTTTGAGTACAATCGCATACTTGCATGTATACAAATACATGGTTGTATATATACATATATACGTATGTACGTGCACTTGTATATACACACAATGCAACGTACGATCATATTTTCACGATCGATCACATGATTCGAAATTATGATTATTATTTACTTCTCCTCGTTTTCCCTGTCGTTGAAAATTATTAAAGGTGAATTATTCATGGTTGCGGTTTTCTTTTCCTTCCATTCATCGTTACTCTGATTTATCTTGAGAACACACTGCCGGGCGAGATATACTTAAACATACCTATAGTATTACGTATCATGCTATAATGTATGTGATAACCATGCGCGTCGAAATTCTTTTCGTGTGTGCGCGCGTGTGTGTACGTGTATAATAATAACAATAACAATAATAATAATAATGATAATAATAATAATAATAATAATGATAATAATAAATACATGTCATCGGTCTCGCGACGGGTGTCACTCGGCGACGGCGTTATACGATTTCCTTAATCCTAATTCGGAGGCGGTCAAACTTTCGCCCTTGACGTAGTAATCGGCCGCGTCCCTTCTGCGGACGGCCGTTGCATTGCCGTTCGACGTTAACGTCGTCGATTCGTTTTTGCCGTTCGCCTGGATATTCGCGTTGCCGTTTTGCAATTTAGCCGCCGCAGCGGAAGCCGCGTTCGCCTCGGCCCGCTTCTTGTCGGCCCTTATCTTCTTCTGGGCGTATTGCTGCTGGTAGAATTCGTTGAAGAGGAAGAAGAACATTACCGCGTGCATTCCGATCCACCATACGAAGGCCCTCGGGTAGTTGCAGTCGATAAAGAGGAGCTGGAAAGCGTGGATCATTATGGCGACAAACTGCAGCATCTGGAACGCGGTCAGGTATTTCTTCCACCAGAGGTAAGGCTGCACTCGGGGTCCCAGGGCGGCCAGCAGGTAGTACGTGTACATAACTATGTGCACGAACGTGTTCAACAGACCGAAGAACGTCGAGTGGCCACCTGAGGGCATTTATTAAAACATTAAGATTCTCACTTTCGAGGATAAGTCGAATGTCACGAGAGCAATGGTTACGGGTTACGGGTTTATTGCGGCGATTAATCGATTAATCGACCATTTCGATTAATAGTATTTTCGATTAATCGTTTCTCCAATCAACCGATAAATCGAACATTTAGATTAACGGTTCTTTCGTTTTATCGATTAATCGACGGTTTCGATTCATGTACGGACCGACCTGCGGAATTGTTATGAGGTAACTTCGATTAATCAATTAATCGAGAAAACGATTAATCGAAACCATCGATTAATTGAGAAATTGGAAAAACGAAAAGCAGTAATCCACGATGATTGAAATAATCGAACAAAAAAAAACACCCGTTTAGGGACGCTCTTTAAACTTCCGATTCTTGTGGTAAACAAGTCTCGCTCTTAGAGTCCCGCAAGTAGACGTGTACGATGAGAAGTTACGGATAGGCTACTGTATGTATAAAGCGCATATGCTTTAAACAATGCAAGGAGTTGTTTTCGTAAATTCGGTACTTTTATTTTACGCATAATTTTCATACTTTCATTATAATTACCTGGAGTGAATTTAACGCCGAACCATACGGACATTGGCATGCATCCGTGGTGGATAACGTGGAGAGTTGATACGTGGTCGGTCTTTTTCCTTAGAACGAAGAAGATCTGAAAGCGAAAGTGAGTAACCGGTCAGATCGTTGGACGTAATGAAATTGCAGCATGTTTCACGAGGGCTGAACTAATCATCGGTAACTACAGCGTTGTTGCTTGTACATGTGGTAATTTTTAACCGAGGAATGCTTCATTTCAATAATTATTTTTCGCTCTGTTTTTTTTTTTTTTTTTTTTTGCTGTGTTTGTTGATATTGTTGCTGTTACGTACCGTATCCATGAATTCCGTAAATTTGGAGAAGTAGTACCACCAGCTTGCGTAGACCATCTGTTTGCGATGTGACAAGAAATGATTAGTCAATTGATATTCATTTCATTCCAGTTCCTGTGTCAGCTATACATGTACACGATGTGTAAGAGAAAATTGTTTTTTTTTTTTTTTCAAAGAACTCGAACCAACAAATGTATCAATTAAAAACTGAAGTTCAAAGTTACACATGTTTAATTTCACACTTGAATTTAGAGCATGAGAATATCAGAGAAAGATATGTTTTTTTCGAATTCTAATCTATGATGAATTATAATTACTGTAATTATAGTAAATGAGTTGTGTGTGTATTTTGGGTCAGTGTCTAGGATAATAACTGTCAGATTCTGTTTACGACGATACGAACAAAATGTTTCGGTAACGGTTTCGACAGAGTTTTTCTTTTTCTGTAGCTTTCTGTATATCGTTATAACGATTGACTCATGAATGTTTGTTCTTCATTTTTCGTCTTGCTTGTTGCCTTTTTTTTTGCGCTGCGGTTCGAAATCGAGTACCGAATAATTTCGCGGTCAACGTTTGGCAAAGAGAATAATAATAATAATAATAATAATAATAATAACAACAATAAGAATAATTGGAATGGGAAAGAAGAAGAGGAAGAAAAAAGAATATATTCTTAAAAATAATCAAGTATCTGTAAATATTTCATTTCGTAATCGTGTCAAGTATGAATATGGAACGTATGATAGCTGTTTGCTTATTTTTCGCGCCATTTATATATTTTACTCAACTACGGTGGGAATATTCGAATAGAATCGTTATACGCTGGAGATGCTGATGTAGTTTCAAAGTAAAATTTACAGCAAAAAATAGGAGAAGAAAAAACATCGACGATTCAGAATCAGAACGACCGTTCTGATTGGGCTGACATTTGGTGATCATTAAAAACTAGAATTCACAGAATCGTTGTGGCGACTAATTTATACGTAGTTATTAATCAGAGAGTTTTACAGTTGTACGATTCGTTAACCTGTAAACATTTGCGGTAGTAATTTGTTTCCTTTATTTTTTTGACACACTTTATCTTTCTTTCTCTTCTTTTTCTAAAAATATTTGCTGCGAGGAAGCGGAACCAAAACGAGTTTGAATATATAAATATATGTACATGATTAAATCGTGAAACCAGTAAAGCAAGCCGAAGATTAAACGTATAATATTGTATTTAAAAAAATAAAGTAAAAATTGAAGAACATGCGACTTTGTTCGTGAAATAAAATAGAAAAAAAAAAAAACAAGATAAATAAAATAGACAAAACCATGCCCCATGCAGCAATGCGATTATTATCGCAATCTCATTTCTATTCCTTTTAATTTTAAATCCGATTATTTTTTTACCAATTAAATCAGCCCTGATCGAAAAGTTTGAGAAACCGGCGATGCGGTAAGATTAAAATTTCGAACAAACTTTCATGGTGTATTAATCGAGAACCACTGTTATTATTGTCGTTGTTCGTACCGACGTTTGTTACTTAGTGTGCGAATAACGTATAAGTATATTGTATAAATTGTATGCAATACTGTCGTATCATAATATAGTAACGAATCGATCGTACGTATAAGTAATAATATCTGCGGTGAAATCATAGACTAATATGTGAAGGTATATGTATAAGGTACAAGGTATAAGGGGTTAAGTGAGTATAGTATGTTTGAATGTGCGTTACTTGAACGAATACGTATAGTTGAAGGATGGCTGTGAAACAGAGTTATGATAATCACGATGAACTACGCAGTGTGTCGCGTGTGTTACACTTGATTGAGAATTCAATTATAGTGGTTAATAATAGAGCTTGCCGAGAGTTTGTGCAAGTTTCCAAGTTATGAACACTCTACAGCATCGCATTATACTACGTATACGATGTACTACTGAAATACGCAGTCACTACATAACAAGTAAAATGTGATATGAAATGTGAATTAGTGTTACGAGGTATACAAAGGATGCACGGCCGTTAATATTCATTGCGCTGTAATATACGTAAGTAATACGTGCGGTAATACTTGAGTGCAAGTAAGCTGCATCACAAGAGAGAACTAAAGGCGAAAAAAGAAAGTAGAACCAACTACGAGAATCACTCCGCGTGGGATTGGTAATGGAGCGATGCAAGTAACCTGAGTATTTACACTCGTATGCGAATGTAAGTATATAGGTGGGTATTAATGTTCGTCGTCAGGCTAGTTACTTCTTCCTGTATTAGCAAATGCAAATCAATTACAGATGTGACCGATGAAATTCTCTCACGTTACACGCGAAGACAGGAGACGTATCCGAGCAATATGGCGGTGAAAATCTACGTGATATGGAGTAACCACCTGAACGTTTTGCGTATCAATTGCACGAATACAAAGGCACGGAAAATCTTGCGCAGAGCGTGAGGCTCATATTTTTTAAGAACGAATTGATATCCAGTGAAAAATACGATGGTAAGGGATTTTCATAAGTGAATACCACGATACTGAGGTAGATGGGATTACTTTTTTACCATCAGATGACGCTGTCCGTTATTTCAGTTCCCAATTATCGACCGAACCGCGATAATATTTATAAGGAAAAAAATCAAAGTTCACTATAGTTCGAGAATTTAGATTATGCAGTTGTACCAGTTTCGTAACATTTGATGTTTCAGAATAGTTATTTCCGTATTTCTGCGTGTATAAAATGTCATTTGATATCAACGAAACTCCTGGAACAAAAATAATTTCAATAACGAACTGAAACTACTCTCGTAAGCTTATCTAAGGTGTTACGCGTCACACGTTAACGAGATGAACAAATATTTGAAGAATATGAAAAATCAGAAGCTATATCCAATCAAAGAAGAAATAGCCGAGCCGATTTGACGGGATTTCCAGATATTTATTTGCGTGCATGTAAATGATACCTGCACAGGATGAATGCGAGTGGCGTTGTGTCGGTGCGGTCGTTTCACGGTAAATCGAAATGTAAAGATCAGTGAGTGAGTGCAGAGTAAGTGGTTCTAATTGGATGTAAAGTAAATACTGTAGAAGTGTTACTAGGTATTTCGGTTAACCAAAACGCACCCTCATTACTTGGGGTCGATCACTGTAGTCTACGGGTTGACACCTTAGCGAATAGTCCCCTGTGAACCATCCGGAAACGCCTATCTGCAAGCACAACAGCCCAAGGGCCGCCATCTTTTTTAAAATTCTACCAAAGCCAGCACCCATCATAGGAAGCTTATTTTACAAGTGTTGATTAATCATAAATTATATAGATCGCTACTTTGTGCCTTTTTACACCCCCCTCGTCATCCGGGTTTCTTCTCCCCTTGAATCCATTCCGTACAAGAAGCTAAAGTTACAGAGAAAAATGGAGTCTGAATTACTCGGGAGAGCGAGTGGGCGTGTATAAGCACGAAATAAATATGGATACTAGATGTGAGTACCTAGTATAGAGTTCGTTACAAAGAAACTACGGTACTACTGTTACAATATAGATATAGATATAACATGTTGTAAATGTTTAGATTATATGGTTTTCTACAAATTTAACACAGTTATAATTTCTATGGAGCAGAATATAGGGACATTTAACGAACAATCAAATGCGGCAGATCACTTCTCAATACATATGTAAATAAGTTACTCTGATGAATTTTTTGCGATTCGTCCTTCTTTTTCTATCACGTTCAAATTGATTATAGTTTCACATGTTATCCGTACTATTTCCTGTTCACGCTGAATAAAACTCTACTCAGACGGCTGTGAGTAGCTGATCGATTTTTTTTCTCAATAAAACCCGAACATCATCCATGTCCGATAAATTTTTATACCGGTTTAAAAAAAATTTTCTCTTCTCATCGCGTGATATGTGGTTGGAATTTATATACGACTCGCGGTTATTTCGCTGGACGAATGCATTGGAAATCGTTCGCGCGGTTGGCGTGCTAAAATCACTCCGCGAGCAACTAGTACCAGAGACCTTGACTCGTCATAATTGACGATCACGGGTTCCAAGAGTATAATAACCAGCAACGCGAATGAGGTGTGCGATTATGTCCGTCAATTATATATTCGCGTAGTGAGTATACGGAAGGTGAAAATTCGATCCCGCTATTTTTACTAGTATGAAAAATTCGCACCATGCGCGTTCGTTCCACACCGTACTTATTACGCGATTGTAATCGGCTTGAGAGCATGATTATAAATATTTAAAACTACACGGCCGACTGATTATCGCACGAATCGTCAAAAAAGATAATTTCGATTGTCCATTTAACATCATAATAGTACATAGGATTACTGTTACACTAAATACTACAAGAAAATAAAAGAAGAGAAACATTGTTATACATTATTACATGCACCAGGATAAATAATATACATATATCACATACAGTAGGCACAGGTGTGTATACCTATAGGAGTGCACAATCTGCTGCAGCTTGACAGGATAAAATACTGAAAATGTTATTCGATTATATTATGTTAGTGGAGATAAACAAATTATACCTTAAACGGTACATAAATGGGTGAATATAAAAATGTATATAATAAGTAAAGAAAAAAATAGGTATGAATAAATTTACAGAAACAGGATCGAACCATGGAATACGCAATGGGAGGAACAAAAATCCGGCAGATTAACGAATGAAGGTATAAGGTATATATATATATATAGGCGTACAAATTATTTTTGTGGTATTGCAAATTATAGGTGTTGGGTAGGTGTACGAAATTCCTACGGAGTTTTAGCCACCCATCAACAAGCTACATCCTCACGGTATTTATAATACGTGGTGAGTGATCCGTGCAAAAAGTAATAGAATTAAGAAAAAAATCTACATATTACATGCATAGAAATAGCCAAAATTAGACACCTGACGTAGACGCGTACGATCGTTGAGCACGATTTTGACTTTTTAGGTGCAAGACGTAATATTAATACCCATAACGGGTTATTTCGTGTAAATGTCCCATCGGAAATTTGCCGCTGGGTCATGTCAATCAGCCTGCATTTATGCAATTCAGGTTACATGTCTTACCGAAATCCTTCTGCATTTCGGCAACTGCGATTACATTTTACTGATCGGCGTTTGTTTCGTGATCCGCGATTTGAGAGAATGAGGGAGAGTCAGTCAATCGCAAACAACGAAACAAATGCCGATCGATAAAATGTACGATCGGTTGCCGAGATGCAGGCGGATTTCAATAAAATGTATCCCAAATAGCAGTGACGCAGGCGTACTGACCATGTTAAAAGATGCCCGTGTCACGTATTTTCACGAAATAACGTATTATGTACACAGACTGCAAAGTATACGAATTGCCGTATCGTCACGTGATGTATTTCGCACCTTGGGAGCCGGACGTTGAGTTCTAATGGTTGTTTTTTTTTTTTTATTTTTAATTTCTTTTTCTTTTATCAGTCCTCTGTGGTATGGATGTCGCTCAGAAGGTCGTTATGTGTGCTGCTTACCCTTACGGCCGTTGAACTTTCCGTATAGTCGACTGGCTGACAACGGAAGCTATACTGTCCCCACCATCCGCCCATCAGGCACTGCGTTATTGCCAGAGAAATATTTTCTTTTATTCGTTCTTAGATTATTTTTCCAAATGTCACAAGAAACATATGCTGCGGGGTCACAAGGTTCGCATAACGGATGTCCAGTGCATCGGTCCGTTAAATACGTCTTACAATTACATCACTACACATGTTGAATATGGTCCGTATATATGTACACAGGTGAATCCGTGCATGCATACAAGTAGTTAAAATTATTTTACGAATCACGGTTATAATTCGCAAAAAACTGACTCATCGAAAAAGTGCATGAGTAATAAATTTTATACTTTTTATGGCGATTAAACGAGGTTTATCAAAGTTGTAATACTTAATTTTTTTTTCCAACCGAATATTGATTATTTTTATTGCACGAGCGAGTCGATACGTCAGATTTTTTAGAACCGATTATTATTGAATTCTAAAAAATTGATATTGCATCCTTCGGCACTCAAGGGAAGGATGAACCGCATTACTGACAAGAGAATCAATCCGCTGATCGTATGCTGTGACGAAAAGTACATATAGTACGCTTTCTAACATAAAATATTTAAGAATAACATCGCTTGTACAGATGAAAGTTCTTATTATACATCACACATATATAAACTAGACTCAGCTGACTTACCTCGTAAAACAGCCACGTTGAGAATAGAACTTGGACTAAATTGTAGACTATAAGTACTTCTTTCAGTTGATATGGTTTACGATTTTCCATAAACTTTGGTCCCAGAACCTTGACTAGGTAGACATAGCCTAGGCATATGAATAGCGTTGGGAATGGGGAACTCATCAGGAACCAATTCGTCGTCCTCGAATCTGCGGGTAAAAACGATTCATTCGTTAATTTTAAAATTCGTCATAATTCTGGCAAAATTTTTTTTTCATTCAATTTGTCAAATTCATAGCGCTGCAACAGGGACGCAAATATGCGATTTCGCGATGGATTGCGAAGGTGGCGGGACTGTCGCGTAGCCATGACGTCACGCGGCACCGACCAATCGTCGGTCGTGAGTCACCCATTTTCGCCACGAATATGAACACAAAGAAATATGGAAGAACAAAACGCTCGCGTGAACTCATAGATCCCGAAACTTTCTCCTCTCTATGGTCATAAGCGATGTTTGATATTCCACAAACAGTGATACCGCGACACCGAACGAATGTGGAATAATTTATAAAAGACTTACGCGATGAACCAATTGTCTACATGTAATATCGGAGTGAGTTGCGACGGTTGGTCGACCCGACAAAGTAACTGCCTTTGCTCTAGAATCGTAGCGCATGCGAGTTAGATCATGAGACATTTAGCCGAATGCACTCTGTAAATTTGTGCGCGTTAAATTTCACGATACCCTAATCATTTTCACGAATATTGACAACCACCGCACATGTCGCGAATACCTACCTTGGTATTACATAAAAAACGGTCAGCATATAGTTTTTTATGCCGGGTAAATATTTCACGGTTTGAGTAATATTATTATTAGTGATAAAAAATTTGGAAATAAATCGAGTAAAGTTTTTAATTAAAAAAGTGTACAAGTTTTTAGTCCCGATTCGATGTAAGAAACAGGTCATCTGTGTATATCTTTTTTTTTTTTCTTTTTTTTTTCCTAAAAATCGCTCAATTTCCTTTTTTTACACACAATTACAATTGCGAGTAAGAAAATGTACGACGTAAAATCTTGACGTGAAATAAACTTTGTACAGACACGTAAAAACGCGCCAAGGTTTTGAAGGCGTATTAGCGTGAAACGTTTTTTGCTGTTTGTGCGATCATTCAACTCTCCATTACAAACCGTGCGATTAGACTCTACGCTGTAAATAAGAGTCGACGATTAAAGCGTAGGAAGAATGGCATTACGGTGACACGTGGAGAGCAAGAATGAAAAATACCAAATTAAAAAGAAAGAAACACGTCGAGCTTGAATTTTTTAAAATCGAAAAGATCATTACATCAAGTTTTGAGGTATTATATCACCACCTAAACTCTTCGAACACATTATGACTGTCAAAAAATATGTTACCGATTACACCTCAAATTAGCATATTTTAATTTACCGACATTACGACATCCATGTCTAACCGCCGTCGTCATGATTTATTATTACAGTAAACGCAATGATCAAGTTGTTTGTAATTAGATTTAAGATTGATTTTTTAACCACATTTTTTATACGTTGTTCGTCAAGGATATCTTGCGATTATAAATACGAATCCACGGCGTCTATACAGGTATAAGCAACCCGATAATCTACGGTAACTATACCGCGTGAAGATCTGTATACTGATTGCAAATTTACATCCGCATTCTGTTCGCTTGGATAGGTATAGATGTAAATTAAAAATCAGCGTAAAAAAATTCTTTGCTTTTATATATAATTACCACTGTATACGAATATAATTATAATACAAGTGAATAATAAAATTGTGACGATTGATAAGCACATTACTGCATGAAAATAAAATCATTCGTTTACGATATAATATTCTTCGTACCAATGATATTAATATACAGATATTGTTTGCTGAATATATCTTATTTACGCACAGACGTATTTAGCACAAAAAAAGAATTTTTTTGTGTCTATAAGAACATTAACGTACGAGTTTGAATTGAATTAACATTTCGTTCGACAAGCATCGCACTATACACGTGATTTTTTTTTATATCCAAGCATGTACAACAAACCTAAACTAAACAAAGTAAGTGCCAATCGTATTATCCACGTTCTAAACTAACCGAATAACTTATATGCTAACCACGGATATATAGGAGCCAGGATTTTTTTTTCATTTATATTTTAGAGAAAAAATATTTCATTGAAACTGGTGGTCGTCGTAATTAACAGGTTTCGGTTATATCGTCGAGAGACGTTTGTAAGTGGGAATAAATATTGAACGTAAATTGTACACACGCGGACAATTGCAAATACTTGAAAATGCGTGAATGTATTCGATGGTTTTGCAGAACGTTCTTCCATTTCCTACCTTGCCTACAAGTCGTTCGAGTAAAATTTTCACACTATCAAACCGCTGAAGATTAAAAAAATAAACAAACATCTGCAACGTCAATTAACTCACGTAATTGCGCCAAATGGTATTTGAATATTTGTACAGTTAAGAGAACTCTTCGGTATATACATACGTATATACATATATATATATATATATATATATATATATATCCATATGGGTGCGCCTGTGTATGTCTGATTATATGGTCACTTGACATACCGAACGTCGGTTCTATCACATTATCACGGTCAAGTTTAATGCCTCATTGTAGAGTCTGTATGGTATGCGTCTATATAGGCACGTTTGTATATCGAAATCGCGCGTTGCGTCAGCGATATGATTGTATCGCATCAAGATTGATGAAAAAAGAAAAAAAAAGATGACCATTTAACCGTCGGTATGCTCCATAAACATTAAACTAAACGTATATGCACAGAAGAGAGAGTTAGAATGAAGCAGAATTTTCTATCTGCAGTTATAAATTGTATAATAATACTACTAATAATAATAACAACAACAACAACAACAACAACAACAACAACTACTACCTGCACAACAATTATCGCTAAAGCGAGCGATTCAGGAAGGATAAATTCACTGCCACGCTTGTTATAGGTGAAAATAAATATGTATATACATATGTGTAGGTATGCAAATAAAAATGAGGAATGAATTTTTATTTGGTGATTAAGATTGTTGAAAATGTGCGGATATTTCGAGGGGCTTTAACATTGAATGTTCAACCGCGGAGTGGGTATAAAGGAAACGGAGTACGAGGAAATACCTGTACACGAAGGACCGTGAAGGAAGAGAATTCGAGAATGATTTTTATACCGTCAAATGATTTCAACGAACGACAATTTATACATAATTAATATATTTCAATCTCAGTTCACGTCCGCGAAGTATCGAAGCAACGTCGGGCGATACTTCCGGGTATAAAGGTAACTGCTGGTTATGGATGATGGCTTTGAGAAACGTAGCTGGGTGATGTGATGGTTATAGGATGGGTATAACAAGGTAAATCGGACGATAGGATGAATCAGACGTTGCGGGATCGTTCGGAACATTGTCGGGGAAAAGGAAAGGGAGAATTTTCGTTGTGACATTTTTTTTTTTTTTTTTGTCACTCCGATGGACACCGAGAGGAATTTGTTCGGAACGCGTTGATTCTCGTGAAATGTTGTGTTACGCGTAACCATCGACGGAATGCAAGGCTAACGGATCTGTGATTGGAAAAATATTTACGTAAACCTACCGCGTTAACGCAGATTCTAGGGGAAAAAATAACGAACCGACGACAAATGCAGTAGTATGTGTATATATTTATATGCGTATGTAATAACGAAGCATTTTCTAACCTCTCTTACCGGTAGTCAAGCGGACGCGACAACGTCACGGTCCAAAGTTCACCATCTTACCAATAATTTGTATTTTCTGTTAATCGGTTTGCACGTTCTAATGTCACACAACGCAAGATGTTAATGATGACTGTTAGAGAATTTAAACGTCCGTGTTGTGATCAAATTTCCTGGTCAGAAGCAACGGATCTCCGTTTGCACGTAGAAAAAGAACGGGACCAACGTTTAACGCGAATCTTTTGCGATATTGGCATGTCGATGGACTAAAAGGAATTTTAGCAGTTCTCGAAACGACGATCGATCGTCACCAATTGTACTAAGTAAGCGCTTCAAAATATTTTTTACAGTTCGTATTGATTACACAAGGTGAAACAGTTTTGAAGCGAAACATGAGACGGGATCTGGGCCAATGCGACGAATGAAGTTTCATTTTTTTAATGCGTTTAATTTCAGGTCGGTACAATAATAAAACCGAATAAAGTTAAAAATCGATTCCCGTAATCACGAATATATTATAACGAGATATAAAATGACATGCAAATCCATTATATCACGGTACGTTACGTATGCGTATAAAATTAACCTAAATCGTGAATTAACGCATGCATAAAATGAATTTGTTTTTCGTTACCGATAATTTGCGATGACTGGCAGAACGTGTATGGAATTTATTCACGACGGTAGAAATACAAACTTTTTCCACCGTACCGATTGACGTCGCTTCGATTGTTCGTATATGCCACAGTATACCTTATTTTATAATCACTGACCCCCTGACACTGCAAATAGATTTTTCCTCAATGTCAAATCGCTAGCATAATAATTCATGCTAATTATTTTAGGCACGATGAATTTATTCCTCACTCGCTATTCCACGTTGAAAAAGAAAAACGATTTTCAGCTCCGTCATGCTGCGAATACAGGATGATTTTGAGTTTTTTGACCGGATATACCTACTCTAATCGCGTTTCAACGATATATAGGAGAGACCGGTGATAGTTGTTACACTTTTTACTCTCTGATATTTAGAATTTTTTTTTTAATAAAAATTTTATTCAACTCGGATAAGAGACGATGTAGACGCATCTTTTGCGAACCTAGAGAAAATTCGTGCCTGTTCCAAAGCAAGTCTGAATAGGGTATATTTCGAATATTCAAAAAAAAATTTCGAGTATTTTAAATGACGAAACCTCGTAAAAAATGATGAATAATTTTTTTCGCACCCGTGTCTTCTTTTTTTAATTTTGATGTGAGAAACTCGGGTTTTTGCATGTATATTTTTAAGCAATAATTCTTTTCTCCGTTGCATTTTTTCCTGGAAACTACGAAACAGTCGATCTAGACTCCGAAAATGCTAAAAACCGTGAAAAATTCGAGTCAGATTCTAAAAATCTCGAAAAACTTGACCCGGACAGAGAAAACCACAGAAAACTCGAAATGGGGAAAAACTTGTCGGGAAATTATCATCACATGCGACAACTTGCTGAAACCCGCGATGTTGTTTAAAAATGTGCATATCTTGCTGACCCGCTATTCAAATATCAAAAACATGTGTATATCAAACGAAAGTGACAAGAATCACCTTTCCGATTATCTTATTGTAAAATATTTCAATGCAGTTAATAAAATGAGAAAAAACATGATTAGAAAATGGAAAATAATTACTTATTAGGTTGAAATTTAGTTTTTACATCACTGCGAGGCCGCATGCGATGCGATATTATAGTTAACAACATTTATTTGTTCCAAACATTGAACCGTCTTCTTTACTCGATTTTCAAACACGATTTGAATAAAGTTTTAATTTTTTTTTACACAATTCCAACCAATTTTTTCTACGACTTTGATTAGCTACCCTGTATTTCTAATTTCTGATTATTTCTCAAATTTGACTATTTATTTTCAGTCACGAAACAACGATGCACACTTCCTGTTAACCCTAGTCCATTCAAACTTATAAAAAATTTACATCGACGTACCATTTACATCTGTTCGTTAACATCGAATCGTTGATAATTGTATGCATAAGTAGCGTGGTAATTATTGCAATGCGCATACTAATTACGGTTCAGTATTGCTGCAGTGTTTTCATCATTGCGTAAAACCTGAATCGCAATATTGTTATTGAGAAGATTTAGCGCGTGCGACGGGAGGATAATCTTGATAAAAAAAAAAAAAAAACAAACAAACAAAATAAAACAAATATAAGGGAATACCTTGCACGTTTCTTAGCTAATGTATACGTGTATGTAAAATAACTGTACACATATACTCATGCGTTGTACAAGAGTTTGCAATTTTTAAATATAAACAACGAATAAAAAGGAAGACATCTTTTTTTGTCCTTCGAAGTCACCTTTGCGATACGTGCGCGCATTTGGCCAAACAATTTCATTTAATTTCCGTAAACAGTAACTGAGGCAGCAAACACTGCGCGTCACGCTGTATTTTACAACGAGAGTAAAACTGGGCGCGTACATCGAAAGACTAAATAAAAAAAATTGAACAAAAGAAAAAAGAAAAAAGAAATAAAAAAACGGACGCCGTTTCTTGCATCACGTAACGATCGAGTAATTAAAATTTTCAATCGATTTCCTCTATTATGAATTAAATCCTCTGTTGTGAAAGAAAAATTAAAAAAAAACTAAAATACTTACCGGCATGTTTGTCCAGTATTTCGTGAAACTGATCGACGTACTGCATGATGACCGACATTTTGACGAAACTCGGTGTGTCTGACGTTAGTTGCGATCGGTTAAAACCCGAAGTTCTTCCTTCTGTAACAGAAAATAAGGTAACGGATGATTATTAGGGATACGGAACGGAGCGACGTTGATTGTCGGTTACACCTTATTGTTAGATGTAATACGTAAACGAAACGCGTACGACCTTCGCAAACAACGTGTTTCACCGTCTGTGCAGAATATACAATCTCGCTTTTACGCATATAAATATTACATATGTGTTCGCATAAGCGCGAGTCGAAAAAATATTTATACTTCTTTGACATTTTTTCTCTACATCTCTCGATTGTACCAATTACACATGCGTATGACGCATAATCGAAACTTTCCTGGTCTTTTGGTACGCAGAAAAGAAACGTCGTCCGAAAGATGGGGTGAAATTAATTCGTTGTGTACGATAAACTCGAGGGAATTTTCAGATTTTTAATTTATGATATATAGATTTTATGAGGGAAGGGGGGTAAATATATTAAAATTAACCTCGCTTATATATGCCACGTGGCAGTTAGCTCACAATCGGACGTTTGTAACCGATCTGTATTATACGCGACCTCAGGATTTGGGACGACAGGCAGACTCGTGTAGCTAACACATATAATAATAATATATATACATTAGGTATATAAACGGAAAATTTATCTGATCGACAAATCTGAAAAAAACAAAATACCACTCGTTTCAGTCTGGTTGCAGGGAAATGTGTTGTAATATATAGAGAAATTTGAAAATTTTCAACGCACTTGTATTAAGAGCTCGTATACGCAGGTATGACGTATACCTCGTTATCCGCGATCCTATCGTTCGATAATATATTTTTAAGAATTCAGTTAGGTAACGCACTTAACTGTGCGTCGGTGAAAAATATTCACCCCAGGTTGTCTAAGAGTTGCACAATCGGATATAATTCAACAATAGAACAATTCAACGTAAGAAAACAGTCTTCGGATAGTTAAGTCAAAATTCTTCACGTTGCAGCCCCCCAGAATTAGAGACCCGGAAAAATTAGAATCAAATATCTTTGCCCGATTATCGGGTCGCACAAGCCTGAAGTTTACCGAATAAAGCGAGCGCGGTGATCGACAGCGCATGCGCGGTTAAGCGGCCTTTCCGAGTCACGTGACGCGCCGCCTGTCCGATTGGCCGTTGCGTCGATATCGAATAACTCGAAAACTAGCGTTCGCAGAAGGTTTTCGCAAAAGAGTTTTCCCCTCGGTTTTCCGTCGCAAACACCGTCCCCGAATCATCGTCGAAATCGATTGCAAAAATCGTATCACAGAAAACCGCAACGATCACGCCTCCGGCTTTCGAAGAAACGCGTCGATCGCTTAGCGACGAACAGATTCGAAGAGAAGTTGCGATCGGTTTCCGAAACGAAATACGAAGATACGTGATCGAGGGCGAGTTACTTAACGCTGCAACATCGCGCGTGCGGCACGCGACGCGAGAGCGATCGATCGATCGATCGGATGATCACCGCGCGCGTTCCTAAAGGAAGAGTAGCACGCGCAGCCACGCCGATTGGTTCCCGTCAGCGATCGGCGTCCTCGACCACGTTCGGGGCGTTGCGTTGCTCCAGTAAATGACCGAAACTAAGCAAAATAGCGACCCGAGCGCAACGCAGCGCCACCTCGACCCGATGTGGCAACGTACGGACGGACGGACGGACGGGTGTCGAAAAACTTACGATTCCAACGTGCGTCGACGTGGCTTCTCACGTCGGGTCTGCAGGTAGGTAGCGTCTCTCCTCGCTCAAGGCCAATCGGTTCTTGCGGGACAATTGAAACTTGGGTGTCATCACGCGTGCACGCGTGCAACGTTCGACTCGCATTGCCCGCCTTCGGAAACGTTTGCGCAACTGTTAAAACTATTAAATCCCCGACGAGGTCGAAGACGACGTTCCTGCTCGTGTCTGCGGTAGAATACGTAATAACGTAGGGCGGTCTGTCATCAGGTGAACGCGATTACACCACGTGCGAACGCCGCTCTGTAATAACCGATAACTTTTATTTTTCTATACGTTTTTTTTTTTTTTTTTTTTTTGATTTCTCTTGCCATACCGTTTTTTCTCACCGTCGATATGAAGCGACGATCGAACGGTTCGACGGATGAAAAAATTCTCCAAGTCGCTGCATAAAAAATTGATGCTTTTAACGCAAATCCCGGCTTTGATCGACGCTTTTTATTTCTTCTCTCAGATTTTTTATCGTTATACGTGTATTCCTTGTTTTTTATTATCGGCCTCGCCTAGAACGGAGATCAGTTCTCTTTTTAATTCGAGGCGTCGACTGCCTCGAGTATGATGACCAATTGCATCGACCACGGTCTTCAAGGTTGCATATTTTACTGTTTTATGTTATACCAGTTTTGCAATGTTCTTTCAAGTATGTACAGCTGTACCGCCTATAGGAATATCACCGTAATACGTATAATAATCGAGAATTTGGTTATCTCCGTAATCCCTCGGTCAACGTTGGGCGAAAGACATTTCGATCGTTACGATTGTGCTCCTGATTCATTACTCAATTCGATCCTACCGCATTGCTACACGCGCATGTATGTTCGAAAAAACTCCGCTTATAATAGCTGGAAAATAATTTCGGACTTCGCGTTTGCTGCAAGAGACAGAATTCGAAAAACAAAAAAAAAAAAAATTCAAAAAATATCGACAGCTGGGTTATGAAAATATACCGATGGGTGGTATAACAATGATCGTTTCGAATCGTTGGAGCGATTCAGCCTTCGATTATATCCCAGGCGATATGGACCGCGTTCCGTTTCACGGGGCATCGATTTTTACCTAACGACACAAGCGAACGCAGCGTTGTTTCGCCGTTGAATAAACGATTTCGGTGTTCAATTCTCGAATCACGATTATGAAATGACAAATTTTTGTTTTTGCATTTTCCCGTGCAATACGTACACTGAGAAAAGTTTCATTTTTTGTTGTAACTAGACAAATTCAGTAAGACAGGTATCGTTAGAAAAACTATTTGAATATCGTTGGAATTGCGAAAAACGAGGCAGGCCTAACCATTTTGCGCTATCGTCGATCCTTTTTTGGTTATTGAAACGCAAAATCAATTTTTGAGGTTTACTCAACTTTTTTAGTTAAACAAGACTTTAACGTCAATTTATCGTCGAAGAAATGAAGTTTATAAAAATATGATACACGCATGTAACGAAATTGTAAGCATTACTTTTCGTCATATTAGGCCGGAAAATATTGTTCGCATCACGGGAATAATACTTTATACCTCAGATACGAAAATAGCTATTGCGACTTGGTATGACACATGCGTGTAATGTTAAATTATCCGAGATATAATTAAAGTGTGCGAAATGCAGTGTTTGCATTACAGGGCGACATTACGAATCCATTGCAAAATGATATATATAAATATATATATATGTATGTATCATTTAATATATAATGTATTTATGTGTGTGTTATCATCCACCTATACCGACATTAACGATCAACTTGTCCAAAACACGCGGCGAGCAAGCAAATACTCGAATCAATTGCGAAAACTGTATATATTAGCAATACTGAAAATGGGGTCGTGTTTTGTTGTGGTTCATATTGTACGTGTATATATGTATATGCATTAACTACAATACGTTTGCGCAATATCGAGACTGCATGCCACGTGCATACATGTATAACATAAATATATAATACAAGACGCGCGAAAAGAACAACGATTTAAAATCGTTACAAAATACCGTGTTATTGTAAACGAAATTTACGAATTCCATGACATAACGCAAGCTACGCCATTCGAACCAATTACTCGGAATGCTGTCGCAATTTTATTTTTATAACGCGCTAATGCAACAAACCAATGACGCATAAAAAATACGAATATAGCTGTTTACGGAATATAATTATCAAACGATATTAGCGAAACGGAAAGTAAAAAAAAAAAAAAAAACGAATTGGAATCAGGTCCGAAGCCGTTAGGAACTTGTATCATTTCGTTTTATTTCCAGGCCGAGCTGACACGTAACAACAATAATAGAAACGTATCAAATTTCTTCTTGATTCCGAAGATTCGAGAATCGTGAGTTGAAAAGAGAGTGAAAGCCGACGCGGTGAGCGCCTTTCGCAATAAATTTCTGTCGCCGTTATAGAGTATACAAGGTACTTGTTAAACCAGCGCGTGGAGAACGAGAGGTTTCATAGCATTTGGGAAACTAACGCGCGTAATTTCGATTATACGCGTAAACAGAGATGCGAACGGTGAAAAATGCGCTACGGTTCACGAACGAGTCGAAATAATATTTCGAAAATACGAGAAGCGAATTCTCGCAAATTGAAACAATACGCTCGTACACAACATCCAAAAAAACTCCACGACGAAAAAGACAACTTTAAATCTGAAATAACGTCAAGACTTTGGAATCAGAGAATTTTTGCTAAAATTTCGATGCGTCGTTTACGTATAAATACGACCGCGACTCGAGGTCCGAGTCGAGGGAAAATCAAGCGATTCGCAACCGAGACTCGTACTCGGAGGGTCCTTACGGCATTATTATACACGTCGTCGGAGGCGAACCTTGAAACGCCATAAGAGACGGCGATTTGCAAAACGCGATGGTTTACCGGCATCCATTAATCGTCCAGAATGTCGAGGAAATTTCCGCATGATTTTATTCCGGCTGACTTACCGCGAAGATCGTTTCGTTACCATTATAATTCACCTGTAAGTTCGTATAGTGTATATTTTCTATTCGAAATCGACTTTTTTTTTTTTTTTTTTTGTTTGTTTTTTTTTCTCCTTTTTTTTTCTCGCGCTGCTGGACATTCGACATTTGAATATTATATCGCGCACATATTGACATGCATACGTGAACATGCCTTGCGGCCATTAATGCGTTTCGCGAATATACGAACGTTACGCGAGTTTTATATCGACCGGAGATTTGCGAAAGTCCGGCTCTGCCGGAGATGATAATACGCGAGGTGATTTGCGAGGTGAAATTTCTAATTCATCATTGCATTCAAGTTATTATTGGTCGATGAACTCGCGCAAGCACTTGAGGCTAATGCAAGCGTGCATTTTTTATACCGTTCGTTCAACTCTCGTCGAGTGTATCATGCGCAAAGAAATAAATGAACTTTGCCACTGTACTTACTTCATACGCGTGACACCTGTTTCCTGACGAGAAAGGATGATCGAGAAACAACGAGAGCTAGAAGAAGCGGAACGTGAGGACGGCTGAACTCGGATAAAGAGTTATTTTTAAACCAATGCGGAATTAAGTAAACCGCTGCGTTGTCTGTCCGTAAATCCAAACCCTGGGCACAATTAAACTCGAGGACATATAACCGCAAGGTCCAGACGCGACGGGTTCAACGGCCAGTTTTTACGCTTATGGACATTCGTCGGTATGCATATGTACGCGATCTCTATCGTATAATTACTGAAATTCATTGATACGTAATGGGGCGTGCGTAAAAATTCCGTCTCGTTAGGCATTTTGTATTTGATGAAAAAGAAAGTGTATGCCTAATGTAAACGAATTTTACGTAAGGCTGGGGAATGCGAAGGACTCGGATGATATTCATCATCGATGATGCTCGATCCTGGAAGGCTATCTCGACTGTAAATCGTTCGGTATGAAATGTTTGACAGAAATAAAATGAAATAAAAAATATGTATATTTAAAACGACGAGTAATATGCAGATTTTAACCTTTCAGGTTCCATTATTCTTCGCCGATATAAACTTGTCAAAAATATCTAATTTAATTTTCTAGGTGTACAAGGTATTCGCCTACAGACTGAACCGAATTATTATCCTTTTTCGCTTTTTATCTCAGCAAGGCCGCAGCCTTGCATTCCGAAATTGAGCAGATCACCAGGAAAAAATAAGAAGGATATTAAACTCGTATTTTCTGTGTGTATACTGTGTTAATATCACCGAATCTCACCAAATGGCGCATCACGTTCAAGTATCACATATTTATTACAATTATACGATATAATTAGGTTTACGTTTTCCTGCTTTCGGATGACTACTGTCAAGTTTCATTTATTCTTCCAGAGCTTACATTGTCAGAGCTTTAACATTCAAACTTCTTTGAGATCGATCGAAATTTCAGGTACGTGCATCAAGATATGCAGTTTCATCCGATCCTCCGTTAATCACGTCTACCCTCGCTATAACAATTCCATCAGTTTTCTAACAAACGTCACAAATTCCATGCGATCATCCACACTGCGTGAGATAATTTTTTCCACTGACAAGATTTTCCATTCGTAGATTTCTATCTTAATTATTTGCCGTGTAAACAAAAAATGCCAACAGCTCCGGATAAAGAATAAAATCGCCTTTTGCAGCTGTAACAAGAAAATCTATTTCGCGTTACGTGCCAAGTTCGTTTTGATCGCGGTCAACGGCGGTAAATTTTCTCGTAAAAATCGCGATAATTTGCAAAAAAAAAAAAAAAAAAATAAATAAATAAATCGACTTCGAGGGGCCTTGGTTAAAAAAAAGAATGCGGTCGACCGGAATTTTCTATCGAATTGCAGTGACAATTGCAATTTGTCCGACAAATGCCGTGGGCAGAGAAACAGCGATCATGCCTATTTCGCGACATGCAGGTATACCCAAGGTGTAGGTACGTCACGCGAGTGGGTCTATCACGGGGCCGTACAACGGACAGGGAAAGTGCTGCATTGCTGCACGAAGTTGCAGCCGAAGTAGTCAGCAATAAGCGAGCCACGCAATCCAGCCTACACTAGAAGCCCCGTATCGGCACCACGAGGACGTTGGTCACGGGAATTGGAAAGACCGGCCTCATCGCCTTACGTAACGCGGTTGTCTTGTATTCGTAGCGTTTCTCCGTTTTCCGTCAAGAAATCCTCCGTGCGCTCGACCGGAGTCCATTTCTGACGATGTCTGGACCAGGGGACCGGAATCCAGGAAATCCCGAAGACGGAGATGACCGATTCTTTTCGCGTTAATGGTGCCATCGGGAAAGAGCCGGAGTAGTAAAGATCGATCGGCGATCCATTGGATTTCGTTTATCGCGAAAGAGCGACCTTTGTCTTACAATCGCGGTCCGGTCCAAGAGCTCTTGGACTGGATTGATAACGCGGAAGTATCGGTAGGTGAACGGGGTAGGTAGAAGACCGGTAAGAAAGCGAGAAGTTGAGTTAAGAGCGAAGGCGAGACGGGGCCCATTTATTTGTGTGTAAAACAGGACCAGTCTGCACGCGATGTTGACTGGGTATAGTGGTTCACCTTCGCGGCTGGATCTTGATCTTGGGTTTCACGATGAGGCTGTCCAAAGCCGCGCGCATTGGTATTAACCTCAACGCCCCGACAAGTTACCGGGATTTTTTACTCAAACCTGGATCACCGATAGGAGGACAGAAGGATTTCTAATGTCGATTTCAAAACCGTTTAAAACTACGAGGAGGTCTCGCGAATTTCCCCTCAGGCTTCGGACACCGAGGACGAAACCGACCACTTGCTTCTCAAATTTCGACATATTACAAATTTCAAATAACTACGCGAAAACACCTACGCCTCGGGCTCGGGACCGACGATTAAAGGCATTCGATATCGTCGAAACGTTTGCATGTTTCACAGTGAGAGAGAGAGAGAGAGAGAGGAAAATACGGTGTATAACTTAATTGTGTACAACAGTTTTACACTCATTTGGAGCGTAACGTTAGATTTTTCGTTATCTTCACTCTTGGGCTTCGTTGTTTTGTTTTTATCAACGGTCAGGCCGGATCGACGAAGAAATCAGAAAAGGAATTTGAAAACTGTGACTGGAAGAGTATCGAAGCAATGAGTTTCTTTGTCATCTGTGGAATTTGGGATCACAGCTCGTGGCGACAATTTACAACTCGATCTGAATTCTAAACGCTTGTCCGTAGCAATACTCCTCGTTCGTGGCTCGGCCGTTTTACTAATCTTTCAACAAGCCTTCGTACCTACCGTAGATCAAAATCCAACGTCGAATTTTCAAAAAAACAAAATAACAAGTTGGGCATATTTTACTCACCGGAAATTCGACACCAGCTTCACTGCTGTCGTTATAAATTTCACAAAATCACTCTCCGACAGGCACTTTTTGTAAGATTGTTCCCGATCAGTTCGATCAGCGAATGTGCAACAACGGTATATAAAATAAGTGTGTATAATACAGATATATAATATATATATATGTATATGTAAGAGACCAGCAACAACAATAAAATCGGTGAATTGTCTCTCGAAGAAATGTCCAATTATGCCATTGGTAGTACGAATAATAGTTGCCGCCGCACGGATCGATATTGAATATTGCTATATTGTATAAAAGTTCGAAATCCGTTTACGTTGAAATGGTATAAAAAATTGTGCGATAAAGAAGAGCCGCGATACCGACGGACGCTCTCTCCTCTTGTTTCTTAACGAGATATCGCAAAGACTGACGGGCAGTTCCCTGGCGCATTGCTTTTAACCACGCGGCCATATTGGTGCCACCACTACCTCTACCTCTACCTCTGGCCATGCAGACATAAGCCACGGTAAAATTTGCCCTTCCGCTGGCGTTCCTCGTTTATTCCACTCTTCGAGAGCGTAAGCAATCGCAGTCGGAAACCCCGTAAATTATTCCTCCGCGTTGGCTCGGTCCGCGTGTGCACCAGTGACGTCATCGATCGAAAAAGGTCGCGAGAAAAGGAATAATACACGCGAGGCGTTGCAATTTTTTCTTTTATTTTTTTAACCAATTAATCAATTTTCGATGAACTTTTTTCCTCGTGAATAAACGAAAAAACAATGCAGGCTTTAGTTTGGGGGATGTAAGAGCGAATAAATTCAAGAGGACAAAAGTTCCAATAGATCAGAATCACAGAGGAGAACAAAAGTTTAACAGGAAAGAAATTATTCTTCATCGGAAATGGAATAAGCTGCAGAGTTTTTTTTTCTAATTATGCACTGAACCCCCCTCTTTTTTTTTTTTTTTTTTTTTTTTTTTCGGCGTGACGAATTAACTGTGCTAATTTCATCGAAATCGGTTTTTGGCTGACAATCGTTTCCCTGACTGAAGCAATTGATAGAAATCTTGTTGTTGTTTTTTTTTTCTTTTCTTTCTCTTCTTTTCTAATCAGAAAATTTGAAAATCATGTTCTTTTGTTATATCCTGCAACACAAGGAGAGGAAAGTAAAATTTAAAATGATAGTTTTTTTTCCGATTTCGGTGTAAGGTATTATTACAACAATAATTTGTAACAAATTTAATAATGATCGGTACAAGTTATCGGAAACAAAACGAGAATTATTAATTTAAATTTATAATCTTTGAGACGTAGAAAACTGTTTGGTTGATCTACTTTGTTTTTTTTTTTTTTTTATCGCTTCCACTATTTCACTTAATTCCCTTTCTCATAAAATCGCGATGATTGTATTTGAACCGGAAACGTAATAGTCGATCGTTTTTTCATCTACATAAATTACATCACAAATTATCATACAATTGCGAAATGTTTTTTGTTTTTTTTATTTTTGTTTCCCTTCTCTTTGAAACCGTCGAAAAATCATTTGTAAATAGTTTAGAATTTTTCCTCTTTCTCTATAATATGGTCTGAAAATATATTTCGTTGGCGGTGAAGTGAGTAAATAAAAGAGGATACCTCTTTCGATCGGTACAGCGCAATGTTGCTTACATATTGTGCAAATCGGTTTAAGCACGCGTTTGCGTCGTGTGAGGTGACTGCCAGGAGGAAAAAGAAAAGAAGAGAGAGAGAGAAAAAAAAGGAATGGAATGAAAAAAAGTTGATGCGTATACTTGAATTGAAAATATGCGGGATAGAGTAGAGAGAGAAGCGGCTTTGAAACGTGCTCAATGAAATATGTGCATACACCAAGAAATTTGAGTCCTTATCGACATTATTATTACCTCGGCGTAAAAGATTTTTTTTTTCTCCCGCTTCTTCTATTCGTTCGCTCTCTCTCTCTCTCTCTCTCGCTCTCTCTCTCTCTATCGATCTGCACTATGGATCTCCGTTCGTTGATTTACATATCCATCATTTGTTTCCAATCATACAGATCCGTATTTTTTTTTCTTACTGTTTTGATAATCACCGGTCGATTATCCTTGACGACTATTCTTGTTGACGGAAATCAGCTCTAGTTGGTTCCGTTTTCTCTTGGGAGGCTTTAAATCGATCTTCGCATTACGGACGATAACGGTTCCGTTATTAGGAAGCAGAATTTTTAATTCACATACCCATAGAACGACCGTAATCATCATATTTATCATTGCTCACACGATGAGTATTTGTAATGTCTGAGTTCAGTACGTGAAACGGTTTCGTTCGAGAGAGTGGTAAGAATTAACGACGTGCTGCGGGTGGTTTATAAGTATAATGCCATACGGTTATTCAAAAATAATCTGAGTAACTACAGTGGAAATTTGATAAAAAATATTCAAAAAATACAATTGAAATTCCAAGTCACGTTTGCGTATAATTTTTCAAACACGTAATTACGTGATTACGTAATTAGTATATTTTTAGTCAGTTTTTCTGCAGTGAAATTTGCGCACGTAGTAAAATTTGAGTGTTTGCACGTTTCCTGTCTACACTGAGCTTTAACCCCGGAAAACAGACGGACCGGCATTCTCATGTTAATTTTATAATGACCTATGTACGATTTGAAATTCATTGATTTTAATGTAATCGCAAGATTACAGGCAGAATAATAAATCGATAAAAAATCCTCAGCGAAATTCTGCCCAATGCTGATCGTTCAATGATCTGCATGAATCGGCATGCATGATTTAATAAAATTTTCCATTATACAGGTATAAAAAATTTATGAATGTAAAAATTGATGCCGTGATTAGACTCACCATACGTCAAAAGTCCGAACTTTGAGCTAATAAAAGTCAAATATTGCATGATCAGAAATAATATGCTAAAATGTTCAGGGCGATAAATTTTTTGAAAGAAATCTAAATCCTCCAGATAAGTGAAATGAAAAAATCAAGTCGTAGTTACATCGGAGGTGAAAAAACCGGTCACGCGTCATTTCAGTTCCGATTTAACCTTTTCGAATCGATGGATCAATAAATTTTGAGAACGCGACTATGACATTCTTAAATTAAATTCTGCTGCTGCTGGTGATGATTTAAATTTTTTTTTACCATTTTACAGGTACAAAAATTCGTGAATGTAAAAAAGTAAGGCCGTGATTAGACTCACCGTACGTCACAAGTCCGTACTTTGAGCTAATAACAATCGAATAATGCATAATCAGAAATAAAACGACACTAAAAACGCGATTACTTCATAAACTGTTCAAATGAATAAATAAGCTTTTGAAAAAAAACTAAATCTTCTATACGAGAGAAGAGATAAAATCAATTTATATGTTACATTGACGGTAAAAAAAAAACTAGTAACGCGTCATCCCCGTTTCGAGTTAATCATTTCAAATCGATGGATCGATAAATCTTGAGAAGCTGATCACAGCGCTCCCAGATTTTAAGAATTCAACTCTGTTGTATCCTGGAGTTAAATTCGGAACTATGTCCTCGCGTATATCCCACATAACATGAAATCTTTCTAAGAAACTTTCGATAAAAATATTTTATAGAAAGATTATGAGAATATTTTTAAGAACAACAACAATCAAGAAATCTTTTGCAAGTTTCTGGCGCGGACATTTTCAATTTGCAGCAACCTTTTTTTGAAATATTTTTGAAATGTTTCTTTCCTTTCATGAAAGATTTCAGAAACTTCTCTGAAATATTCATGATTATTTTTATTTTTACCCCCCCAATCGGTGAAAACCCATTTCTAAGAAAGAAAGAAATGATCACCGTGACCGTCATAATCGTCGAATGTCATTAATACACCAAAATAAATTCAGAACACGCGCGTCACGATTTATGTCATCGTTTCAATTATCGATATTTGAACGCTTACGTTGAAAAATATTCAGAACCCGATCCCCGGTTTGGGTTATTTTTTCCTTAATTGACGTTCTATTATCAAGATAAAAAATGTGTGCGCTTTGTTTGTTTCTTTATTTCTGCAACTTGACGGGAAAACGTGAAGAGAAATAAAAAAGGGAGTGCAGATTTCATTGAACCGAGGAATTGGGATTTTTTCGTCATAATAATTAATACAGCTTTACCCACCGTTTCGCATGCAAATTAATCGCGGTGTTTAGGAAATTTGTCAAAGTCAATCACACGCCGATTTTTCTTACTGCAATAATCGCTGATGTGTAATAAAAATTGCAGATAGCGTGGAGATAAAAGGAAAGAAAAAAAAATCGAGTATAATAATTACGAGGACATTTGACGCTTAGGTTATATTATCGGCCTCTTGACGCAACCTCTACTGTTATTTATAATAACAATAATTATTGACGTTTAAAAAAAATGCGTGCATAAACGAGCGCGGAAGCTGCTGCTGGATAAGTATATTTACGTGGGTATAACATTAAAATAATCTTGTATTTCCTAGTGTGCAAATAATGTGAAATGATCAACTCGGGGTAAATATAGCTGCTAAAAATTCGTAAGGTCATCCGACACGTATAACTCAGTCGATGCAGTACAAACTACGGGATTATATTACGTATACAACAGTATAGATATACCTAATATTTCTAGATAGATCTAACATTTGGCAAATCATCCGAGCTTTCAGAGACGTGCCCGGATTTCGTGCAGGATTTGACAAATTGATTTTCGGACTTGTTTCTGCAGAAGTTGAAATTATAAATCAATTCGATTTACAATTCGATGTACGTGAGTATCAATTTCGTCCCACGTCATGTACACTGAGAGAAATTTTTATTCATCAACTATTTTCATTTTTTACCGTTTATGACGTTAAAGCCTTGTTTAAATAAAAAAGTAGAGTAAACCGAAGAAAATAATTTTGCCTCGCAATTACCAAAAAAGGATCGATAATGGCGCAAAATGGTTAGGCGTACCTCGTTTTTCGTAATTTCAACAATATTCGAACTGTTTTTTGTAACGATACCTGTTTTACCCAAATTTTTCTAGGTACTGCAACAAATGAAATGTTATACTGTAGTTTGCTCGTCAATTAAACGATACGGCGAAGAAGGAAGAGCAAATTAAATTGAAATATGGCGAAAAAAAGTAGACGAATAGGCAATTATCGTTATTTGAGTGTCTGTAATAAATATCTTTGCGATAATTGTTTATTGAAAAGTCCCACGCTGCTCGTGTATATCTGCGCTGAATTTTTTTTTCCTCTTCTATCTCTCCTTCTGTATCTTTTTATTATACGTAAATAGTATATTTTGCATATTCCCCCATTACGATTCTGCAGCATCAAATCGGAGAACGATGTTTGAATAACAGTTGAGGAAACAAGTAAGTGGTCAACTTTTTGCGTTACCCGGTCTAGCGTGAATGTCGGCGATTAGTCATCACCTTAATATTTCTTACATCTTAAGCGGTTCGTTCGATTCCCGATATACAGGCCAAGTTTTATCGCCGTTGAAAAATCAAAGAGGCGGCAGAAGTTCTGCCAACTTTAACGAAAGACTTTTACCTCTCGGACAAACGTCGCGATGATGATTTTTCATTAAAAACCGATTCATTATCGGCTCTCGAATCTTTTCGGTTCGATCGATTCATCCAAATTTCGGCTACATCTATCCAGAAAATTTACGCGCCAAACTTATTAACACCGCGTCGTTTGCGTCGTACAACTTTTTACCGCAAATTGCGGTCTGCGGTAAACAGTGAAAAAATTGCAGGCAACTCGAATAAACAAAACATTTTAATATGTAGGTGATACGGTGAAACAGTAAAACTCATGTTTAAATATTCAGACGAATGATTTCACTTCACGGATACACGCGAATTGGCTTGAATGGCTGCATTAAACAAAAATTCAATTATAACATTAACCTGTTAGAACGAGATTATAAAATAGAATTCATTTCACCGTGGGACATTATTCCCTACACTCTTAGAAATTCGGTGTTAAATTTAACACGAAGAACGAACGATTTACACCGATGATATTTAATTTTACACTAATCGTTGCTGACTTTTGTTGACACGGTAAATTTTCTGACAGTTTATGTGGCCTCGCACAATTTTATTCGCTCTTTTCTTTTCTTCATAATTATTTATTCCTCGTCGATTATTTTCTTCCTGAAAAATATTTCGAGTTGAGAAAAGGAAGGGAAAAAAAAAAAAAAAAAAAAAAAAAATGCGAATCGTTTTTCAACCGATATTAAGTCCGAGTTCGGAAGGAAAAGTGATGCGAAAAGGATTCATCGTCCGAAATTATACATGTTCCTTGACGAAATTGAGATGAATAATCTCTATAGTTACATCAAGTTCACGGAATTCCACAAACGTGATTAAATATACGTAGAAGGAAAATTCCCTTTGACGTCATCCCGCATTATTCATTAGATACGAATACACACGCGTCGTTCAATAACACGTTTCTTCGTACGAACGAACTTGACCCTCCGGTTTTAAACTATTACACTGTCCGTCCTCCGCGCTGACGGATAATTTAATTACCGATGATCATTAAAAAGTTGAGCCGCTGCTCGACGGACGGAAATTCATCTCCGCGTTTCAAGATCGTTCCGTTGTTGTTTAAAATATCTCCGCGATTTACTTACACTTGTATCGACTTAATATTGACACTTGGAGCTCCAACTCTTCCAACTCTGCACGTGAAAGTTGCAAGGATTAACTAACTGGCGTTCAACGCTCCTGGCTATTATTGTATATATTCTTCGACTTTTTCTCTGTTTTATTTTTTTTATTTTTTTTTTATTTATTTCTTTTTCATTCGAACGACATTGAAATCAATATTGCCGCGTCATGCCAGTGCAAGATTGATCCCGCGTCGTAAATACTGTTACTGTAAAAAAAAAAAAAAACAATTACAATCACATAAAATAAATAAATAAGTATAATATACACATATGTATATATGTTACATATAATACATCATTGTTTGTATCGATTATAATTTTTATAACCTGCGCATTAAGCCATCCGTTGCGCAAATTAAACTATTGACACGTCATTTTACGATTTATCATACGTTTCAAGTAATGGCTAAATTTAAACAAATTTCGGTCTTTGCGATTGCAAAAAAAAATTCACACGAAATAACGACGACGGGTATACGTGCGTATAGTACGAATTGCATCCTCCGTGTTTAAGGATGTTGACTTGTTGCGTTTTGGCTGAAAGACGATGACAAAATTGCGAAGGAAATAAAAATGAGGGAAAAACCTGTCGTTGATTAGTTTCGATATGTGAAATAAGTCGATGTTGAAGCTTACGTGAATTTTATGGAATTTGGATTTAACAGAAAAAAAAAAAATAAATACAAATCAACATTCACGCAGAGATTTACCTGCAAGGGGCCGAAATTTGTTCGAGGTGCGTCGTTGTTTCTCTGTCGACGGGACGAAAGCCCCTGATACGAAATTAAGGAGTACACATCGGTTAGAATTAACAGCATTCGAGGAACGGCCTTGGCACACTGTGCATGAGCCGCATAATGCGCACTCATCGATTATACGGTGCAATTGTTATTGGTAACAGAAGCGCCCGCAAACATAGGTGTATAATATATTATATGTCGCGAGGCGATTCGCCGAACGGCCGAGTGACCAACTTTGGGGACGAGTAGCAATCACGGCTACTCTTGGGTCTTGGGCTTGTTTAGGCTGTGCATGAGGTGTGTGGTCATATTACTGTACCAACTGCTTCATGTGACATTCGGGCATGTCATGCGTGTGAACGACCAGAAATTAGGCACAATATACAGACAGCGTGCCGCTGTATCAGGTAGGAGGATAATATTGTCTCTCTGTACGTCGATATAATACTTAGGGAAAATGTACCATTTTAGGAGACTTTAATACCCTATGTGGCCATAAATTGATCCGTGGCATTTGCATAAGAATAAAAATCTGGAAATACGTTTAGGGCAAAAGTACCATAAATGGCCAGTAATACCCTATGTGGCCATAAATTGATCCATTTATGGCCAAATCAATTGCATGTCAATAAGAACCTGGAAACACGTTTAGGACAGAAGTACCGAAAATGGCCACTAGTACCCTATGTGGCCATAAATTGATCCATTTATGGCCAAATCAATTGCATGTCAATAAGAACCTGGAAACACGTTTAGGACAGAAGTACCGAAAATGGCCACTAGTACCCTATGTGGCCATAAATTGATCCATTCATGGCCAAATCAATTGCATATAAATAAAAACCTGGAAATTCGTTTAGGACAAGAGTACCATATATGGCTATTATTACCGTATGTGGCCATAAATTGATCCATTTATGGCCAAATCAATTGCATATAAATAAAAACCTGGAAATTCGTTGAGGGCAAGAGTACCATATATGGCTATTATTACCGTATGTGGCCATAAATTGATCCATTTATGGCCAAATCAATTGCATATAAATAAAAACCTGGAAATTCGTTGAGGGCAAGAGTACCATATATGGCTATTATTACCGTATGTGGCCATAATTTGATCCATTTATGGCCAAATCAATTGCATATAAATAAAAACCTGGAAATTCGTTGAGGGCAAGAGTACCATATATGGCTATTATTACCGTATGTGGCCATAATTTGATCCATTTATGGCCAAATCAATTGCATGTCAATAAGAACCTGGAAATTCGTTTAGGGAAAAAGTACCATATATGGCTATTATTACCGTATGTGGCCATAATTTGATCCATTTATGGCCAAATCAATTGCATATAAATAAAAACCTCGAAATTCGTTTAGGGCAAGGGTACCATATATGGCTATTATTACCGTATGTGGCCATAATCTGATCCATTTATGGCCAAATCAATTGCATATAAATAAAAACCTCGAAATTCGTTTAGGGCAAAAGTACCATACATGGCTATTATTACCGTACGTGGCCATAAATTGATCCATATCAAGCGTATCTAACAAAATGTTTGGTCACTATTACCGTACATGGCCATAACTTAATCCATTTGTGGCCGTATCAATTGCATATAAATGAAATCTTGGGCACAAACGGCACAAAAGTGTTAGGTTGGCTCTGACTGTTGTAAACTTGGATTTTCAAGTAATTGAGTGGTCAGAAGTGCCATGGACATACCTATACCGCGGAAGATTTTCTCCTGATTCAATGAATAATTGAATAGATTTCTAGTACCAAAAACAATTGAAACGATTTACATGGTTGGCAAAAGATGGCGCGCTGATCACAAACGGTGCCTATACCGTATTCTATGGACGATCACTTCGACAACTAATTTGCGGGTTTCGATGTGGACGTGGATGTCGATTTACCCGTCTAAAGATTCGTTGTGTAACCCAGCTTGAGCACTCCGAGTGACCGAAGGGGGCGAGCGAAAAGTGAAAAGTGGTTTACGCAAAATTTACAGTCCTGCACGCCGCCCGGCGAAATTTTTCCATGTGACTAATCAATAATATGGCGTTGTAATAATTATTGGGATTGATTTATAACAGCTAATTATGGACGGTTGTTCGCCGGATATTTTCATACAACTAGACTAAGAGGTTGCATGTCGGCAGAAAATTGATACTTTTTATACTTAATTATATTAACAATAAGATATAGCCGGACATTGGGCCATTATTATCGAATTAGCGTAACCGTAAGTTACGAATTGGGTCTCTTTGAAAATGAAGAAGTTGTGATTAGTGAAATTATCAGCAAAAGCTTGGATGTATGTCGGTGATCCGTTTGGAATGTCGTCGAAATTGCTAGAAACCCAGTAGATCCGATCGATTTCACTCCGCGCAATGGCTTATTTCATTAAAAATCAGTAAAACAGATGTTCTTTTTGTCGTTCAACATTAGTTCAATGATGTGGATTAAATATTTGAAGATGTCAACGTGATAAAAAAACGTATTTCAATGAATTTGTAGAAAATACACTCTTCAGATTGAAATGATCCATTGAAGAGTACACATATTATATACATTTATGCTTATAATTCTCGTATTTCATAATATTTTTGTATTTTGAAAGAGTTCCCTGCGATATGATGATTTGATGAATACCTTAATGTACGACTATCTTGTAATACAATTGATAAAACGACTCGATTTTCAATATCGATTAATAATCAAAGACTCCCGTTACCTCGAAAAAAAAATATATAACAAGAATACACTGAAATTGAATCGAACAACATAGAAAATAGTTAAGCAGCTTGAACTGTTTTTCAAAAATTGACACTCGGCATGTTTGACGACTAACATTCCAAGACTAAAGTTTTAGAATATTTTTATAAACTCAACCATCCGCACTTTAAATGTGGGATGGAGTGTTTTGTACGTAATATCGAGGCTGGTACAAAAGTACAGTGAAAGTGGACCGAAGATGAAATTTCATGAAACTAGAGATCGAGAGTTCTCAGCGGAGTTTCGCGCCAATACGATATAATATAAGTATGCGTGCTTCGCGTATACACCGTGGGAACTTCTTCGACTTGCTTCGATTTTTACGACTCTATGAAAATCGTAAATACCAAAGCCAAGTGGCAAGAATAGCGATAGAAAAATTAGAAAAAAAAAATTAAATAACTAATCGAGCAATACAAAACAAAAATTGTTTTTCGCAAGAAACATATTATATAAAGCATGCAAGAGGCTTGGACTGAAATTTCTTTCATTGAGTAAATATGAGTATATAAATATAAATCGAGAAGTTATCGAAACCTCGTTTCTTTTTTTTTATCTGTCTCATTTTTTCTGCGATCCTGTAAAAGAAAAAAAAAAAAAATATATGATACAAGATGACACGTCGGGTGAAAAAAAACTCTTCCCGCAGAGAATCATATTATAAAATAATGCACGTACATCGAATTTGTTACTTAGGATAAAACGAAGATTTTTTCAAACAAACGTATCGTTTTTGAGCGATCAGAAAAAAAAAAAAAAAAAAGAATACAAGAATAAACGACAATTTGGAAATCACTGATCATAGATCCTGTACGTCAGTTATAAACACACACGAGAAACCGTTTCTCCCAGCGTTTATGTTACATATAAGCATATCGAAATTTGTCCTCGAATCCTATCACAGACGTTTCTATGGGTGTGTTTTTTTTATTTTTTTTAATTTTTTTTTTTTTTGCAGAAAGTAAATCAGTCGGGCGTTTTTTTTTTTTTTTTTTTTTCTTTTTCATTCTTGTCAATTCGAATTTTCGATCCCGTGTTTGTTTAATTTTTTGTTTTTTTTTTTTTTTTATTCCTCGAGCCAAAACTCGGGTGTTTATTACTATCTGATATAACAAAAAGTCGAACGTATCCGCGACTTTTTTTTTTTCTGCTGTGTGATAGAATTAATTTATTCTGTTTCACGGTCTTTCTCTTTCATTTTCTCTCTCTTTCTCTCTCTCTCTCTCTCTTGCTCTATCTCTCTTCTAATTCCCCGCAATCTTCCGGATATAACTGTAATTACGTTGCAATATGTAGGTATGCTTATTTTCGATAACTCGTAACCTTCGTCCGCGTTTAAATCTGTCGGTAGACGGGTTTTTTTTTTTTTATCAATTTTTTCGTTTCTATTTTTTTTTTTGTTTTTACCCTTTTACAGAATGCGTAACGTTCGATATCGTATGTAATGCGACGTGTTGTCAATTTTACAAGTTCGTAACCTTGTTTTATTTCGGGTACATAAACGTCGAGATTTTCACTCCACGATGGAAACGATCTTGTAACGGAAGTGGCGATGATTTTCGCGTAAAAGCGAAATGAAATGAAGAAAAAAAAAAAAATACAGGGAAGAAATGTCGTTTGTTGAGATTTTCAAAATTTCACGTTACATATTATGAAATTACACGTTATACTGGATAATATATGCAAACGATTCTGGGTATATTGAAAAACAAGATAATTTCAATTTCTTCAGACGTGAGTTTAAATATTGTTGTTTGAAAAACACGGTAATTTTAATTTCCTCAAAGGCGAGTTTAACGAAATGAAAAAAGCAAACAAAAAATTGACACGCACAGAGCTGAAAATGTATTAGACGTTGAATGCAGAGATTTCGCAACAGCGTATAATAAATTGTAAATATTACATCTACATTTAATTAAAATTCAACATTAAATTTGAGGGTTATTTTATCACAAGCTCGTTTCTTGAATAACAAACATGTAAGAAGTTTGAGGGTCAGAGTCGGTCCTCGAAATCGGCTTGTAATTGACTTGTTTCAATTATCCATAGATCGAAATTTTCAATCCCGCAGTTGCGTACAATTTCACCACCGTACCGTATGCCTACGCATCTGTGCAGAAGAAGTTTCCAGATCTTTTTTTCTTGCGAACGAGACTTTCCAAGTCAACGAATTATTGCAAAACACGTACAGGTATATTCACACATGTATCCACGCCCATATATCGCTTTACCAATAAATATCTGTATAATATATTAATTCAAGTATGTTTGGTTAAGAGAAAATAATTCGAAAAACGAAAAATAATTTTTAAAACACACACGCACATATATAGACATATATATATATATATATATTTACCCTCGTCAAACGGGAATAGATTGTCCATTTTTTTGAAAGTTGATACATAAATATATATACATATATATATTATTTTTCTTTGGGATATATATATAATAGATATGTATAATCTGAAAATTGCAATGGTCGATCGAATTGCTATCATAATTATGATGATAAAATTTTATTCCGCGCAGAGACTTTCGACCAGGAATAATAGCAGGAGAAGAGGATAAAGTGAAGAGTAAAGAAGAGTAGAGAAGAAAAAAAGGAAAATAGAAATTTCAATTTACGCAACGAGCCTCGACGATTGGATATAATGTAGATTATTGCACAATATAGAATGTGACCGTATATAAACGAGTAACGTTGCAGAATCCGGAACGTGAAAATTTTGAAATATCCAACCATATTACAATACACACGCATCGCACACGTATACACGTGTACCTCATTCTTCGATTGATTATTATAAATATAACACCGCGTGTAACGTAATCAGTTGCATTCGTCGTTAATTTGCGTTATGATAATTCACATGCGCTCGACGCGATTCGTGTATTTTTTTCATTTTTTATATCTCTCTCCGACTATTTTTCTGCAATTCGCTGAGCGCGCAAATATTTCACGTGTCAATCGTTTGAAATAAATCATAGAATAAAATGAAAACACAAGCGGCAAACTGATGAGATTTTAATGACAAAACATCGAGGGAAAAACAGCAGCAACTGACTTTTTGATTACAATTTCTAGAGCCTGACGATTTTTTTTTCGTTCAAAGTGTACATCTACGATTAATATATATATATATCATTATTATGAAACTATACAGGTGATGAATGGAAATTTTTCTGAGCTTTTATACGTCCGGCGAGTTTTGACGTATTCGATGAAAAAAGGAAAGTAATTGATCATGAGAGATCGATTACATTCTAATGATTAGATTCTAACGAAAATGACCTCTGATTTGTATATATAATGAGTATATTACCGAGTAAACAAACGACTTACTTTTTTCAAACAGTTGTGTTAAAACAGGTTGTAGGAAGGTGATATACATACCTATATGTACGTACAGATGAAAAAAAAAAAAAAACAAAAAAAATAAATAAATAAAAAAATCATTTCAAAGTACAAGCTAAATTATACACACAGGTGTCTATAATTGACGGCAGTTTTGCCCTGTAGTGATCATTAATTTTCTGACCCGACTGTCACAGGCGTTAATACTGTCACGTATCGCTAAAATATTTTCCCCGCGATAGGTTAAGATTATGACCAACTTATTGAAAGGCTTTTATGCGATACACGTGAACAGTGATTACAAGCTTGTCACTTTCGCATTAATTTTCTCAAACCGCAGGCAAGTTTTCAGCTTCGTCATTATTAAGACAGGCTCTGTTACTTAATACACGCGTCATGCGTATAGATTTATATTATAATGCGAAGAAGCGTTGACTATATCGAGATTTAATAAATAAAAATTTCCCTCGATTTTAGGCAGGTGTATGTCTATACATACATATATATTAGAGTGTCCCAAAAAAACCGACTATTTTTTTTTCCAAAGAACATTGAAAAATCGTCAGAGTATCTCTAGAAAATGACCCTGTGAAAATATAAGCTCTTAATATTAATATTTAGAGGTGGCGATTTGTAATTTTCTATTTCCCATTTAAATAACATGGGAAAATTTTTTTTTGAACTTTGGAATTTTGTAATGGGATAACGAGCTACTTCATAAGTACGACAAAATCAGGTCTTATAGGAAATTTGATGCTCTACAAAAAAGGTCTTAACTTATATGTATTATATGTAATTAATATTTTTATTAATAATTTCGGATCTGCATTCCGTCAAATATATGCATATATTTATTGTTCAGTTGATAATTCTGGGTTTATAATACATAGAAATTAATTTTTGTTGTATTTACGAAAAAAAAAGCATAATTTTAAACAGTCCGAAGTTTGAGGCTCGATATTTTTGAAACAGCTGGATTTACGCAAAATGTCAATCAGACCTTTTTTGTAGAGCATCAATGTTCCTATAAGACCTGATTTTGTCATACTTATGAAGTAGCTCGTTATCCCATTACAAAATTCCAAAGTTCAAAAAAAAATTTTCCCATGTTATTTAAATGGGAAATAGAAAATTACAAATCGCCACCTCTAAATATTAATATTAAGAGCTTATATTTTCACAGGGTCATTTTCTAGAGATACTCTGACGATTTTTCAATGTTCTTTGAAAAAAAAAAAATAGTCGGTTTTTTTGGGACACTCTAATATATATATATATATATATATATATATATATATATATATATATATATATATATACAGATATAGATGCGTGATCCCCATGGACGTATATTCCTGAAAAATTTTAACTCATTCTTATCATTTTGACAAGGCGAGCCAACCTTCTTAATAGACATTTATCGTCCAAGCCGATTCCACAAAAATTAAAAGAAAAATTGTGCATTCTAACTATTTCGATTATAAATAATTGTTAAACCGAAAAAATCCATTAGTTTTGCAAATGCCGGGCCGTTAGGAATTATTATTAGATAGTACATACAAAATAAGAAAAATTATTCCCCTAAAAAAATATTTAAAAAATACAAAAAATAAATTCTCCGCTCTGAACTATGGCTCAAAATGTTTGTTTTGGGACCCAGAAATTATGTGAATTTTTGTAAAAAAAATAAAAATTGGCGTTTTTTTTTCTTAGGACCGTAAAAGGGTTTGTAGCATTTTTTAAAAAAGAATTGTTGGGACGAAAAATCTGAAAAAAATGGTGAGTGCTTTTTTTAGGTTGTAGAATCATATAAAAAATAGTGAAGCAAATTGGCGAGGGTCAGGGAAAATGTCCTCTCAGTTGGCATGGAATACCTCATGTGTGTATATATATATATATGCAAATGTATATATTATTTATAGTTGGTATTCATAAAACATCATTTATCTATACAAGCTGCTTGTCTTTCATTCGTGGTGGCCTGAATTCGTACGGGAAAGTATTTTATTCGTTTCTTTAGTCTAAAGTTCTTATTCCTTATCAGATTATTGTATATTATACGGCACGAATAGCCTCGAATATTCATGAAAAACTTTATTCGGGCACTGAACGAAGCGAAAACGTCGTGTTATACGTACGTATAAACAGATGAGACAAAAATTCGTTTCCATCCGATTTGAAAGCGTATCCCTAATAATATATATCATATACGATGCTGCAGAGTAATGGAGCAATTATAGGCATTCGTTATGTGGTCAGAGATGTTATTTCTTCTATTTTTTGTTCCTTGTTTTCTCAATTACGATTTACATATGAATGTGATATTCGACTGACCGCAGGTGATTTAAATTATTTATGTATCTCAATTTCGAACGGCGAATGCGAAAGTGGTATTGTACCAAACGAGATTATAATATATCAGCAGCAACGACTAGATGAAGGAGAAAGAAAAAAGGAGAGAAAAAAAAGTAATGAAAATAAGTGAAAAGAAAATCAAACGAGACTCTGCATTTTTTAGAATAACGTATATCAAAATAGCTGATTAAGGTGAGTCGAAAAATCTAAAAATTGTTGGTTACCCTCAAAAATCAAACTTATCGCTGAGACAAAGGTCTCCGTGCAACGATTCGATTTTTTGAAAATTTTTAGAGGGCGCGCGGGACGCTCAAAAACGCCATTTTTAGCGTTAAATTAACGTAATCACTGATAAACGGAAACAGATCGTTCCAAAAATTCTGATTTAATTATATAAGGTGCCCAGGAATATGCTCTCTCAAACTGATATTTGCGGAACATTAAAAAATGGTTCATATCTTCGAGAGAAATTTTTGAAAATTGATATTTTCACTATTTTTCAATTAATTATCATTAAATGCTGATTTTTTTCCTTCTAAAACGTTTTTGTATTCTTTCCATCTTTTTTCTTGCAGAGCTCGGCATCCGTATTGCTTAAAACGCCAAAATTGCTGAATAATGAAGATTTATTTTGGAAATTTTCATATTCTGTTGATTCACACCAACTGTCTGTGCAATTATCGTTATATTTCTCAAAAAAGTTTATCGAAGGAAAAATTCACGCAGAAAGAAGTACATTTTATCAAAACCATTTCAATTTTGAGTGAACGAAAATATTTATATATATATTTTTGAGGGTATCAAACAATTTTTAGAGTTTTCGACTCACCCTAATATATATATATATATTTGTAATTACCTACCAGGTATAATACCAATACACTGTAAAAGGCATCGATAAAATGAAACTAGTATTACGGGTAAACGCGTTTATCATTCACATACATAAAATATATGTATATTAAGTAATATCGTGTAAACACCACGTTAAATTTTATAAGTAGGTTAAGTTGAGAAAAAAAAAATGGTTGTATAGGTGTAAGTTATTATTATACGTATATATACATACATATATGCACGTAATAATAGTTGCATAACCTTATAGCCGAAAGTATTAACAGCTAAGTCAAACTTACGCCGTATATGCACGCGGATTAAACTGCGTACGTATGTGTAACAAACCGTTTTCTTCTTATCTATGTATAATACATACCTGTACGTACGTAAATACATACATAACTTTAAACCTTTAATCTTGACACTCGTGACGCATTTATATTGTCGCAATCTTTCGCTGCTACTCTGATGCAGCGTTTCAACGGCGCCTCAATAATTATTACTGTTAAGAAACGATGCGAAATAATGAGGTGTACCTTCTTTGTACAATAGTAAGAGGGAAGCAAAAAATTTGCAGCCTCTGGGCAGACTTGAGCCCGTACGTCCCAATTTTATACAGCGTAAATGAATAATTGTTTGTTTTGTACGAATTCTATAGTTGTTTTTTTTTTCCTTTCGTTTTTCCTTCTCAAGCAGAATATAACCGCAATTATGATTGCGGAAATTAATTCGAATTGCAGGTTCTCTGACTCTCAAGTTCCAAGGGGATTCTGTTCAGTATTATATCAATGATTGAAGAATTGATTTAACTGAAAAGGAATTGAAATTTTCATTCATATGATCGTCCGTGAAAGAAATCTGAAAATCAACTTAGAATTCTGATTGTACGATTATATATTTTCATCAAGAATTTGTAATTTGTATGTGTATTATACATATACCGCGACAATCTGTTGAAACTTGAAAATGAACCGCGCATGCGCGAGTTTTATCGGCTGTTCGCGCAGGCTGGCCAATCCGAGTTTTCAGCTGTCGAACTCTTTCTGCCGGCGATGCGGTTGATACGAATTTTCGAGGTTAGAATCTCAAATAATCGAGGCAGCGACTCGGAAAGGTTTCGGAAGCGTTTGTTGTCGGGTCGGAAAGTTGATTCTTCGAAGAACGCTCGGAATTTAATGCTTACGCTCTTTGAAAATTCGAAAGTAGAGATTTTGCGTAGGTTGGCCCGCCTGCGTCGCGGACAAAAATATCGCTGCGGAAAGATTTGGCCGACCAATGAGATTTAATTATTTGGCGCATGCGCGGTTGATTTTCAAGTTTCAAGAGATTGTCCTGGTATGTGTAATACAATTCGATGGCAAAGATGCGGTATTTTTTTCACCCGTAGTTGTATTAAAAAAAAAAAAACGATTATTCTTTACGTGACAAACAATCAGTGATATATACACGATGTGGAATACTGACGAGGTAAGATTTATAAATATTGTAGTAAATTAAAATTTTTTAAAAATATATTCAAAGTATGTTGTGGATGTGTATCTTATTCAAACAACTTGTAATGAACAATTCTAAATACGTTAATTTTTATACGCGTCATAGATATCACATAAATTGTTTATTCGACAAACGTTGACATTTTTTCATTGCCTTTCAATTATGCACGTGTTTCAATTATATAATTACAAACATCAATCACGATCTTGGAATTACTGAATTTTTCATAAGGCACAAAAAATAAAAAATAAATTTATAGGTATATGAAAATTTAATAGCAATAGCAATAAACTCTCGTCAAATTTCGCGTGTTTTTTTTTTCTTCCTTTCTTCTTCCGTCTACATCATATGTCTATATTTATGCATGAATTTCAATACGTAGACACAAACTTGGTTCGAATTTGGAATTAAAATTAGTGCCAATTTTTCAGGGAATTGCAAGGTAAAAAAAAAAAAAAAACAGTCACGAACATTTTGCGGATTATTTTGTATGTAACAAGTGTGTGTGTATGTGTGAAGGTTTTTTGCGCGTCTTTGCTTAGTTAGTCCACCTGCAATTCCGCGGCCGTGAGGGTCAAGGTTAAGCAAATGCACGTTAATTAGGCTTCGATCTTCAACGTTGCGAAATTATTCACTGCAATATTATTGCTAATGAAATCTTACTGCACTTAATAACAGTCAACTACTTAAATACAACGTTTAAACACCAATTAATAAATTAAATTAACATCGCAAATATGTACAATGTACATACGTATATGTGTATCTATATGCATAATATATTCATAATATACATACATATAAAATTATAAATTTGCACAAATTTCGTTTCGTGTACACGAATTTTATACACCGTAATTGCAGGTATCGTAGTTATATGATAAACGGAGAATTGCTTTTGCGATCTGTGCCCAACTTGTTATTATCGTTATTATTATTGTTGTTTTTATTATTATTATATCATTATTGGTATTATTGCTATTACAGAAAAGAACGTATGAGTATTAGCCTACATTTCAATGAGGCAGGATGGCACGAATCTCATGAAGGTTGAAAAAAAAAACTGTACGAAACTAATGATTAATTACGCGTGCAGTAATTATGCCGTGCGTCATTTGACTACCGATTAATACACGTTAAATGGAACGAGCGTATAACGACAAAGAGAAGAAAAAATGAAAAAGAATCGCTTCCTTATTATACAAGCTATATTTTATGAAAAAAATTAAAAAATAAAAAATAATGCCCAATCTTTACAAACGTGTTAAATATGGCAGTTCAACCATACGTAATGAGTATTTTATATGGAGAGATGAATGATTTTGTGCAGAATGTATTATAGTACGAAGATGTGTGGTATATACGTCGGGGAAAAAGACAAATTCGGGCTGCGGGAAAGAAATTTCGAAACGCGTTAGTAAAAGGATCGAGGGTGAAATGACTCGAGATTTTCGTGACACAATAATATTTTTGAGTTGAATTAATTAAAATTATTTCATGTAATAGAACTAATTTTTTTATTTTAAATTGAGATTTTTTAATCTTTTTTTCAAATTTCAATTCATTCATCTGTACGAATGTATCGTCTGTCATTTTAAATTGATTTTTTTAACCCAGATAAAATTCATTGATTCAACTTAATTCGGTTCAATTTTTTTTTTTTACTCCTTAATATTCGACAATCCATTCTAATTAAAGTGAATTTGAAAAAATTTCAACACATTCTTTCGTATCTCCTGTCAGTTGAAATTAATTTTACTTTCGTTTTAAATTCAACTTAATTTATATCATATCGATTTAATTTTTTTTATTTTTTTTTTTTTGCATGTCTTTAAACCGATAATTTTTGCACGAATCGTTGAAAACAAACACTGCACAATTTAAGCCCCGGAACTTTCGCGGATATAGGCGAAATTTTTACTACAAACCGTAAAATTGCAGTATTTAATTGGCGTGGTGATAATCGCGAATTAACGAAATTAACTAAACAAATATTTGTCGCATAAGTATACACATATAACATGTGCATATATATTGTAAGAAAATTTACAAGTATGTGCAAAGCGAATAAATACATTATACCTCACATCATTTATTCTCTCGAAGCGACGTAAATCGTCGTGACAAGCGTTTTGCAAGAATGTAAGCAATTTCCACTTGTTATTTTTTTTATTTTAATTTTTTTTCTTCATTTTTATGATTTTAAATTACGGAAACAGGTACATGCAAATTATCGATTACACTGTCAAGATTTTTCAAGTGGAATTCTTCGAGTCTGCTTCTGATTTTACGTATCAGCGTGACTTTCCACTATCGTTGATCAAAATTTTATCATAGCTTTAACCGATCGTCATGCTAGAAGACCAGGATGAACTTGACTGACGTTATATTGAACAAAATTTTTCAAGGGGCGGCTCGATTGTATTCTAAGATCAATGATGGCCTTTACGCAACTTGGAATTATAGTTGCATGAAATTAGGTAACGATAAATGACACGTATTAACGATTCGTACATGTCGTGTATAATATCAACGCCTTCGAGCGTTCATCGTCACGGAAAAGTTATCAGTTAATGGAAATTTACGCGTGGGCAATTAAAATTGATTCTAAGAAGAAAGAGAAGAAGATATAAGGCGATTAAAGCCGAGAGAATTAGTGCATTTCATTCGATTTATAAGCTTTGACACGTTAGTGACGGTCGATAACGAATTTTTTATTGTAATCAATTAGTTCAATTTTCGAAATTCCATATTATTGCTTTCTGTGTTTTTCCTATATTCAGAACCGTTTCTCTCTTCAAAAAAAAAAAGAAAAAAAATACCAAGTGGAATAACAACACCCACCTAGGAAATTTCAAAGTTACAATTATTCGAAGATTTTTTTAGGAATAAAATTTTACGTATCACGTGGCATTTTTAAAAATTAACCGCACAGAATCATAGATCAAAGAAACCTCATACAATGTAAAGTGGTGGATATGAAATGTAATAGCAGTCGAGTCGTAAGATTTTTGCTGACGTAAGACAATATTTTAACCGTCAGCTAATTATCGCGGTTCTCTGAATAATTCCCATTAATTATAATACCTTTCGAATCTCAAATTCACGACGGGAGTTACTGCTAATGGAGTTAACCACTTTAACCATTAAGTCGGCAAAGCGGCGTCAAGCACGCCCGTGTCGTGATTAAAGTAATTTAATGTTTTTGGTGTCTTAGGTGAATATTTACTTTTGAAAGCACGTGTTTTAAGTATTTTTGAGATCAAGGAATTCGATTAGACGACAAAAATTTATATTCTCCGCGCATTCATACAGTTTTGAGCCCTCGAAGTAGACAAATTTTTCATCATTTTCTTAAATGGCGTCATAGAACAAACTATTACCTTCTTTCTTATGTAGGGATGAATATATTTTTAAAAACATTGAATAATAATACTTTAGAGTCTAGCCACGCGATTTCAAGAATTACCGAGTAATTTTTCTGACATAAGCTGTAGTTATACCGTAAGGTAAATGACTCTGACTGGGTAATTCTTGAAACTTCGCATTTTTGTTCGAAAATGTTGTTGTTCAATATTTTTGAAAAGAAGAATGCGTCCCGAGAAGTGAAAATTATCAAAATTTCGTCAACTTAGGGGGCCCGAAACTGAATAAATGCGCGAAAAATTTAACTTTCTATGGCCAGAGTCGGATTCCTTGAACACAAAAATATTTAAAACACATGCTTTCTAAAATAAATATTCACACGAGACATCCAAAAACATCGAATTACTTTATGACGACGTTTCGTGATTTTTGGCAATTATGGCGCGGGCACGATTGACGTCGCTATGACGCGTTGGCAGTTAAATGGTTTGAAATTTTTTTTTGAAACGTTGCACAAATATACAACGTGTTTTTTGGTTTCATAGTTATAATAATAAACGTTTGAATCAATTGACGACTCGAAGAAAAAGAGAGACTTTGCCTTGTTCTACGCGCACGAGTAATAAATATTTTTTCTTCATCCTTTGCTCTTTACGATTCTAACAATGTACGTTAAAGACGTAATAACAGAGTGTAATTGTTCCATGGACCCAATTAGGACTATCCGGGTTCCCGAAATCTCGGGAAAAACCGTTCCGATTCGGAACCGGTTTGTATCGGTTCGGGTTTTTTGTCGATTCCGGAATGGTCGGGAAACCCAGGATTTTCAGGTAACCAGAAATTTTTGAAAAACCCGAAACGTCAGTAATCTGACTTACCTAATATCTACATATAATATTAGACCAATACTAAATACTAAATACTCAATACAATTAGTAAATAGAATATCTAAATGACGTCAATATTTTCAGTAAAAGTTATATCATCTTTCATCGGGATATCCGGGAATCCTGACAATTTCGACAAAACTGATACTTTCGAGAATCCCGAGATTATCACCGAAACTAATAGATCTAATTCCCCACCCGACGCTACCAGAAGAATTCTGGTACCAGGTCAGCCCTACATACAATACACACTTATGTATGTACACACGCACGATGTATAATACTGGGTTATTTCCGTGGTGCGTCCCATAAGGACCCCTAATTGTAGGCAAATCAAGGTACTAGTGCACTCTGAGCAGCACCGATGCTCTTTTGTTAGCACGCGGCTGATATCACCCCAAGAAACTCGGAGCTGCTCAGGTGAACTCGTACCTTGATTTGCCTACAATTAGGGGTCCCTATAAGGCGCGTCACGGAAATAACCCGGTAGTAGTTACACTTCTTTTTCTAACCATGTATTATAATATCGTGTATATTATGAACGGGCGATGAAGATAATCAACGGCATGACAAAATAATAAAATAATATGGACTTCGATGTACGCAATTATATATTATATATATGTATACAGGCATACGGTCTGCAGACTCGCTGAAAAGAAAGAAACCGAAGGAAGAAGAAAAAAAAAGAAAAACACAACTGATGTAATAATTTGTTTACGGCTTGACGTAGATTTCGGTCTTATACTCCGCAATGTCATGCAATTTTTATGTCATACGATGTTATAGATATACACGTATGTACCTATACAATACATATATATACAGTCGCAAAAATAAGGATCAAAGTTTACGAGAGGGATTCAAATATGTATAGATATCCTTCAAGTAGAAGAAACTAAAGGATTTGTTTTATTTCTTTTAAATCCGAAAGACATGGCGAAACAAAAATCCTGCAGACGCAAATAACTGGTTTCTCCGAAATGTCACTGACCCGAATGTTTAAAAAGTCGGGCGAGATTCTTGAATTTTGAAACAAAGAACGACGTTGGCGTAAAGAGCAGTAGGATGAAGAACGAAAAAAAAAAAAAAACTGGGAAAAAACAAAATCAGCAAGCAAAAAACAAATTTGTATTGTACCGCAATAAGGTGACCGTGGTAATTATAATTCGTGTTGAACTGTTTATTATTATGTATAAAATAATGAAAGATCGAAATCTTAGAATGTGCGTGTAATAATGTGTCGACAGTGGATTTTAAACATGATATATATATATATATATACACACACACACCTGATGGGAGGTGCGCGAATGACTCGCGTAAGAGAAAAAGTTTTGCGAAACTTTCGATGAGGCGTATAAATGTAAATACAAATATAAATGTTGGGCGTGTATTAACAAAACGTAAACGAAACTACTAAATTCCAACAGCTAGCCGTGTCTGACAATTACGAGACATGTACCGAATGTGCCTCGCTGACTGCACAGCTAAATTTCGTAAGATTTCTCGGCACGCGTTCAAGTCCCCAAACGGGCCCATCGAGTTAGTCAGGGCAGGGATTTCGGGACCACTTTGCAGGCATGAGTTTGTCGATCAGTTTCTATCGCGGCGCGTCGTTCGCGGTACCTACATACGAAATGCCTTTCGACGAATCGCTGTCGCGACGAATATTCGAGAACACAAATTTAAGGAGGAGATTTTATCTCGGATCTCTCGAATCAGTGTCGACGCTCGTATTTCACGTTACGCAAACAAAATTTACCTGCAGAACTGCAGTCAACGACTTGTTATACCTGTTTCGAGTAAAGCCAAACTTCGGACGCTGGAGTTACGAGGTTGAAATTGAAAACTTGACCCGACGCAATATTGACAAAAGACGTACTGTGTTCGTACATTGATACCACTATTTTTAAGTTTGGAATAAATTTAACGGATATTCATAATATTAGGGGAGAAATTGAAGTTTTTTTTTTTCTACACGTATATACGTAATTCGTTTGTTTTCATACTCTGCTTCATTTGATAATTATTAGTTATTTCTTGGGTTGTTAACGAATAAGAAATTTTACCAACTAGAATCCATGTTTTCTGTTAATAAATTTTCAAGGATTATAGAATTGGTTGTTTGATTGGATTTTTTATTTTTTTTATTTTATTTTTTGCTACTAAAAGCAAATCCGACGACTATTCAAATAATTGAAGCTCTTTCAATGTCAAAAATTGTATTCGCTTAATCCGAGTTAAATTTACTCAATTGACGTAAAATTTTACCATAAACACATAAAAGAAATACATGGTATTAGGATTGAGTGAATATTTACGGGATTCGAAAAACCTTAAGGCAAATGTTTAAAAATGATTAGACGCTTGGCTGAAGAAGTGTATGAATTTTGTAAATATGCTTCTATCTCGACAATTAATGATTTGATTCGATTGGGGTTTGTTTTATTCAAAAGCACATAGATCGAGCCCTATTTACAGATTTTTATTGTTTAAACCGATTTGCTTCAAATTCAAAGACAGTATTCTTGGATAGTTTATACTCTTTACCAAGATATGGAATTACTGTTTTTTTTTTCAACAAAATAACGAGCATTTCAAATTGTAATCCGATTTTTAAGAAGTGTCAGTTTTCAGAATATTCGTATATTTTACTTTAAACATTTCGATCACGTAGTGAATTTCAGACAACCGGAGAACCTTGAGTTGAGAAGTAGTGATTATTAATAAAAATTTGAGATTTTTCAAAAGCGGTTTGATTTTTTTTATAAATTCTAGAGGATATTCCTCACTTAGCGTTGAAGAACTTATGATAATTTCATCATTTGCCAGGATTTGGTTTCAAACTATGCATCTTTTTCTAACTGTTTTCTGTTAACTGAAAAAATGAATACATTTTCGCTAAAAATTTCAGAAGATTTTCCTTTCATATATTTCCAATTTTTTGAAAAAAAAAAAAAAAAAAACTTCAATTGTTTTAGAAAACAATGTATGGCTTCGAAACTAAATCCCGACCCACGATGATATTTAAACAAGTTTTTGAACACTAAGAGAAAAATATCCTCTGAAATTTTTAGCAAAAAAAAAAAAAAAAAATGAAACCATCTTTGAAAAATCTCAAAATTTAATTTTTCAAAAGCTTTTAAAAACTTCTAGCGACCTCGATAAAATTTTACGTATTTTTGTGTTTAAGCTCATTTAAAATTGGAACTTGTTTATACGCAACTTTTTTTTTTTATGTAACCAATAGTTTTCGGGATATACTAAATTAAACTTCGGAAATTGTCGATTTTCGCATATATTATACCGAATGCTAACGTCTAACAATAAACGTCATAAAAGACTAAGAAAAATCACTAACATTTTGTACAGCTAACAGAAAGTTTTCACAAAATTTGATTTAATTCTGAGAGGGTCAGTCTTTTGATCAAATCTATCTGTGTGGAATGCCCCATATACATATATGTAAATACAATAGATACACATCTAATCCGTGTGTATACTACTGTCAATTATGCACCTGCGTAAATCACCTTGGGATTTATTTCTGCCTGATTGTATGAGAAATTGTGTCGAACTTGAGTTGCCGGGTGTCACGGTTCAATCGATATTTCCTGTCTTCTTATTATCCCCGGGTTATTTTCGGAGGTTCATAATGAGCGAGTAAAAAAAAACTGGTTTTCCGGTCATACAACCGTTCAATTTACACGCGCAAAGATGTTATAATGATGTATGCCAACATGTTGAAATTGATATATTCATCAATTCAGCGCGCAGTTTCGTTGTACAATGTATTCACTTGCAAGTCTCACACGAACATGTATTATAATAATGTCAGATATATCGCGTATGGAGTTAAATGACGAACGTTTACAATTCGCCGGGTAAATCCACCGATATTATAGACAGCTGTATCGTATGTTATATTTTGCAATTTTTATACATTTTTAATTTTTTCCACATAATTTCGCCAAATACAACGACGACTCGGGATATATTCTAAATAACTTCCAGGTCCGGTACGGTGAATTACACGTTATTGACCGTGTAGGCAACCGCGTGGGCTCCGTTCAACCGTAAATCACGATCAAGGTAAATCCTTTAAACACCTAAACTTCCAATTCGTAACCCCACACATTATTACCGACAAGATTTCCTCCCAGATTTTCGGTCTTGCACTGGTCGCGTTTTTAGTTCGTTTGAATTATAGTTTTACTATTATTATTATTATTTTTTTGTTTCCTGTTTACTGAAAAATTTCCGTACGACTTTTGAATTTTATAACGCCTTATTATACCGCAGAGCTGATCAAGCGGTAAAAAATTTCACGAGCAGTGTGTCGGGCTGGAGAAATAATAGAACGACAATAAGGAAACAGGTTTCGTAACGCTTTTGACCACGTTTATCAATTATTATATGGAGTTGTTTGTCGTTCGGTTTAGCATCACTGCGTCCATGGAATTTCAACAAGTTCCATCGCGTTCGCACGGAGCCGTGGCGACACGATGCGATGGACGGAAAAAAGCGCGGGTATTTCAAGAAGCCGAGTGGCGCGCGTCGCTTTGCGAACCGCTCGATTCGAACGGGCTGAAAACGAAGACGCCTACTGAAACCGCACCTCACTGTTTGTTTCACAGGTGCGTAATACGTGAATTTCGGTAATCCCCGTTAAACGCCGATGAGAAGAATATTAAATATAGATTATATCTTAAGAAAAAAAAAAAAAAAAATCGAATTGCACGTAATATTGCAGGTATTAACAGATCCAGCGATAACGCGTACAGCACGAAATATGTATGTATATAAAGTGTACGTTGAATTGAAATAAAAGAAACTTGTTCTATATAAATATTATATTTTTAATGTACTATTTTTACTATTCTCACTGATTTTCATGCATTAAATCATGAATTTCCCACTATATTCGTACTTTGTATACGTATACTTTACACTAGTTATGTAATAACCTCGAACTAGTTTAGAAAAAAAAAAAAGAAATTTTCTGATAATTTCACCGATTCCAGCGCAGATATTTGCGCGGACATATCGCGGCTCGATTTTTTTTTTAATCAGGTGGTTCCGCTGTCTTTTATCCGGTTTTTTACGGCAGCGTGATTAGCCAATATGATATTTTAAGATCAGATTAATTATACACCCAAATCAATTATATGTGTTCGTACCGGAGTGTAAATCATGAGAAATAAATAATGTGTACTTACGTATACCTATATTCACGGCATAAACGAGCTGGCACATCGAGACGTTTATTATTGCGTCAATTTAATATAACCAGAGATTTTTTTAATCTATTAACTAATAGAGTTTTTTCTTAATCAATAAAAGTTCGCCTTGTTAAGTATGTCAATTTTGTCCCTTTCTTTTTGCATAAATTAGGCATATATTAACTGTGTGTAATATATTATACAAGTAATTTTGTCGAGATGGGAAAAAATGTAAGGGTCGTCCGACGAAATATTTCTCTTCTAATAATACACGCGTCTGCTGTTATAGGCAATATTTTTTTTCTATACCTTAGAACAAAAGATATAGAATAAATTTTTAAGCGAAGATATCGATTAATTCTGAGACCTTTCAATATATTATTTAAAGAAGAAAAAACTTCTCCCGGATGCATATCGCCGGGTCTATTTCATCGTATTATCGATATAATGCATGAAAATCAGCTTAGGAATTTCGTAAAAAATATAATGAGATAACGTTATTAATTTACGATTTTATATGAAATATTTGTCCTCCGACTGACGGCGCAGCAGTCAATTTAACCGGTAAAATTCGTCATTAAATCCCCCTAAACGTATCCGAATAATCTATTGATTCAATTGATAATCGTTCTAATCAGTATAATAAGCCTCACGTGTTCACAGCAGCTGTTCAATACTCGTTAAAAATATGCGTTCACACATGCGTATGCAATAACACATATTTATATTTATAAAATTCGTTACACAATCCCTTGCACCGTCATAAACGTCTGTGTTTCACCTATAATTTCCACTGCAATATTGTATATTACGTTAACTACACTATTATATATTACTGTCCTAAGCGAGCAGAGATCAACGAATGACTGAATTGGAATCCAGGCGGAGCAAATACCGGGTGAAAAACTTTGCCACAAATGTATAGGTACATACATGTACATAGATATACAATACATATGATTAAAAAAACATCTCTATGTACATCTGGTAAAAATTTTCAAAAGCATACACTGTAACCACATGGTAACGCGTTCAACTACGACTGAAAACGTGTGCAGATAACTCGGTACCACGTGCTAAAACGGGGAGATACCCGTGTTTGAAATTTACAATCGGATGAGTCATAAATTCGTTAAGTATTTTCGAGGTATGTATGCCTGTCCGTCTAAGAAGCGTCTCGTACCTACCCATTGTGCTTGGTATAGGTGTGTAACTAATCAGTAGATACGCGACGCGTATCTCGACAACCTGTATATTAAAGAGGAATGAGTTTTTTTTTTTTTTGTTTTCTCTTCTTATTCGAAATGCACGGAGAATTAATTTTTGAATTGAAAAACGGTCTAAATATTAATCGTATTTGTTGATCTAAGAAAGGAATATGTTGTAATCAATTCTCGTAGTTCACGATATTGTAAATATGATCACAGGATGTGTAAAAAAAATTATACGATACGTTGTAATGTTTACGAAGTTTATCCCTGAGATAATGCGATTACAATCGTTTACACGGATCGATAGATCTGTTTTGGTATAAGCGCCAGTTTCGCGGCTGTGGGTCTACATTAGGTCTACGTTATACGGCGAGGATGATCAAGTTTGGCGGAATGCGGTCTTCGCAATTCTTTCAGATACACCTGTAATAATAATTATTAAATACTTGGCAAAAGTTGAATAAGTTTTCTAAGAGGGAAAGATAGAACAGAGAAAAAAAAAAAAAAAAACAGACAAGAAACAAAATAAACTTTCTTCCTTCTTATGGTCTCTTCCTATATCATGAAATGTAAACCCTAAAAACGTTTTACGGGCCTTTTCTTTTGTTTGTTGTTTTTCTCAGAATTCTGATTACACATTACTGACGGAGGAGCTTGCCCGCTTTCGTGCGAGAAAAACAAGTTTCAACTATTCGAAATGAGGAAAAAATCTGTTGGGAAACAATAGGTAAGGTGGAAATGAACCCAATTCTTCGAAAATCGTAAGTGCAATGTGAAGAAATGTTTGATGCGAATGAATGAATAACGTTCGGGAAAATCACCGCCGTCTGCAATTAGCCCGAGTGAATCACCGGCTTCTTGATTTCATTTGTTTAACGCAACTGGTGGATATAGTCGGACAGACACGCGACACAAGTTTTTGTACAGATTCAGATAAATTCGTGTAAATTATTCTCTTCCAAGTGGCGTGTAACGTAATGAAAATAAAAGAAATGCCAAAAACTTGAGAGATCGAAATTTTGGAATAATATCCAAAGGCGAAGCTTTGCCGCAAACGCTTCAAGACAGCCAAATCATTAAAAATAGAGTATTGATGTTGGTCAATCCGCCTAAACAGTGTCTCACACATTAAAACGATATTTCGCTAAATTATTTCGATCAATTATCATTATTTACACGAACGCTATTATGAATTTATGCTGATCTTGAACTGGCATATTCACCCGAAGGCGAACCTTGTGGCCAAAACACGAGTTCAATGAAACTTCCTTTCTACCTACAGATAAGTGCGTGGTATTTAATAGACAAGTGAGTTTAGATCTGTCAGAAAGAACTTGAAGCGAAAAAAAACCGTGACAGGTGATCAATATATCTATCGAGTCTCATTAGATAGAATGAATAAATGATTTGAAGCAAAAATTCTCATCGCTATTGATTTCAGGAAGTGTGTTCTAGAGTATAACTTGAAAAACGCATGGCCAAGGTGAAAGAGTATAAAAGATAAAAGAATCCTGGCTCTGCGCCTGCTGATCGGCAATTAGATTGCAGCGGCGCACGTCTGGCTGCACGAGACCGCCTGCGTTAACCCGACCGATACTGGCGAACAAGCCAAGGCGAAGCGAAAGCGAGTAAAATCAAAAGCGCTACTGCGAAAAAAGGGGGGATGAGGGGTGGACGAAGATTCGGTCTGCTGATGTAAGGGGTCACTTACCGAAAGGAGCAAACTGGCGGTCGCGACTTGTTGCGGCGTGGCTTGAATCCCGAGGAACGTCAGAGCTCGGGGTGTGGGCGAAGGCAGCGGGAGACGCGTGACGACCGGAACGCGTGTCGGGCGTAGGTTAGGTTATGTGTTAGGTTGGGTTGGTTGTACCAACGCAACGCGACGCGTCGGTTGATCGGCGGCGACCGGTGCCCGGCTTTCGTTCGCTGTACCAGAGCAAAGAATACGGAAGGTGTGTAGACCAGAGGATGTGGATTCTGAACGCTTCAAGGCCACTGGTGTCGTCTGCTACCGTCTAGTCGATAGAGTATAGACGGATAGATGGCTGATTGGGCGAAGTTTGGGAGTTTATAGCTCGGTGACCGATTGTTCGATTCGATTGGGATTTGTTTTACAATTAGCCATGTTGTTAAGTATATAAGGTGTGCTTTAAACGGAGATGCAGAGTAGCAAAGTCACGTAATAACGCCCCCCCCCCCTACACGTGACGTCATGACAATTACAGGTAAACGCAAATGACGTCATGTGGGGGCACATTCACAATGGCGGAAGTAACAGTGGATGCGCAAGAACACACCTTATATAGGTATACTTACACCATGGTTTCAGCCAGAGGTATGTAGATCAAGGACATATCCTAGGCGTTGTGAAACATGCCACAGAGCGAAAGGGTTCATGTTACTGTCATCCACAATGCTTCCCATAAATCGATTAAAATAGAAAAAATATGTATGTAATTCATTTATTCAAGCTTCATGCTTGATTTACTTACATTTAAATAAAACAAAGTCTAATGGCAGTCGAATGATTGGTTGTCGAGTTATAAATTCACGGAATTCATCCACTACCTTTAGATACACTGACTATATAATAAACCTCCATAATAGACGACACAAATGGCCGTGAATCGATCAGAATCCGCCTCCTTTGGTGTATACAGAAATACATTGCAATTGTTTCAGAATTCCGTCTAAACACAACGGCATATTCGACAAGCACACTATACAGCGTACCAAAATCCATAATTTGCGTTTAATCTTTTATGCCGTAAGAGTTGTAGTACAAAACGTCGAGATTTTTTCAAAATAATGGTGAAAAAGTAAACTTCGGCGGGTTGCATGATACGCATAAGGGCTTTGATAATACTGAAAAACAGGGACATTTTACTCTGTCAGTAAAGACGCGTTATAGCATCCTCTTAAATGTGGGTTACACGGGGGATCAGCTACAATGGACCGGCATGCAACGCTCTTCCATAGATGTGTACCTTCATTCTATTTATTACACCGATGCCGAAGGAGAGAGAACAGAGTCGGATTTTAAACGAACCGATTCGGTTAAAAATAGTATAACGTACGCATATTTACCGAGTTGAGGGCAGTATGCAGTCGTCGGCTTCCCTTCGACGCTCATGGTTCCCTGACGGTGACGGTATATAATAAGACGTTACTCGTTCGTCGCCGTGTTTCGCACAACGCGGAATCTGCGCGTCGTCAAATATCAGTCATTCGCCCCTGCACCGACCTACACACGCGTTACATCACCGTCTGCAACGGATCGAAAACCTCCGCTTCTATGATCCTCTGCGTCCTCACCGAACTCGCCAATTAGGTATAATTACTCCAGTCTCGAACGGATTCCGTCTGTTTTTGTTTACCGTCCCATGTCGAACTAGTTTTTCTATCGTAGATACGAATGTCGAATAAATTCACCACCTTGAACCGTGTTTACTTCGACAGTCCAATTTCACTCGTTCCTCTATCCGAACGACCTGTTGTTTTCAGTCGTTCCGTTGATGGTTGTTTTGACTTCGCTTTACGACGACAATTACGGTAATTCCTCCGCCTCAAACAGCCACTGATCGCCCCTGCACGCGATTATCGTTTATCTCAATTTTATTATCATCCATTGTTTATTTCAGCAGCTGAGTAACATGTTTTATAGATGATTCTATACGATGTGTTCAACGACGATTGTTAACAGACGTGTGTGTTAATGTGCTGTAGGTCCAGTGTTGGCCAAGTCTTTAACGATTTTCAACAGCCGAAGAGTCAAACTATCAATTTACCGATTGTTTATTCGTGACGTTATAACGTATGAACTGAAATTCCACGTCAAGCGAACGTATTATACTCATAATTCTTAATTTCACTCAAATACCCCGAACACGCCGTAGTTGTGGCAAACTTACAAGGAACATTAAACGATGATGTAGTCAGTTGTGATTTATAGGTCCGAGGTCACGTGTATCCTTCATTGATTTAATTGTATAACACTTCCTTACATGTAGGTATGTGCATTATACATTTGCAAATACTTAGCAGTACACACCGATAATTTTCAACTGAATAACTGATGATGCACAGTAACATGCTCTACAATTATGCGAACTTTACACTCTCCGTTTCATTCATGTCGAGAACGTATAGATGTAACCGGGATTTACGAGCCTTACTGACACATACTGACGATGAATCGCACCAAGCGACTGCGGTGCAAGTTCCCGCAACCGGAATTGCGGTATGTTTGTAATGTGGCGTTACTATGTAATTGCCAGGTATTCGACACGAAGATCTCTTTGTAATATGACCCAGTTTCGATTTCGCATTGGTCACTAGTCCGCGAAGTGTTCAGCGTTGGGATGGGAAAATTTTGCACACGCATCTTCTGCTATGAGCCATGTGGAAGATACGTTATTATGCGACATGCAAATAAATCCTGATAATTGCATGTCTGGATTCGAAATTTCAAAATTTATTCAAGATCAGAACAAACAAGCCAATGAAGAAAAGAAACCCCGTCAAACCTCCATCTCTACAACATGATGTAAAGAATTTGGATCGTTTTGTTTTACTTTTTTGCAAAAGGAGCCATTGGCTGCATTTTATATATGTTTGAAGAAAGATTATAATGATGTATAAATATTGTGAAACAAGATTATGTTATTCGAAAATTATCTGGACCATTCAGCTTATTAAATATGCGCATATGGCAAATGTACGTTGATCTTCTGTTTATCGTATAATAATCAAACCATTATGGGTACATACATGGCTTCGAACATAGGTATACATGTTTTACGCAATACCATCAAATTCAAATCCGTTTATAATTGCTGCATTGGATAATTTACGAAAATAAATATAAACTTAACAAACTAATTAAGAAGCCGAGAAAAAACGTGAAATATCAGATAAGAATAAAATTTATTGAACAAGCTTGGATGACGATTCTCCTCGAGTTTCAGCGTTTGCATGCTGCAAAGATATTTCATACTATATTGAAATGATTGTATGTAAAACATAGCCACATCCATTATTAAAAATTCTACGTATTAAAAACTGGTTTAGCCTGTCTACAATATTTAATGCGGACTGAGATTTAGCTATCCTACCGCATCCCGAAACCACACAGATTAAGTATTTTGACCTTTTTTGCTATTTGTCTGTTTTTTTTTTTTTTTTTATCGCTGCATTCATTTTAACACTGTATTTAATCTAAACCCGATGTCGAAACATCACATCCTGTATTCTCGGCAAAATTCAACGGTAAAACCACATCATAAAATCGGAGATAAAATGACATCAAAGTCAGCAATACCAATGAACAAATGTTTGTAAAAACTGCTCCAGTCTAGTATGCTTCGATCGAGTGGAGAATAACCCTTGTTGCGTGAAAAGTGGAAAGTTAAAAGAAATCTTCACCCGACTCTCATATTATCATACAAATTGATCGTCTGAAGCAAGGTTTGAATTGGACACTACTTCCACATATTATATCTACGAATGAAGTTACATATCGATCACACTATCGATATTATTTGCTCTTGAATTTGAGGAGTTTCTTTTTTGGGCAGTAAAATATACAAAATTCAAACCCTTCTCAATTTTAATGACAACGTATAGCATTTTTGTATACACCTACATTGTATATTTCATGTACTACGAAATGAATTAATATATACAATACAGATAACACGTTATCGATGGCGTAAAAATCATATGCTTCATTACACGATGCGATAAGATAACGCTTCAGTTACGCGTTGAGTTATACCTGGATTTCTACGTGATGATAACAGTACGCAATAACTACGAGTCCGTCACCTTATATATTGGTCATGGATTATTGAACGCAGGATATTATATTAATGTAACACCTTAAGTCACTGAATCAACACGAAACCAAGTTTGCGAATGGAATTTAGCGTGACGATATATGTACAATTATAATCAGAATAACTTCCTATTTTGCTTTTTTGCATTAACTGCTTACACGTGTAGGCACTCTGTCCGGGAATTCCGCCAGTTTCTTTGATTATTTTTTATTTTTTTTTCTTATTTTTACTGCGTAAATTATCAATTTGGTTATTTTGTTTGTGACATAAATTATAATTTTTTTTTAATATCATACATTGCGATAGAATTGGACTTGACTTAAGAAAAAAAAAAAAAAAAAAATGACAACATCTCGTCCTGAAATCTCAAATATGGTTATGTTGACGATACGGAGACGAGTGTTTGCAACGATAATAGTTTGCTGATACATACAAACATCACGATGAGCTCAAGTTGCAGGAGCTGTTTCAGACAGAACACATCTAGCTTTCACAACTTCGTCATGATCCGGTTGGATGACCTTTGAGAGACATAATTTTGCACAAACAAATCGAAAACTCTGAAAATTCATAGCCACATCGTTTTAAGTTCGTAAACCAGGATTATACTGTAAGTATCCGGTTACACGTACAACCGTGAGAATAAAAATTCCCAGCGGTAATTAAGTTGCCGCTTTTTATTTCCTCTCCAAATCGATTTCGAACAACCGTCAATCGGCCCTGATGACTCGAGTGATCATTGGTTGCGTGATACGTAATCGATCTGGGGAAATAACCAAAACCGTGTCCCGATCGCCGTGTTCCTGGAACCTCGATCACGATCGTTTTTTGCCTTCGTCCTGCCTAACGATCCATTTGGCGTCCGATTCTCGGGCCTTCGAACGATTCCCGCCCATGATGCGTTTCCGGTTGGGTTTGCCGTAGGCCTGCCGGTAGAAGCCCAGAAACAGGACGATCAGGGTGAGGTTGTAGAAAAACGCAACGTGAGCAAGCCATCTCGGTCTTGCGCAGCCTCTGTAGAGAAGATAAGCGACTTGGGAACCAACGACGATAAACTGTACCTATAACAGAGTGAAAATCAAATGAAAACCGAAGTGGATTAAAAAACTAGAGATCCGAGATATTTTTTTAACTCAACGTTTTACGAAAATTTCACTCCACCTTCCCTCAAGACAATGCTGATCGTAAGATTTTCAAAAGAAAAAACAGTCGTTGAATATTTCTGATAAGAAGAGGTTGATGATAAAGTTTCATAAATCTTAGGGAGGTCGTTTGCTAGTAAATCCAATTCAAAAACTTGTTATGCCACAGCCGAAGAAGCTCCTCCCCAATAATAATTACACACAGTGTAGTTTGAAAGTGTCATAACTTCGACTCAATCGCCGTAAATTTCTTGAAATTTACCCAGTAATTTAATGACACTCGTTACATCGGCTGTGATATTTTCGAGAAGTTCATCACCGGTATTTAACAATTGATTTTTATCACCAGCTTATTAAAGGAATTGATTTTAACGAACTTGTTGGAAATTTAAAATCGAAAGGCTGCAGAATTGTATAAAAACAAATTCTTTCTTCAAATGTGTATCGAGTGTATAATCGAATTGTCGGAATACTTAAGATCTCTTTAACATTAGAATTATACGGATGTATACCTTATACACACTATGAGACAAGAGGAATGATATTCCGATAATAATCACGTTTCAAAAAAGTCGTTCGGATCCTATAATCAGTATTTTTTAATATCGTAATTAAATTTTTTTTTTTCTTTTTTTTTAATATTATTCTACTTCCATCACGAGTCTGTTATTGTACGTAAAGTATTTTTCTCTCACGGAATGTCCCTGAAAATCATCAGAGCTACACGTAACGGAACTCATTACTTATAACCTTATCCGGGAAGTTATAAACATATTTTATATATCCATATTGTATATATAGTTTTCAAATTATAGCAATGACAGCCGTTCGATTAATTGTAAGCTTACGATTCACCGAATGATTGTTGTACATACGTAGATATGGCTCAAACATAAATAATCTCACCAGTTGAATTTGTGTCAAGTATTTTTTCCACCATAAGTATTTGCGGTACGATGACCCGAGGGCCGAGATCAGGTAGTAAAGGTACATCACGACGTGTATTCCGGCGTTGATGGCGACGCTTGGCCAAGCTGTGTACAAAATCGGCTATTATAATTATAATTAGCCAAGACTGACGTGCGAGTTTCGCGTATTCGGCGTTATTCTTTCCATCAATCAACCGCCGCCCGGGTTAAATTCGGTTTTCGGCCGAATGGATTTCGTGGTGAGATTGAAGAGAGCTACGTCGTTGCAAGAGTGGCGATATTGCTATACGTGTTTTACATTCCGTCAATTTGTTTGCAGACCCATGTATAATATCTGTAAACACCGCGGAGCGGTAATTATACGTCGCAGGTTCACGGTTCGCGAATACCGATTTTTTTTACCAAATCAAACAAACAAACAAAAAGCCAAGCAAAAAAAAAAAATACCCATCAAAAGGAAACGCGCAGATTTGAATTGCAGGACCAAACATCGCAGGTAGTACACTTGGGGACAATGAATCTGAGACAACTAATTTTTTACACTAGACAGTTATGTTGGCAACGCCGAGAAACCTGCAGCGCCACAGTCTGCCGAGCGCGAAACAAACGCAATCTCAATAAACGTAACATGACCCATGACCGTCGAATCTAACCTTAGAATTGACGTGTCAATCCAACAAGTCATTATCCCCGCGCTCCCCGCGCTCCCCGCGGTATTCTAAGGTTAAATTCGACGGTCATGGGTTATGTTACGTTTATTGAGATTGAGTTAGTTTCGCGCTCAGCCGACTGTGGCGCTGCAGGTTTCTCGGCGTTGCCAACATAACTGTCTAGTGTAAAAAATTAGTTGTCTCAGATTCATTGTTACCAAGTGTACGGTACCTTGGCCTCCGGGTGTGTAGAGCGTCCCGAGGTACCAAGCCATCAGCATCGCCAAGTGGTGATAGACGTGGAGGAACGTTATCTGCTCGTTTTTTTTTCGCAGTACGAAAAACACCGTGTCCATCAGGTCGATCATTTTGTTGAGATAAAAAAGCCAGACCGCTCTCGCAAGCTGTAACGAAACAAATATTTTTTATGTTTATTGTATATTTTTTTTCAAATCTCGAATACGACATGACTTTTACATACATAGTTATTTATGTCACGCGTGTACGTGATATAATTTCATTACACACATGACGCAGCGGATATCGCGCAAGATCATCGTGCCTTCACGGTTTTAGATTTATTTAATTATACGCTGTCGTTTGACGCATTTCGTGACATATTTTTCATACATTACGTGAAATTCTTGAATTTTAAATACGTGACGTGTCAATATGTTTGTATCCCGGACTCGGCGTCGGAATTGATGAGATTCGAATGCGTTGTAAGACGTACAGGCATTACGATCATCCTTGGTACGAGCACGTGATAATTTGCGACTCGTTGATATTTCAGGAATAACCAATCGGGGAATAATGGTAATTAATTGAATTTACGGTTTCATATGTGTGCATGTATGTTGAAAATGATTTAAACCATTCAGTCATAGTGGTAGGAGTATTCTTACCATTTAATTTATATCCGCTTTTTTATGTCTAGAGAACTTTTCAACATATTTCTTTGCGGTTTTTTGCTATTTCTGGTAGCATACTAATAGGTTTGTAAATTATTATTATTAGAAACAAATTGATTGAAAAATATTGGGAAAATTGAAGGAACAAGTCATTTCTGAGAAAGTTACCCCTCTACACGTATACATCATGTTTTACGTGAATTATAAGTTCTTGGGATTCTTGATTACGAATCTGAAATCGGATTTTGCATAGTTTTTTTGACCGTATTCCATCAAATTTGAAATTTTCGACCACCATATTGGATCCACCATCTTAAAGTTTTGAAATTTGGTTTCAGATTCGTTATTAACGATCCCAAAGATCATAAAATACCAACTTGTAATAAAAGTTAACTCAGCACAATAATGTGTGACTCAAAATCGCATGGCTAGACTGTCTAAAAGTGCAGGTATTTTATATCGCCGTTATATACAAAGTGTGACGTTTTCCTTTTAATTATATTTCATACAACGATGGCGGTATAATTTTGGTATGGAACGTCATCGCTGGAAATACTTGGTTTTTATTAAATCGATCTATTTGTTCCGAATCGTCATTAACCTTCTAAGATAGCGTATAATATATCAATTAAAGAGATAGATGGGATAAAAATCGACCCTTTTTATTTATTTTACTGCGAGATTCTTGCACATCGAGTTTTTACCAAATTTACGTATTTGCGAGCTACGACAATCTCCAAGTCTGAAAACATAACAACGAATAGTATTGAAACAAAGACGACAACTCAGATATTGATGTTTAAATTTAAATCTCTTTGATATTATTAAGAACTTAGCAGATTATGTTGGATTTGTAGTTTTATTCATTGGCTCATTTTATTCGGAAGATTTTTTGCTAGAATCCCGTTGCGTGACTTTCTTCAGAAATCATGATTAAGTATTCAATCACAGAAACTCGCATCGATATTAATTATAATCAACAAAATCTGTCGTTATCATCGTTTCGAAGCGATTTTAAATAAAACATAGGTATCCAAGCTTTCACTTAAAAATTCATTACCAACGTTTTATTTTTGAAAGTTTAAAAAAATTGGCCCAGCCTACGAATATATCAATTGGATCTCAAAATACTAAAATCGATAAAAAGTAACGGCTCAAAAGTTTTTCTCTCATCGACCTACTCAAGTAAACTCGTTCCCCGGATCAAATGTCGTGCATCACGTTAACGGACTTACTGTAATTTGGTTTTTGGCGAATTGCTTATTCGGATATTAGATACATTACACATATAGCGTATCAGTGACTTCTGCAAGCGGCAAAAAGCGAGGATAAAAATCACCGTCGATAAATCAAAAGCGGTAGTGAAATTTATTCAAACATTAGGATGTAGTATCGAGTTAATGCCGCGACGTAGAAGTCGTCGTACTCCATTACATCAGCTGCTATTACTTATTGCCGGTAATCATATCCCGAACATCAACTTCCTTTTTTATTCGGCGCAAATTTATCCATCCAACATTCGTCTCCTCTTGACACGAAGAAGAATGTCTACTTCAATTTTGAGTAATTTTTTTCTCGTTATTATACCACTGCGCACTTATCTTACACCTGTATGCGTCGATGTATATGTCCAATCTACCTTCAGGCAAAACAAGCCTGCTGTACCGTTTATCCGTCATCTATAATACAGGCAAAGATAAATGTTGCAGAACCGCGAAACGGCGATAAATCGAACGTCAATAATATAGCAAATGGCCAAGGGCAAGGATCGGTAGCCGTGAATTGGATCATAAACTCTTTACGCCAAGATTTTAATACGTATAGGTATATAGTTACAGGCACTTACAATTAGACAGGTAACTATACATATACTGGCGTATGAAACTTGAGCTATTAGCCTCGTTTTTCAATTCGGCACATTTGTGCGTCAATTTAGCCGGTCGCAAAAAATCGATGCCAGAACAAAAAATAAAAATAAAGAAAAAAACAACAGAAAAAATTAACGAACAAAGTGGGAAAGAAAGACAAAAAATACACAACCGATCGTTTAACGAACCTAATCACGGTCTATAAGGTATAGATAAGAATTTAACGGATCACCCTGAATCAGCGATTAGTATCGAGTGAATTCATGATGATGATGATGATTCATTAATTATTCTCCGTTACCTTCGAGAGCTTGAAGGTTTTCGTCAGAGTTCGTTCATGCCGCAAACAGGCGTATAACGCATGGACGTATGTACATAGATTGTCGATGATTACCGGCCAATGTAATTATAATTCATTGACATTGAACGGAGTTATAATGGAGTCCTTGCACTAATCACTACCCGGGGCATTGAAAGTCACGATTAACCCTCCGCCATTACATGCAGTATAACGATGACGGATAAAGTTTACGTAAGTTTGAAGTCAAAAGCGATGCACAGGATGACCTCATGGAGGGTTGGTTGGTCAAACGGATCGATATCTTTTACTAATTTCATTGCAAGATATTCGACCACGTAATATTGAGTATTCATCAAAATGTAAAGAGATCGTCCACTTTGTACACTGAGAAAAATTTCATTTGTTATAGTAACTAGAATAATTCTTTAAAACAGGAATTTTTAAAAAAAACTGTTTGAATGTTGTTGGAATTACGAAAAACGCGGTACGCCGAACCATTTTGCGCTATCGTCGATCCTTTTTTGGTTATTGCAATATAAAAACAGTTTCTTTGGTTTACTCAACTTTTTTAGATAAATAAGGCTTTAACGTCAATTTATCGTTGCACAAGCGTTAAATTTTCGCAACAGTTGCAAAAAAAATATAATAACAGTGATCGCAATGAGAAAGAATAGTAACGGATACTAGACTTTCCAGTAAAAGCTACAAAGTTCATTTTAATCTTCTACCTAGAACTATATCTTTCGATTATGGTAAACAATGAAAATAGTTGAGACTGAGCGGTAACCGGAACTAAAAATTTCTCTCAGTGTAATTTACGAATATAGTAGATACCGGTAACGAGTATCAAATCTCTGAATGTCTGGTAATAAAATGAATAAAAATAATCGACTTTAGTCCAAACAACCTCGCGAAGATCTCTATGCTCGTTATTTCGAACGATTTCCCGCGTACTTCCCGTAATAAAAATAAAATAAAAAAATAAAACACAAAGTGCCAACTCACCCTCGTTTTCGTGGGTTCCAGCCTTTGCGACCGGCCGCAAAAAGGGCTGAACATCCCGGTCGAGACGCAGGCGAGAACTTCGGCGAGGATGTAGGCGTTCATGGTGATCTGCACTAGGTTGTAGCACACCAAAATACCCCTGAGACCGAACGGCGATGCGCTCTTCATTCGGCGCTTGCCGTAGCTGAGAATAAGGCCGTAACCGAGGTACAAGAGCACGACAATCGACGGATTATGGAGGCCAGGCCAACCCTCGACGGTTTCGTCTTAAAACGGAACGATGTTGTTGTAATTAAGTATCAGGTATACCTGGCTACAATATTTTGAAAACGTTTCTTTTTCCCGCCCCGGATATCATTTGATTTCGGGGTTTTTGAGACCGATTCGCAGACTTGGTCACTGTTCATGAAATTCCTATCGACGTAGGTTTTTGTTAAGATTTTTTTTTTTTTGGTTTTTCCTTTTGCAGCCACACCGAGAAAAATTTCATTTGTTACGACAACTAGAAATATTCGGTAAAACAGGAATTTTTAAAAAAAACTGTTTGAATGTTGTTGGAATTACGAAAAACGCGGTACGCCGAACCATTTTGCGCTATCGTCGATCCTTTTTTGGTTATTGCAATGCAAAAACAGTTTCTTTGGTTTACTCAACTTTTTCAGTTAAACAAGGCTTTAACGTCAATTTATCGTTGCACAAGCGTTAAATTCTCGCTATAGTTGCAAGAAAATATAGCAACAGTGATAGTAATGTGAAAAAATAGTAACGGATACTGGACTTTCCGGTAACAGCTGGAAAACTAATTTTTATTTTCTACCTAGTACTATATTTTTCGATTGTGGTAAAAAATGAAAATAATCAAGGACTGAGCGGTAACCGGAACTAAAAATTTTCCTCGGTGCTCTTTACTAACCTGGTTTCCCTATGTACTGTTCAAGGAAATTGGGTATTGGTTGATCAAACATTTTCACACTTTCTATGCGTATACTCTTCTTGAAATTGATCAAATTGTGCAAGATTTTCGTTGCTCCGCCGATCAATTTTCGCTAGTTTGCGTGCAGCATGTCATGATACCAAAGGCATTCACAGTAAGAAGTGAAGGTTGAATCGGTAGTAGTGTGTTTTTTATATTTTAGTACCTTTTTTCTCCACCGTATGCGTATATTGATTTTTAATCGCGATTCACGTTTTTATCTATCTATTATTAATAATATCATAGCTTTCGGATCAAGCCCACTGTATGACCTTCTGAGGAATTTATGTACGCCATAAATTATACTACCTACGTATAAAACGTGAGTTGTGTACCAAAATATTATTGAAATAAGTAACAAATATATAGACATAATGTTATGTATTGCACATATATAAATTTTGACAACTCGTTTTGTCCGGTAGATAATAAGATAGATAATAAGGTAGATAAATTTATCGATTGTCGATAAAATAATTTTCTTTCTTATTAATTTGGCGATGTTCTTTTTTTCACCAGATCGCTAGTCACATTTATCTGTATATTATTATCCCCGGTATTGCGAACGTTGCACGTGTATATTATTTTGGCAATCGTTTAAAATTGTCGCCACAGGCTTATACCTGTATTACAATAAAAAAAACATGCGTCATTGTTGACGCGACATGTATAATTGCCAGACTGGCATACGCAGTCTTGGTATCCATTATACACACCTCTCTTTTAACCGAATCTTTCATGGTTTTTAAAGAATCTCACGAACTACTTCGTTCACCTTCTCTTTCAAAGAAGTTGTCATTAATTATCGGGAAATTATCAGAGACGGATTGAAGCGGAAAATTATTCCCGAATCATGCATAGACGTATAAAGACGAGGTATTTTTTCTTTCGATTGAATAGTCGAATACCGATTAACTGAAAAGTCTCAAAGTTCAACGACTGTATTACGCGCAATACAAAAGCCTGCAATTGTATAAGTGTATATTCGACAGTTAACATACATACTAATCAAGGATGTGATATTGAAAATTGAAATGTTTCTGCCGTGTCGTAAGTTTATCAACGAGTCGTTCAACCCGCGTCATTGAGCCGTGTAACACGAGGTTGGAGGTCGTTAAATCATTACTTAGTAACGTCATGCTTCACAATTGCGGGAAAAAGGCGTTTTAGTTTCTTGCACTGGTGTTATGAATAAATATCGTTACGTACTAATAACGAATGTACGAACGATCTTTCTATACATACATACACACCGCATCGTTTCATAGTAAATGATATGATCGTGATCGTTAATTATAGTCCTTCATTTTTATCGATTGCGATACGTGATACAGAAATGTTTGGAAAAATTTTCCGTTCAAGTCGTTGGCCATGGATCCCCTTCTCTATGATCCAAAAAGCACTATTGACGCGATAATGGAATGTGACCGTCGATGATGGCGTCAACCTTTTTCTTTCCGTTATAATCATCTAATTCAACCTTCAACGCAGGCGTTCATTTCGATCGAGAATTTTCAAACAAGATGATTCACTTTCCGATTCTACAACTATAGGATTGATTTTTAAATCGTTCTCTAGGGGGTGCAAAAAATGCCCATCTTTCATCTTCTTGGACTATTGAATTTGACGAGGTGATTGTGTTCTCTTTAACTCTTCTACAGCGTTTTAAGATGCTATGATATTTCTAAAACCGAAGGAAAGATTTTCATTTTTTAAAAGGTTGGCATTATTGTTTGATTCACAATCAGCGTTCCGAAGACTACTAATAAGAAGAAAAAAAAATTGCAATCAAAATTATCACCACCGCCATTAAACAATTTGTCTCTGGTATACGTTGAATGTTATTTTTACATTAAATCAAGAGATACGAAACTGTCTCGCACAAAGTACATTCCAAAAATTAAAAATCTAGAGTTGCACTCTCTCAATTCTGCGCACATGCAAACAAGAATATCGTTTTATAATTATAAACGTTATTCACAGTCAATTATACGAGCGGAATTTCGTTTTCGTGAAGAATACCGAGAATTTTAATTTCATATTAAAATTAAGTTCAGATGGATAATTGGAACGTTATTAATTCATTATTATGAATTATATAGTAAGCCAATTGGCCTCGTGGAATTAGGAAGTCCTATTTACAGCTTTTATCCGTAATATAAGAATACCGTTATATCTATAATATTTTATCACCATGTAAAAACGTCTTTATATATACATAAATAAGCACTATACGTATACATGCCTTTTATGTCTCTGATAACCATATGTGGTTGATGGGACGTTTTGAATGAAAAAAAAAAAAACTTCCAGAAGAAAGAAAACTCTTTCTTAGATTGCGCGAAATCTTGAGGTTCGTATAATAATGCTTTTCACCGATATTTTATTATAGGTTATGAATTTTATTTTATTTATTTAAATTTCTCTTGTATAATTCTCCCCAATTATGTACAAAAATATAATGAGAATCAATGATTAGATTGCAGAGTTTTTAATATATGCAAATATATATAATATTATATCTATACATATAATATATGCGTATATACATTAATATTATACGTATATACAATATTAAGCATATAATAGGTACGTACATGAAAATGCTAGTATTTATTATTATTATTATCATTATAATTTTTATAAGTCGCTTCCATCGTGTCACTCATACGTTACACACAGGTATATGCACATAATAATAACAATAATAAATTGTCATTCCGTAATTGGTATTTATAAAAAAAATTTATTTTTAATTTAAATTATATTAATTTATACATATATATATATATATATATATATATCCTGTATATTAAGGTGATCCTTGTTTAGGGTGTTGGCGAATTTTCACCAGCTCACGCCCCAAGTTAACTTCAAATAATTCAAAAACAATTCACTCATTTTTTCAGATTTTTATCTCAACTCTAACCCTTCCCAATAAGACGATAGATTTCCCTATTGAAAATACACGTGTATTCACCAAAGCCTCGCAGTTACACATTTTTTTTTTTATAACATTATTACTCTTACAATAAAACATATACTGAGAATCTGGCCGAAATTCACCCTCTTACAGGCACGGGTTAGAATTGACATAAGTATCTGAATAGATCAGGCAATTGTTTGGGAATTATTTGAAGTCGATTTAGGGGGTGAGCCGGAAGAAATTCGTCAATATCCTAAATAAGGATCACCCTAATATACAGTATATACACGTAATATATTACTAAAGATAAAACTGAGAAAAAAAAGAACAGTGAAAGAAATTGAAAATTAAAGAATAAAACAATGTAGCAGTATAGTATTATTATTATTATTATTATTATTATTATTATTATTATCGTCATAATAGTATGTACAAAGAGGTATGTTTATTTTAACTAACTATTTGTATGTATAATGTATACAAACGAGAAGAGCGTTTATGGAAACAGATCAGCTTGGCGTTTGTGTGTTCGTGAGTGTGAGTGTGTGTGTGTGATGTGTGCGTGTTCGCTTAGTTCATCATAATATATATATATATATAATATACCTATGTGCACATATACATATTTATATTATCGTTAGATCACTATTCCATGTGAATTGAATGCATTAGAAATAACGGTATGACAGTATTTATATGCATATGTATATGTGTGACCAGAGTCGAGGACTGAACTGAACTTGTAATCGACATCCTCAAAATGCTTTCAACCTTATTATCTATAATGTTTATAATATAACAAGGAAGAGACACCGCATGGCTGACTGATGAGATCTTCTGGCGCGTTGGATAGATTCCGTCTTCGCTAACAATAAGACTGCAGTATCCAAAGTTAGAGCAATATTTTTATTTTTCGGGGAAGCTTTTTTCTTTCCGTACGTTGTTTTTACCCCTCTTTGTGAATTCAAGACGATTATTGGTCCCTCGCGACCATGGACTTGTGATATCTTTCAAACGAAAATCATTATACGAGAACGATTACAATTAGGTGTAATATCACTTTGAATGGTGGTGGCGGTTTGATTATTGAAAAAATTCAAACTCTCCGAATTCCGGGCGCTTCGAAAGTTGACCAAATTGCTTTCAAGACCCTGCTCATTCAAAATATCTAATAAAATGGCCTAATACAGGAGTGTAACGAGTTACAGTCACGAACAAGCCACGATTACACATTGTCTCAAACTTTGCCTCTTGCGACGAATCCTTCAACTTCTACAAATACACACAGTCTAGTGGAGTAATAATATATAAAGTCTCCGGTAAAGCATCCCTAGACACCAGGTTCGATTCCTGGCTTCGTCGTTAATTTTTCGAGTCGACTAAAATTTTCGAATTTGCATTCTCTATTCAAACTATCGACGTGGACACACCGATTTACAATCAATGATATCAAATAATTTTCGCTACTTTGGGTAGATCGGAAGTAGGAAAGATCGATAATGAGACAAAGCCGTTAGTTTTTACTCTTCAAGCCTGAATAAATTAGCCGATTTTACTTTGATGCACTTGGCGTCACACGTTGAATGAGAAGCGCTTTAAGATAATTCAAACTTTGTTTGCACCCAGTTTTGTTATGATCTACTTGAAAAACAATACCTAGTAATACGCATGGAAGCATGTGTACAATGTGTGAAATTCGATCAATTTCACAATTAAATGCATCGGTTTATGTGTAATATATTGTTTATAAACGGATAACGGAGAGTTGCTTCCAAAATTAAGTATCGTCATTCTGTGAACAATTGAAAATATTTCTTAATTAAGCTTCTTGGTATAGAAAAATCCCCCTACGTTCATTTTTTAAAGTCAAGGCTTTTTAGCTTACTTTTCACCTCTTAGCTGAGCTTCGAAGCAAGTGAGTGTAGCACTGCTGCTACATTGGTACACAGACTTGCGGTATTTGAACTCTGTTTTGATGTACATTTTTTTTTCTCTTCATCTCGAAGCGCAACAATTGCATCGTTTCAACAGAGACAATACGATCCTTGTATGTTTACAAGTCTTAAACAAAAGGAGAAATTTGTTTTACGGACAAAATTGCGTGAACATTTTTCGTTCGAATAATTAGGTAAATGACTGAAATTTCAGTACTTAAAGCAAAACGTCGAAGATTTCGTCGATTAGTTCTCATTGCCATCGACAAAATGACATTTCTTAGTTTGAGCAAAGTTTAGTATATTATACGTATGCAACTGTGCATGGATCATAATGCCGTTATTAATTTTGCATATCGGTAGCGTCGTAAGAACGGTGATTTTCGAGTCTGATTAGTAACCGCGAAGTTTGAAAGAAGATTACAGATTACCATGGCGAATAAATGATCGCTAATGATCGCTAGCCGTTCCGTAAGGCTTCGGATTACGAATAATTCAGTCGTGTTCGTGTTCATGCCCAAATTCGCTAGGTTTATACACGACAGATTGTTACGCGGGATGAAAAATGGTATTTTTAATAATCAAGTTTAAAATGCGTGCCGATTGAATTAAATTCGAAGAATACGTTTGTGTATTTGTTTTTGTATGTATTTCTTCTTTACATTCATTATTTATCATTTTCTTTAATTTTGTTTTTGTTTTTCCTCTCTTTGTTACATCTTTCCATTTCGTTTTTTTTTCCTTTCTTCTTCTTTCTTGGTTCAAATCTCTCTTAATCGCGGCGCGTGCATAGAGTAATATTGCACGCGCGTTTCATCGGTAAAAAATTTGAAGAAACGATATGTATAAACAAGTAATGAAAAAGAAACAAAAACAAAAACAAAGATCACTTCGTTTCGATAAAAACAACAATTTCATACATAATTATAGACTCCCTATCTAATAGAAAATTAATAACAAAAAAATCCTTATACTTAGTTAATTACTTATCCTTACATATCTAATGAACTTCGGTGTATCGATTACTTTTTTTTTTTACAAGAGATTTTTGTTCTGTTTTTTCTTTTCTTCAATTTCAAATAATTGTTAGTTGCTCGTCCCCCTCCCCTTTTCTTTTTGTCTTTAATCATAACGTTTTGTTATAGGTACATTAATGTATAATAATATTAATAATAATAATAATAATATGAAAAGTCGAATTAAAACAGGCTCCAATTAACGTCACGAAGAACTAAAAATCAGAACACGAAACTTTCAAAATTTAGAAGCAGGATTCTTTCGAATATTATTGTGTCGTGTTTTTATTTTTTTCATTTTTCTATTTACCATTTTTTGTTTTATTGTTTCATATACGCGCTGCGTAAGGAATCGAACGATTGATCATTTATCCGGTTGCCAACAGATTTTTCAAAAAATAATGAGGAATTAGTATTTGAAATCTATTACTTCATCTATGCAATATACAAAATATAATGACACAGGGCAATAAAAACATGAAGCGATACACAACATAATACACATTCCACGAACACAAATAGGAAAAGACAAACAATAATAACAAAAATAAGATAATTGAAGAAAAAATAATCTTAAAAAAAAAAAAAAATAAGAGGAAACTCGTCTTTTTCCTAAATACAACCAACCTTTAAATATTTCATTTAACCTATAAAACGTATCAATAATAATAATAATAATAATAACCTATATTTATACTAGTTTTCGTTCGTCCGCCCGTTAAGTAAATAACGTTATCTGACTTGCATTTTCAAAATGTTTTCTTCTTCTGTGCATCATCTTGACTGTTGGAGGAAGAGAGAAAAAAAAAAAACACACACACAAAAATAATAATGACAACAAAGTCAACGCATATTAAAAATCTGTCATAGATCTTTCTGTCTTTCTGTGTAACATACTGTAGAATGATATCGAACGTGTATTAATATACTAATAATAACTCAATTGTATTCGACAGTAAATAATTATTGAATTCTAAACAATAATAGAGAGGGCCGGAATTAATTAAACCTGAAACTTGTAACAATAGTGCTAATCATTATTTACGGTGTAGTGTGTGTGTGTGTGTGTGTGTGTGTGTATACACATCATATATATACATCGCATATATACAGTAAGAGACAAAAAGAAAAATACGTGAAGCACGCACGTTGTTACGTATATTTGAACTTGAACACACGAACTTAGTTGCCGAATACTGTATATATAGCCAAACATATAACACGTATTGTGGGAGCAGAAGAAATATGAGGCCATAGATGTAGAGCGTCTAGGCGGAACACACGAATTATCATTATCAATATTATTTATACCGTTGTTTTTTTTTTTCCCAACTCATATTTTCTTTCTGTTGTGTCTTTTTTTTTTTTTTTGCTATTTCACTTATTAATCAATCGTTTATTTATATTATATATATTTTATTTAATTTGCGCGACTAACACACACTCTCCCAAGTATCCCCCCTCCCCCCCCCCTCTCCCCACCCATCGAAAAATATATAAAAACCAGCACAACGCGTTATATATTACAATTATTTATAATCTTTAATATAATCGATAGATTATTTATTACTGTGTGCCCAAATATTTTCTATTCAGCGAAATATAATAGCGCGTCATAACTTCATTTTCGATGCGGCGATTGATGACAGTTATTAACTAATAGTTCGGAGTCGCACACAGATGAAGTAGTGGTAGCGGCATAATAGTAGAAGTAGTAGTGGTAGTGGTAGTAGTAGTTGTGGTGGCGGTGGTGGTGGCGGTGGTGGTGGTTGTGGTCGTAATTTGTTTAATATAATTTCATTATATTTTTTGTTGTTTAATTTTTTTCAATGAGAAATGCGTAGCAACTGGTTCGCCAGATATTCATGTAACTGCGATCAGTAATTACACAAGTTTTTGTTCTTTGTTTGGTTTTTTTCCCGTTCGTTTACTTATTTCTTCGATTATTGTTTATTTAATTTTTTTTTTTTTTTTTTCTCACACGCGAGTGATTTTTTTACTTTTTTAATATTTATCGTCGATTGATTTTAGGCCACTTTTTTCTCCGTATTATTATTAGCTACGTATCCATTGTTCGTTCCATTGCTGTAACAACTGTTGTACTCCTTGTTGTAAATCGTTGCATACGACGATACACCATTTTGATGAGGTTTCGTATCGTCTTCTAAGACTGGCATGCAACCGCCTGAGTTTGCTTCTCGTTTCACATCAGACCTAACCCGTGTGTACTTCGTCTTGTAGAAGTCGGAGAACAAACCGAGGAACAACACTCCGTGGAGACCGATCCAGATCATGAAACTCCTCGGGTAATCGCACTCCGTAAACAGAAGTTGGAACTGGTGCGTCATTATCATCACAAATTGGACCTGCGAAATGAAACGAGAGAATTTAGTCAGGCATTGTACACTTTTCAGCGTTCACATGTCGTCACAAATTAGATATCGCAATCGGATCGGTTTAAATTTTAGTGAAAATAAGTGCGATGATCTCATTTTATCGATGATGGAAAAAAAAAAAGATAACAAGTTCGAATATTTAAACTTATAATAACTGTGCAACTGGGGTGAATAAAAAAAAAAAAAAAAAATGTACATATATACGCAACACGCAATCGTCTCTCTGTGTTTGTTCAATTCTTACGATATGAGCCATATTTACGATCCAAATGGTAATAAAACCTGAACGAAAGTACGTTTACGCCACGAATGATGATGATGATGATGATGATGATGACGATGTAGTGACATCGTAAAAAAGTATTGTATATTATTATGTAAATATCAATCAAAGAAGGTGACTCGTAAATTTATAATTATGAAATCTAAACAGGTGAAGAGAGGAAGATGAATGGGCAAATATGAAATCTTCTAATGTTTACTCATGTATTCACTATCTCATTCACAATTGCATGTTGGGTAGACGAATGAGTAAATAAAAGAACGACGTAGGGCAAGAATTTTTAGAATTTAAAAAGCAGGAAATAAAATGACTTTCTGGGCCGCTCTTGACTTTTGTCTCTCTCTTTCTCTAATGTTTTTTGTCCATATACCAATATCGGTGTCGGTATTCTTATCGATCATGTCATCAATCTTTGGCTTGGATTATTTTAATGCAAGTATTTTATCCAGAAGAAGCGATCGTTGTAATCTTATTGTCAGTGAAGAGGAAATGAGGTGATCATTTCCGTGCATTTATATTAATCGCATTATCTTATCATTGTCGAACGAGATTCGTATTATATAGACGTTTTTTACTCGATCCAATCATTGAGACATAGATATGTGAATCATAATGTCAAACGTTGTTACGAGAATTCAAATTTTCTACAAGTTTTTATCTCGCACGTAAGAGAAGAAAAAGAAAAAAGAAAAAAAAAAAAAGAGGAGGCACTCTGTGTTATAATTCAAAACTTGGTATATAAATAGGACGCTGAATGAGTATGAATAAATTAATAAATACAAGAAAAAAAAAAAAAAAAAAAAATAGAAATTCTTGTGAAATTCTGCAAGGCTTTTGCACCACAAGGTTTAGACCCTGAATCTGACCATTGACGTGGGATTTTTAATGAAACCGTGTAAAAGTATGCTGATCAAATTCAAGGCTCGCGAGAGATTTGGCCTCAACGAAACTGACTTGACCACAAATATGAAAGGGAAACATAAGGCGACGAAGAAAGATTAACGAAACTTCGAATCAATCGACGATTAATCTTTAGACTTCTTCCTGCGTTCTCATTCGTATTCGTGTTCGATTTTAATCAATGTACTCGATCGAACCGCACTCACCATCTGCATCGTTGTCAGATACTTTTTCCACCATATGTATTTCTGATACTGGGGACCCATCGCCGCCACCATGTAATAAAAGTACATAACGATGTGAACGAAGGTGTTTAGTAAGGCAAAGAACGTGCTGTGGCCACCCGGTGCAAACTTCATCCCCATCCAAACCGAGAATGGCATAACGCCATGGTGAATCACGTGGAGGGTGGACACGTGCTGATTCTTCTTTCTCAGGATGAAGAAGAGCTGCGCGTGAAAACAAAAAAAAAAAGAACAAACTTAATCACGTTGAGTTAAATCGAAAAAATAATTAACACAACTTTCGCAATTTAATTTCTCTTCAAAACCGATCGTTCGATTTCTCACGTATCGCATGATGCGTGTGTGTGTGTGTTTTTTTTTTTTCTTACTTCTCGATAAAATCCATCGAATTTTGAAAAATGATATACATATGTATTATCAATGATAAGAAAACGAAGAGAAAATTTTCACTACTCTTTTGTAAAGTGGCGAGTGCTCGAGGATACGCGGAGGGTAAGAAAAATGCAGGCACGAAGAAAAAAAAAAAAAAAAAAACACGGCGATGCAACACGTTAATGATATTCAAAAATTATCATTGAACGACGCTTTTCCAACCGGGAAATTCCTTGCGTCATATTCAATTCTTGTATATTTGTTCGTCATTTTACGGAAACGTTTGTTATACACGTTACGCGAGGTGTTTGTACTGAAAATTGTTGACTTTTAACATAATCGCAACTGGCTGCATGTATGAGATGTAGAAATATTGTATAATGAACAAGTCGGAAAACAAAGAACAACAACAACACAACGAATGGTTATATTCTATTACCCGCACCTGTTGCAGGAAACACAAGCAGATGATTTTCTCTTCGTTTCTTTTTGCCCCCCCCCCCCCCCCCCCCGCCTTTTTTGAATAAAGATTTTTTTTTCACATTCTCACGAATCGCAACCCGACGCGGACCAAAGGTGTATAAAAATGTTCATTCATTATTTACTTTCAGCTTGTTATCATATACGCTGCATTTATTTTCAACATACTTGAGGTGTAAATTATTGTAATGTCCCTACACGTCACCGAGTGCAACGATGTTTCGGTTACATAATTAATTAACTAGCAAATAAACCGGTATAGCGCTTCATAATACGTAATATACGTTGTTATTATTATACAGTATCAGACCGAAGCTTTTTTCTCTATTTTACTCTTTCTTCCATATTATCCGTATTTTAATAACTTTACACACACATATATATATATATATATATATATATATTTGTTGAGTAAATCTTTTTCACATCTTTTTATATTTACTGCGATAATAATATTTATACGCGAATGGCAAGTATTACTATCCGGAAATCAATAATAAAAATTGAAGTCAAAAACGTCGATATATTAATGTAATATATGTACATACGTATGTAAAAATCCACTTGACCAAACTTTCATATACATATATGTATACATAGTGAAATGCATTATTACACTCTATTCGAAAGTGAGAAGAAAAATACCATCCCCATCAAATCGTATCGCAAGTTATTAATACAGGTATAAATATAATTGCCCGAACGCCGTAATACCAAGGTGATCAAGTCGATTGTTTAGTATACATATGTATATTTATATTACTTGTATGTATGTGCATATATATATATATATATATATATATATATAAATTATTTATCTTACGCGAGGTAAAAGAAAATTTATACGATTATTACGAGTGATTATAATCGTTGAATGTATTGGTATATGCGACCGAGTGATGATACGCACTAGGATTGACTGTCGGAATTTTTTTTATGTTTATTTAAATCGTTAAATAGGTGGATAAAGTTTTTTTTAGACGGAACTGATCGAAAGTCAAGTAATAAAACAGATTTTTTTGTTTTTATATAAACTTCGGCTCGAAATCCGGCAGCATTTAATAAAGAGATTTACAGCGTGCGTTAAGCGTTAATAATTTTTTATACTCGTAAATTGTAAATAGAAGACCGATAAATTGAGATAAAAAAACATTGAAATTTTTTTCAAAGTTCGTACTGCAAATATCGTCGCAAGAACAATTGATCAATAAATTTACAACAAGTTAATTCATTTATCAAAAATTCGTAATTACAAATAAATTATAACGAAGCGTCAGATTCGAAATTATTTTCTACCCATTCGCTATTCTGATTCGATCGTTAAAACTGTACGCGTAATTGAGTGTGTAAGTATTTTTCGTAGTATAATAAGCTTGCAGCATGTTTATCATCGCATACACGTATCGCAAGTTTTGTTTATTTTAGCAACTTGACACCGGCGTGAAGAATTTTGCTTTTCGTAAACACATATATGTATGTATAATATATATACATATAAGTATAAATACTATCAGAAAAAGCCATTTAACTTTCAGATTGTCTATCGTATTATACCTATAGGTAACAATTTACTAAACAAATTTCGTACTCTGTGTATTTAACTTGCGAATTGTAAAATACACGTGCGTTTTATACATATGTGTGTGTAAATATATATATATATATTTATATTTATATTTATATTTATATTTTTAGATTTTATATTTACGTATACTTTATGGTATTTTCGAAAACTGGTACGACAGAAAATTATCATAACTGCAAAGTATCTCCAGTGTAATGAAAAACTGCAGATGCGAAATCCGCAATGAAATTACAGATATTTGATGTTTTCTTTCTTTTTTTTTTTTTGTTAGCCTCTTCTTTATTTCGAAACGGTATTGTTTATTTTATTTTATTTTATTTTGCTTTTTCTTCACGGTAAGTAAGCGCGATCGGTATATTTGAACTATTCTCGCTACGCAGCTACGTGTCAAGGTTTCAGATTTTACCACCGCCTTCAAAACCCGTACAACATTATTTTAATAAATATATTCATTCCGAGTGCGAAAGTTAACGAAATTTTTAGAACCTTCGGCCTGAGTACACGAGAATAAAGCAGCGTGTATTTCGTGCACATTTCGTTTTGCAAATGTTATTATTCAAGGCGTTATTTTTAACAAGTCGTCGTACGTATTTGCGATTATATCATCTGCCGAACTGTTTATACGATTAGAAAAAGGAGTTTTAAGAGAAAATAAAAGCTTATTATGTAAAACGTATATTGCAATTAACAAGTTTTCTCTAGTATAACAAGCAACGCATCGTTACACGTTACACGCTGTATGCGATACGATCTAAGAGATCGGTTGAAATCGACTTGGACGATGAAGAGACATGGAAGAAAGAAAGGAAAAAAAAGAAAAAAAATTAAATTAAAATGAATAAAAAATAGAAAATTCAACGTAGAATTGAACAAATTTTTTAAAATTCCTTATTTACCGTGTCAAAGAATTCTGTGAACTTGCTGAAATAATACCACCAGCAAGTGTTTGCCATCCTCAGGGCCAACGGATTGTTTGAGTAATCGACTGGCTGACACCTCAGGCTGTATCCTCTCGCCCAGCCGCTCATCAGGTACTGTGAAAAATGAAAAATAAACGGATTGAAAAAGGCGTTGGAATAAAAAAAAAAAAAAAAAAAAAAAAAAAAACGAGTCCTGCAATCGGGGCAAAATTCAACCGGCCTTATAACAAATTAAAAGACAAATTGTTTTATTCCCCTTAGTCTCTTTCATTCTCATTCCAAGTAGTTTCTACAAATTTCACATTTATACGCAACTGTTTCAAATTGAAAATTAAGAATCGAAAAATTCCTTTTTTTTTTTTTTTTTTTAATTATTTTATCTCGCAGATATTATGCGAAGAAATGAGAATTGAAATAATAAGATATTGTTATGCTGCGTCGTAATACACGTAGAACGGGGTAAAAAAAAGTAATAAAAACTTTTATCTGCGACCAAGCATGAATTTCTTATAAAATGTACGTAGATATAATACCTTTATATATATATATATATATATATATATATATATATATTATAATATGTATACATACACATACATAGAATGAATTATTTTATCCGCGAACAAAAAATTTCTCCTCATCATCGTTTTCGATTATTAGTTTGCGTAACTCGAATACCTTGCGGTGTATAAGTATACATATGTGTATACATATTAGAGCGGTCCAAAAATATCGAATTTTTTTTTTTTTTTTTATCAAAGTCACACTTTTCATGGTTTGTATTGGAGTGGTCTTATTAGACGCCTGTGAAAATTATAGCTATTAATGTTGACATTTAGTGGTTCCTGGAAGCCATTTTTCATTTGCCATACGATTGACAAGCGAATATAGTTTTAGTTTAATTCCTAGTTTTGCACTTCGGTAAAGAGGCAATCTACGTAAATGTTCGATACATATTTTTGTAGCTCTGTGTGAAGAAAAAAAGAAAAAAATGGTCAGTTATGATTTTTAGATAATTCGAATCTTTCAAAAGTTATTCAAGACTAAAGTTGATATCGTGTAAAAATTCACGTTTTTTTTCTTCGAGATTAATAGCGAAAATACTAGAGTTATCGGAAAATATTGTGGGTGTTCTTTTGTAACGCATTTCAACCGCTATAAAATCGTGTCGTTTAATCAATTCTCAACTCGAGTAAATTCATTCTTTGCAAAAAAAAGAAAGAAAAAGAAAAAAAAAGAAAGTGCTTTTAAAGTGGAATTACATTATATTACATATTACTACGTGTAATAATTGCAAAATAAATTTGATAAATTTCAGTTAATCCTAAAGTTGCAAAATAACAACTTTTTTTTTAAAGATGCATCGTTATAATAACGTTGCAAACTTCAGCCTGATAAAATTTCGCAATCGTGTAACCAAGCGTAATAAAACTTGTTGTACGTACGTGTCTCGACTATAACGTAAAAAAAAAACCACTGCAGGGATTGAAAAATTAGCACCAATTAAACCTCTTAAACTCTTCTAGACTATACATTACACTTTACGCAAAACGCGGACGTAACTTTTCGACTTAACGCGCGTACTTTCATAAAGGATCATCTGCATGTTTGCGACGCGATGCTTGATATTCGCTCCTCTCAATTTGCGTCAACTTATTTACACACGCGTTAAATTGCAATGTGATAAAACTACACCGTGTCAAAAAAAATTTTTTTCCATCGCGACGAACGATTACAATTAATTTTTCATTTACACAAATTTCACTTTCTATTATAAATCTTCGTTCCGATTACAACGGAATTATTTCTGTTGACTATTAATTCTCAATCTAAACCAATGAATTATATATTCCGCTTGTTATTTATAATACACGTATTTCATTTGAAATGCTTCGAAAATTTTTTTTGTTCCAAATAATGATCCATTCAATATAAATTATGACGCATATTTGCATTATAGACGTATTTATAAGGAGAGAAAAGGAAAGAACGTTCTAGATCCCGTACATCATGTATACCGGGACAATTTGTTGAAACTCGAAAATCAACCGCGCATGCGCGAGTTTTATCGGCTGTTCGCGCAGGCTGGCCAATCCGAGTTTTCAGCTGTCGAACTCTTTCTGCCGGCGATGCGGTTGATACGAATTTTCGAGGTTAGAATCTCAAATAATCGAGGCAGCGACTCGGAAAGGTTTCGGAAGCGTTTGTTGTCGGGTCGGAAAGTTGATTCTTCGAAGAACGCTCGGAATTCAACGCTTACGCTCTTTGAAAATTCGAACGCAGACATTTTGCGTAGGTTGGCCCGCCTGCGTCGCGGACAAAATTATCGCTGCGGGAAGATTTGGCCGACCAATGAGATTTAATTGTTTGGCGCATGCGCGGTTCATTTTAAAGTTTCAAGAGATTGTCCCGGTATGTGTATGTTACGTAATACATGTATAAAAGCTGCAGAAGTGACGGTTGTACATACGTCGTAAAAAAAAAATACGCACCTCGTAGAATATCCATGTTGAAAATACTGTCTGTATGAAATTGTAGACGATAAGGACGTGCCTCAGATTGAAGGGCTTTCTGTTCTCCATTAGCCTTGGTCCTATTACTTTACTAAAGTACGCGTAACTCAGGCATATAAGTACGGTCGGAAATGGGCTGCTCATCATCGCCCAATCGTTCACCCTTGGATCTGTAATAAAATTATTACCCATCATTCCCAATTTTGATGCTTCTTTTTTTTTTTCAACCTTTTACTCTCTATATATTACAACGAATATGGAGAAGAGATAAATTGAATTAGTTATATTACTGACTTAAAAAAAAATATATATATTTTCCTGCAATGAAAATTAATGCGTTGGAAATTATCGAAACGATTAAAATTTTTTAGAAATTTATCATTTCTGAACAATTGTGTGTATTTAAATAAGAATCAAATTAAAATATACAAATTACAATTGAACGAAATCTTATCTTTTTTTTTTTTACGTGTATCACCCAATTACAGACTTAATTCGCGGACAATGTGATATAATTATGATCGATGTATGAACAACGTGTTTAATTGACGTATGGAGATATTTCTCCGCAAGATATTTGAGAACTCAAGAGATTTGAAATCAAGAGAATAATGATAGTCGAATTTCTCGTAATAAAACGTCGGTATAACAATATCTCGGTATAATTATCCTCGATTATAAATATGCAATGAGGAAGTTTGTGAAGCAAAAAACAAAAAAATAAATAAAAAAAAATGTAATAATTTACATTGCCGAGGAAAATTGCAGTGAAGAGAAGGAGGGAGAACGAGGAAAAGAGATTTAAAAATAGAAACAATTCACTTTCTACATGAGCGAATAAATGTTTCGGTATAAAAAAAAATTGTGTCATCTTAACGGGTATGACGAAAAAAAAAAAAAAAAAAAAAAAAAAATAACGGAAGAAAAATAATCTTTTAACTCGTTTCGGTAAATTTTTTTCCTCAAGCGTTTTGGAATAATATAAATCGTAGGTTTTTCCCTGATCGCGTAGCGCAAATTCCTCTGTTACCATTCAATTTAATACATTTTCAAAATGGAAGAAAAAAAAAAAAAAAAAAAGAAGAAATAAAAAAAGTCAAAAAACTCTGGCATCGAAATTGATGGAATTGGAATTGGAATTATAAATAAAATTTATGAAAGAAGAAGAAACACGTGAAATTAAAGAGGCAATTTTGGTAAATCACTGCAATATTCTTGCCGACGAAAGAAAAAAAAAAAAATTACATACGAGTATAATTAGATGGATAATAATCTATTATTATCATTTTACGAGGCACATAATTGAGATTAATTATTCGGTCCGCTAGATAATAAACATAGTTATATCTCTATAAACTTCTTCACTTAACTTGATACGTCTATATATATATATATGTGTGTGTGTGTGCATCGATAAGGAATATAACGTCTATATGAATACTTGTTACAATCTTGTATACGTATATCGCGATCCAAAGAAAAATAAATCGTGTAAATTGATGAAGACTAATTGATACGCGTTATATGTTGGTACATGCTTGAATTAGTCATCATAATCGTTTGATCCACGGTTCGGGATCATCGCGTTCGTTATTAATTATTACATCAACAAGATTTACAAAAATTCGTTTGATAATTCATAATTCGTATCGAGTATTACACAGAGGAATAATCTGTACGATAATTCCACGCACGTGTACATGTATACACTGAGAAAAATTTCATTTGTCATTGTAACTAGAAAAATTGAGCAGAACAGGTATCGTTAAATAAAAACTGTTTGAATATTGTTGGAATTACGAAAAACGAGGTACGCGTAACAATTTTGCGCTATCGTCGATCCTTTTTTGGTTATTGCAATGCAAAATCAGTTTCCGAGGTTTACTCTACTTTTTTAGTTAAACGAGGCTTTAACGTCAATTTATCGTTGCACGAGCGTTAAATTTTCGCAACAGTTGCAAGAAAATCTAGCAGCAGTGAATTTTTTCCGCTCCACCCTTCAAATCAACTTTAAATAATTCATAAACAATCCCCTCATTGTCTCTAGATTCTTACCTCAACTCTAACAGATTGTCTGCACTGTGATCGAAGTTTCTTATGAAAATAGCGTGGGAAAAAACTATTTTTCTCAGTATATATTTTATTGCCAAAGTAATGATGTTCCGAAAAATTTGTAACCGCGTGATTTTAGTGAGCGTTAGCGCTGTTGTGTAAAGAAAAAAAAATCACATCATCATAACAGCCGATCTAGACGAATTGCACACCCTCAAAATCTGTCTTTTTTTTGTATTAGTAAAAAATCTTTCATACTTTCACACGTGCGGTTAAGTATTCCTAGTTGAGAATTATGATAATATCGTCACCATCATCATCATCATCATCATCGTTATTATTGCTATTACTACTATTATCATTACTGTTGTTGTTATTATTATTATTAGTATTGCAAGACCGAGGCCGTGAAATCCACTCTTTCTTCTCTCCAAATATTTGTTCTGTTATTTTTCTTCTTAATTTCAGCTCTCGCAAAACAACCTTGATAGTTTGATTTTATGGAGGTTATACGTACACTAGTAGATGAATGAACGCGGTGTTGATATTTCAAGCGGATGAAAAAGAGAAGGAGTAAGAAACAAGAAAAAGGAGAAAAAAAAAAAAATAAATAAAAAATCCACGTTAAAAATTGTATAGAAATATTCACGCTGTATGGTATAAAACAGAATTAATATGTAGATACAGGAAATGTAACCACGTAAAATCGAAGTCGATCAAAGTGTGCTTTTTTTTCACACGCATAATTAAAAATTTGCGGTTTAGTTAATTTTTTAAAAGGTGAACCGGATCCTGTGGTCATGATTACTTTTAATGCTAATTCGGACAACGTCTCGTTACATTTAATCAAGTTGAAGTTGTCTTTTTTTTTTCACGTAATCCGCGAGTAACATAAACGTGAAGAAGAAATCGAATCAGAGGACGAAATTATTATGTAACTAACCGGAACCGTCCCGTCTTAGCACGGATGACTTTTTTTTAGATCCACCGATGACTAATATTTGATTAGTAAATTATTTTCACGTATATCCAACCATTCGGTTAACGCACGCCTATAAAGCAGTCGAGCTGTGCTTTTTCATCCGACGTAATTTACCATTATTGAATATTCGAAATGAAAACTTATTTTTATCAAAATTAATTATAACCGACGTTACTCAACGATGGTTTGGATTTTGATTAATAAAAGATTTCTTTTAATATCGGTTCAGCGATTCTAGAAATTAAACCTTACATAAAAACAAGCAAACTTCACCTATTTATAATATTACTAGCAGCCCATCCCGGCTTCGCACGGGCATATAATAATATTAAGTAATAATATAAATGTTATTTTTCTAGAAACTCACTGTAAACATTGTGTATTTTCTTTTATTATATTATTATATGCCCGTGCGAAGCCGGGATGGGTTGCTAGTGTAGCTTATATGACACGTTCGTAGATTTACCATAGCAGCGCCATCTATTGATTACTTACTCAACCCAGTCGAAAGGTATCGACATCTGTTAGAATCATTCGGAGTTAACAGATAATTGTGACTGTCAAATAATAACAGACAAATAATTAGCAATATATTATAATTGCGACTATAATTTGAGATTTAAACTATCCTATCTCTCAAGTTGGATCGAACTGCACATGGTGTGCGTATTTTATTATAATCGGTTAAGTGGTTTAGGAGTCCATTGAGGACAAACATCGTGACACGAGATTTATATATATTAAGATTACGATGTGGAAATATAGATTTTTGTTGGAATAAAAAAGAAACGAACTTACACGTGTACACGGGATAATGATAATTGCTAGACAATTTTCAAATGTCCGGACTAATTTTTCTTCTTCAAGTGCAACGTGTGTTTTTGAATTATAATTTTTGACCAATTACTAGTAATTTCATAGTGGGTGTATATATATACATATATATATATATATATATATATATATATATATATATATATATATATATATATATGAAAAGGAAAACAAAAACAAGAAAATTAGTCGGTTTCGTTTTTCGAGGAAATTTTGTTCATTTTTTTTTTTTTTTTTTTTCCAACTTCCCTACTTTTTCAATTATTTAAGAAACAGAATTCCAAAAAAAAAAAAAAACAAATAAAAATGATGAATCCTTGAGAACGGACGAATGGATTTGAATGAAAATTGTTACCGTGAGGTTTTTTTGGTTCGTTCGTCAGATTATCAAAAATTGCGATCCGATACGGTGGTAAAAAAAAAAAAAAAAAATCTAAAAATATAGGAAAGTAGGCGGAGTTTTTCCGGGTAACCGATAACGAATCCAAGACCAGACTTCTAAAATTTGTAACGGTGGATCCGTTACAGTGGTTCAAAATTAAAATTAAAAAAAATCATCGTATTCGTAGTTTGAAATTCGAATTCGATATTATTCTTTTTTCTACGGGAAGTTCGAGGGCTTGCTCATGGTCAGTCTGAGGCCGCTTCTTCCTTTAATTTTTTCCGAGCATAAGGGAGCAAAAAAAGAAAAAAAATATAGTGAAAATGACGCGAGAAAGAAAAGAGAAAAAAGAAAAAAAAAAAGGTTCCGCGCGGTAGGCGAGATAAAGTTGAGAGATTAATCGGAGAGTTGGCAGGGAATGCCCCATAAATGTCGTGCGTGCTGGTGTCCTTCTGCGGTAGTACAGGCATACTATCATACGGGTTTACCGGTTACGAAATAACTCGTATGTATGAATATTCAATATACGCAACCGATTCTTGACTCTAAGCGGTGAAAGTTATACCTTAAAGTTTAAACTTTATGCCTAGCCACCCGAGAGTATCGATGACAACTCTGTGTCGTGACTTGTCTTGTTATTGCACCGCATAAAACGACGATTTCGCCGGACTCTGAAACGCACCGCGACCTACGTCAATTTTAATTGCGAGATTTGCCTGTGTATTGTTCAATTGTTTGAATTATTTATTCATTTATTTGCACGAAATTATACGTCGATGTAAAATCAAGACGATCCGTTTCGTCGAATGTGGCAAAAAATACGTACTACATACAGAAAACAGAAGGAAATTGTGATGTTAGAAACAAAGGAGTTTTATTTCTACACTGTGAAAAATTGTCATTTTTTATACTAACTAGAAAGATTCAGTAAAACAGGCATTGTTTAAAAAAAAACTGTTTGAATATTGTTGGGATTACGGTAATCAAAATATGCAGCGTTTCACCAAAACGAACGTTTAGATATCAATATTTTATTATATTATTCAAACTCGAGTAAACTGTATTATTCAAGTCGAATAAGTTACAAAAACATCGTTTAACAGAAACGTGTAGTCGAATCGAATGAATGAAATTAATTTTTTTTTTTTTTTGTTTGTTTGTTATATTTTTATCAAGGCAATTCTTTTTCAACTCCATCCGTACAATGCGAGCTAATTTTATAGCGTGGAAATAAAAAACAAACAAAAATAGCATCGTCAGCAGTTGTATTCCATACCAGTTTTACATGGGTATTAAAATACATACATGTACATATGCGAACAAACACACACATCTAATCAATCTATAGGCCACCATTGCACTTGTACTACTTATCAGCGTCTCAAGTTGCTCGTTCGTGTATATACATATATGTATATATATATATAATAGAGTCGACAAGGATCATCGCCGTGTCGTTAACCCTAATGATCGATAGATCGGGTTCGTAATCGTATGCACATCGACGTTATAATTTATTATTGAACGGAAAATTCATGGCCGACCATTTTCTATATCTATGATAAATAATTGATATACATATATAATATAATATATATGTATGTATGTACGTATCTCTGCGGTCGCTTTGCTATAACACGCAATTTATTATAAATATTGCCCGAGGGGTTCGAAAATGTTTAATTATGCAAAAGACTGTATGTTTTTTTTTTTTTTTTGCGTCTGCGTATGTTTTTTATTGTTTTTTTTTTTTTTTTTTATTTTTTCATCCGAGCGTAAAAAATTGTTGTCGTGAATTTAGCAGCGAATAATTATTCCCAGTTGAGGGAATTAGTCGGTGATAGATCGATCGCGTGGAATGATAAAAACGACGAAACAACGATCGAGCACGGAATAAAATACTGGATTTTTTATCCCCCCCCCCCCCCCCCCCCCTCCCTCCCTCTCTCTCTCTCTCTATATATATATATATATATATATATATATATATATATTCGTCTTCTATTACACAACGCGTTATGAAACATTAGAGTAAATGAATTCAACTAGTAAGGTATCAAAAGATTATTAAATAATGACCGCAAATGAATTGGTAAACGATTAATAATTATCATCTACTATACATATACCTATATATATATATATATATATATATATATATACAAATATGACGTATGTTATGTATTGTGTATTTTTCTTTTCTTTTTTACGAATCGCGAGAGATAAAAAAAAAAAAAAAACAAAGAATTCTCGATAAAATTGTTGTTAGCTTTGCAGGGAATAATTGCAGTTTTTATAAGAGATATGAAAAAGAAGTGACTCGTTGTTGTTCGGAGAAAATAATCTTGTGTACAGTGTTTGTGTGAAGTTAATTAACTGATTTAACGTAGAGAGTATTCGTTTCGAGTTCATCTGGCATGAAAAACCCTTCTTCTGCCAAACTTTTAATTATAGTTATTATTTTTACTCACCGGACTTGTTGTCCATTAGATCCCTGTATCCATGTACAAGATCTGCTACTACGCTCGTCATCTTGACGTATCTGAAATAATATTGTAAACAAATAATGCAGTTAGATATTTATTCACGTAATTTGTTTGTTTTTTTTAACAAATCGTTTTCAACGATCCCGCGAGAGTTGAAATATCGGGTAATTCTTACGGGGAATAAATTAATTCGCGGATTTTTCCATTTGCCGATTACGAATCTGATCTCGGAATTGCGATATTCAGATTCCAATATCGCGAATAAACAGTGAGTGGTATGGTCCGATTTTTACGTAAGCGAAGGTTAAGAAAAATTCATGAAACTTGATGAACGAAAAAAACAAAGAAACAAACATACAATCAATATCGGATTTTTCGACTCGTTTTGCCGTGAATCAAAATTGCAAAATCAATTCAATTAATTGTTATCGACCGTTTGCCAATTTGTAACTGAAATTTTTCATTACATTAACGATAAGACAACGTATGTAAATATTTGAGATTTTAGAAAAATATAGAATTTTGAAGCCTGAAACCTAACGAAATCTGTCATTCTTGTCGCAATCCAGCATCGGACTATGTATTCGTTTATCCGATATCGGAACATGAAGAAAAAAAAAAAAAAAAAAAGAAACACTTGAAAAACATACTTTTTTAATTAAAAAAATATTGCAAGATTCGAATTTGAAGAACCAGCTGATTTATTGCAAGCAAAAAGCATGGTAAATTTAGTTTTTATTACAAATACTTGGCTGCTAAAAAAAATGTATTTTTTTACTTCTTCTCTCGTCGTTCTTAAACTTTCCGAAATATCGTCACGACAATGGAATCTTACAACTGAAATTTTTAACGAAACAAGTTTGAAATTAGGTCTGTATAATGTGTTATAAATTAGACGCCTTTTTCGAAAATACAATTTATTACCTTAGACCGATAGAGGCAGAAAATTAATTACGTACGAAGCACATTAATAATCGCTTGGAAAGATATTTCTTTTTATTATTTCATATATTTTCCTTTCACATAAAAACTGTTCCCGTTCGTTATTATCACATCGAGCATTCTGACGTTGCGTGATACGTACTTTACTTATTATATCGGCAAGAATGTGATGCGAATGAATTAACGCGATAATAGCGTTAAAATAATTCATGGAAACGAGGAAATCATATGTACCTTGAATTGGCCATTTTCGATTAAAATGTTATTACTATTCGGCAAAAATGTCGAGTTCCGCGATGCCAATTTTTCTTTTTTATATCTCCCCAATACACTGCCAAATACCCTGTGAAATTAACAATGAAATCAAAGTTGCCGCATTGAGAGAAAAAAAAAAATTTCCATTTCCATTTTGTTTTTTTTTGCTAAAAATTCGCCCTCTCATTTCATTTTATATATATATATATATATAGTATACGAATTTCAAGTAAAAAAAATCAACTCCGGAGTCTTTGTTTAGAAAATTTAATGCCCTGCAAGAATATGCTTGGAAAAATGTTTTAATTAAAACGGTTCAACAGTTGCACCATTGTCAATGAAAAAAAAAAAATGATAAAATTTCCGTGTTATTCAAGTGGGAAATTTTCAAAATGGCCAGCGACACCTTTCAAAATTGAGCTAAAAATATTTTCAACCGGGAGAATTTTTTTCTCAGTAAACAGGTCCTTATGAGACCGTAGATTCGATGGATCAGTTTTTTTGGCTCACTGTAATATATACATACACATATATATATATATATATATAACCAATTACGAGACAGATCCGAGTGGATGAAAAAAAAAAAAAAAAACCGTGGTTGAATTAACGGAGACCGCCGCATACGTAAGAGACGCATAATTGCACGTCATTTTTTAATTCAATTATATTTTTATCAAATGACTTCACCGAAGCGCGACGAGCCGGCTCATTAGATGTCCCTACCGTATACATATTATACGTGCATTGGTAGTAAAGTTTTATCAATAATACACATGAGAGGCTTCTCCTCCTCCCTCACCCCCTCCACCGTCTCCTTATACTTCTTCTGTGCCGTACCGGAGCGTAATACAGGGCGACGCAAACACAGACGAGCACACACACACACACACTCAAACACCCACGCATCCCTCCGGGGCCAGTAATAGAATAATTCTTTGTCCGACCTAACCTAAGCCGACCTAATTTCGCCGAACGTAACTTAACGTGGAGGCATCGCGCTGCATTAAACATAGATACACGTGCGTGTGTGTGTGTGTGTGTGTGTTTTCATATATACCGCATCTAGTCCGACTTGCCTTCTTCAAATTAGATCCCCTTGCATCATCTGAATTCCAGGTGCCCAGGCTTCCACTTCTCGTTGGAAGGGAAGTTTCTTTCTTTTTTTAATTAACACACACACACACATATATATGTATATACGTGTATATGTATACGTTAGTTTGACCCTTGATAGTTTGTAGATAAAATTTTTCTTCTCCCACACCTTAAATTGACTCGGAATACTAAAAATTGATTCATAAACGTGAAATCCGCTGTTGATTTTAACATTAACCCGCGGACCAAAGGTCCTTTAAAGGAGTTAAAATCGAATGGGAGTTATTATCAAGATAAAAGATTTGGAAACGAAAAAAAAAAAAAAGAAAAAAAGTTTTGCACAGTTTTTACTGCGAAAATCAATGCCGTTATCCGTATTTCTGCAGCATTACTTTCTTGACATGAAATGTATACACGAGAAAATCGAAGAATAATCGGATCAAAAAACTACAACGCTAGATTGGCAATTAATTATGTTCGGAGATGTTACATCGATTTTCACCTAACTTTTGTAAAAGTTTCACCTTTATTTGACGTTAAAAATTTTCCTTAAAAAATTTCTTATTTCTGCTTCTTTAAGTAAAATCAAATAGTCTCTCATTTTATCTAATTGAAAACGATTATCTTGCAAGCATTTATTGGCGATTAATAACGCATCGATAATTCAGCTTCTTATCTTTACATTGCTATAATGACCGTATTACCTTGAAAAATTCGGATAAATGTGCGGAATGCGGTAAAATAAATTTTAGATTAGTTTAAGTTGTCACACGATGTTGTTTCATTGTTTACATGAAAATTGATCAAAAAATTGAAAGGGTCTTTCGGGCACGGGTTAATATTAAAATTAAGAGCGGATTTCACTTTTAAAAATCATTTTCTAGTATTATGAGTAAATTTAAGGGGAGAGAGAAAATTTTTTTTTTTTCACAAATATCAAATTTGACTACTTTGATCTTTTTTTGTTTTGGATTTTCGATATTTTTAAACTTGGGAATTCTGGTCATTCTGATTTTCGGTTTTTCCGATTTTCACACCCACTCGTTGAGTAAACTGTGTGAGTATATTTTAATTTTCGGAATTTTACTCCATCGAAACTTTAATTTTCGTAATTTTGCTGTATCGTAACTTGAATTTTCGGAAATTTGAGTCGTCGGCTTCCCGACCATTCGAAACTTTGTTGTTTCGTAAAAGTTTAATTTCTTTCCTTCAAGTTTCGCCACCAAATAATTCGGAATTAGGCGCTTTCGGAAATTTTCAAATTCATAACTTTAACCCCGCAACACGACAAGTTTGAATTCACTGGATAATTCTATAAAAAGGGAAAAGAAGAAAGAAAAAACAAACAAACAAAACAAAAAAAAAAAAAAAACCAACACAACTGTTATTTCAATTTATTCAGATCTGAAACGAAATCTATTTTTTTTTTTTTTCCTTTCGATTTTTTAGGTCTCGTTCAATTTTTTTTTCTAGAAGATTCTAGAATTTACGAGACCTCGAAATTTACGAAAGCTAGACTATAGAATTTACTACATATATATATATATATATATATATATATATATATATATACACACGAGACCAAAAAACTGAGGAAAAAAAAAATCCCAGACTTCCTTTCAGATTCGAACGAATCGATACGACAGTTTTGTTTCTTTTTTTTTTTTATTTTCCTTTCACTTTGTCCCGCGACAAGGCAGAGGGTTTGAAATTAATATTATCCGCCGATGCGAGTTCGCTGCTGCATTTACACGTCGTCGTTAAATAAATGCTGAAATCACGAAGGCGAGCGGCTCCGTTACGTATTACACATGTAGTTCCGTATTTACCATCTTTGGACAAGACACGCGGTTTCCAACTTTCAATCTCGACGCCTCGTCGTCTTCGAAAACTTTGTAATTCTGTACCAAACTGACGAACGTTTTTTATGCCGTTTTTCATGTTTAGCCAAAAAAAAAAAAAAAAAAGAGAGAAAAGCAAATTCCTCGACGAATTTTTCAATTTTGACGGTGATGCAAATTATGGTCTTTTTTTTTTTTTTTGTTTTTCTCAATCATTATCACAACGTCCGAGTTACTTTTTCGCATATTTCAAATTTCTACAGGCATAGCAACAATTGCTACTTCGGCGATACTTTTAGAATTGAAATTCAAGTTTTTCGATTATATTTCTTTTCTTTTCGAAGCACCGACGGTCATCCCTGATTTATGAAACTCCCGAGGTATCTTCACGTTCGAATTGTCAACGCATGTAAATGTAGAAGACGAGAAAAAAGTAAAAGAAAATAAAACGAAAGAAAAAGCCGAACGAAGCGTCGTGGAATAAAAATTAATTAAACGAATGTAGAAAGGAATATGGTGAGAAAAAAAATATAAAAATCGAAAAAGAAGAAGCCAGGCTTGTGCAAAGGTTACATACAGCAGACGCGTAAAATTCCTCCAGACGTTTTTAAATACGTAAAATTCAATCAATCAACCGATATGTGAGTTTTGAATAATGCGCAGCGATTAACCGGTAATAACACAACGTCCATTTGCGTTTGACGTCTGTTGAGACTAATGCACGAAGTAATGTGTAAAAAAAACGACACAATATCTAAACGAGAGATTTGAAATGGCAAAAAAAAAAAAAAGAAATCGCAAAACCGCGGTAATACTTTGTCATAAAAATAAGGCACCGCAGTTATGCGCGCAAGTTCGGAATCCGATTGATACCGATCGTGCATGAGTATGAGTAATAGTCAGTATTACGAATGGCAAAACGAATCTTTAATTTTTTTTATTTTTAACCCATCTTCGTATACACGTATGACATAAGTTTTGTATTCGGAATTCTTGCGTCAAGGGTTAGGTTACGTGTAACAGTTGACATCGATTAAGGAGATGGACTCGACGCCTCTGTCAAACGATTTATATCTTCGTATTCACGTTTGTGTGTACGCGCCTTATTCAAATTGAACCGTCGAGGAAGGAGAGAAATTAAATAAAGAGAGGAAGAAGAAGAAGAAAAAAAAAAGAAAGAAATACTGGTCAATTTTTGTTCATCAAGTTTTGCACACCTCTTAAATCGTCGCGTCATTAATTATCCAATCGTATAAAAATCATGTAAATGAATCGAACACGCGAGTGATAAAGGCGCGTACACATCCAAAAAAATGAACAAGAAAAGAAAAAAAGAAAAACTTTTAACACGTTGCAAAATTGTAAGCAACGACAATAATTATGACGGAAATTTTTGTAAACAAGGAATTTTATCGGGTATATTTTTCACAGTCAAACTATTTCCTCAAACACGAAATCCATCGATCATTTTCAATTCTTTTAATACACGGTATCGTTAGATCGTTATATCGCATAAAATTTATTTAGAAAAACACTCTGCATTTTTTCAGTGTATTATAAACAGGGACGTGTGTGTATACAGATAGACGATTAAACGATCAATCGATCATACGTATTACAAAAGTTATTCTCCTCGTTTTTCGTAATTCCAACAATATTCGAACAGTTTTTCCAACGATACCTGTTTCACTGAATTTTTCTAGTTACTGTAACAAATTAAATTATTCTCAGTATATGCGATATTGACTTATTATTTATCATGACGATCGAAGGAAAGTTTTCCAAAAATTTTCCGTACAAGCCTCGTTGCGATGATAAAACACGACGTTAATCGTGGAGCAGGTTTCAACAACCGAGACAGCGTCGCATCCTTGATACATCAAATCTTTCGACCTCCGGACTCCGGAGAGTAATGATAAATTACAACGCGGTGACGACGCGTGACGTACAGTGAAAACTTTCAGGGATATCCCCGAGGCGAATTCAAACCGCAAATGAAAATTAAACGTGCAACGATTCGATTCAATATTTTATAAAAATAATGAAAGTAAGAAAAAATTTCGTCAGCACTTAATTACAATCCACGTATAATAATAATAATATATATCCACATGATGGTTAGTTTTTAAACAAAATCATTTTATAGAGAATCCAAGTGTTTGAAAGCGTTCCTATTATACACATCTTCGTCTATTCGCTATTTTACTTATACATACAGTATTGTAACATTCACTTGTCTGGGTAAAGATGAATAAATGATTTTTGAAATTCATTACGCAACAGCTCAAATATACAGTCACCGCGTTGAAATCTCGTGAAATCTTCTTCGTGGAATTTCCGGTGGGAATGAAATTCAAAGGGCTATATATATATATATATATATATATATATATATACACACACACACAACAAATTAAAAAGCCGAGTCCACCGATTACGTGTATCATCTATAATATATTTCACGTATTTATTACTTTTTTAAAATCATTTTTCAAATCTTTGATCGCAAATCTTATAATGGAACTGTCAATATATATATATATATATATATATATATATATATATATATATATATATTGACAGTATATATATGATTATGTGCAAAAATCTGTGAGGTATGCAAATATTTAAAAAAAAATGACTTCCTTTTTTTCTACGCACTTTCAAATCTTTCGGTCGCATTCCATCAAAGAGAGCGATACACGCACGCAAACAAACAAACAAACTTTTACCAACACAGGATGACGAAAAAACGAAAAATAATAAAGAAATAAAAGTGAATCTACAAAATTGAAATGGCAAAGCGGAAATAACTGTGTAAAATGGTGAGTAGAAAAAAAAAAAAAAAAAAATTGTCGAATGGGAAAAATTTCGAGAAAACTGTCCTCGAACACTTAAAAATATCGTCAGATTTTTATGTTTATTCGAATCTCGCGCGCTGATTATTTTTTTTTTTTTTTTTTTTTTCCCCGAAGCAAGCGCATAAGAAGTTTGACCGCGAGATGATTTTTCGCGGCAGGGTTTGTAAGTGGGTCGAGTTGTCAGGGAACGGAGCATACACGTACGACATAAGGATAATCGTTATTGACCGAAAACTTTCGAACCTGACGTAACGCGACGGCGGGGCTGAAAACGGGTTGTTGATTATTCACAGAAGTTACAATACGCGCCAACATTTTTATGCGGACGTGACATTTATCATACACGCGTGTACGGTGTGAAATGAAATGGAGACGGGATAAAAATAAATAAATAAATAAATAAATATATAATTACTGGAAGAAAAAAAGAAAATCACCGTTTTTGCATTTCCCGTTTCATAGCAAAAAAAAAAAAAAAGAATTGACATTTTTCATTTACTTTTTTCTCTCTTTCTCTTCCTTCGCGCCATTTTACCACTTTGTTGTAAATATAATACGCAAATCCGTCGAGTGTTCAACGCATTTACTTACTTACGTGCGTGTATATATGTATATATATATAATATATGTATACACGCGGATAAATGTGATTTATATGTAAACAAGTGTCGTTGCAACGGCGAGACCGTGAGCAGCTAGCAGCGAGCATCGAGCAGCACTCGGCAAGTATTTAGTAACTTTCTCGCGGTTTTTTTCAACGTCTTTAATCTTGCGTAATATTCGTATAATGACGCGTCGCGGAGTTTGTTCCACGGGAGAAAGAGAAAGAGAAAGAAAAATAAGGAGAAATGACGACGATGACGACGATTATCATTATCATTATGTTGATCTCCTCGGCCCGATCGAAAGTCGGATTTCAAAATTACAGACGCTAACACGCCGAATAGCTGGCTTAAAGTTTATACTTTCGAAGGCATTTTTTATTTGCTTTTATTTTTATTCATTCTTGTTGCTCTCAACATTTTTTAACGTACGATTTTATGTTTCAGCCCTACGCAACGAGAAATTACGACCGATGTTTGAAGATGATGATGACGATAAAAAAAATTTCTCTAAAACTTGATGAAAGCAAATCAAAAAAAAAAAAAAACGTTACGGAGGGTAAGATCTGCGAGAATCGATTTCATTTTTCATTCAATCGTTCCGAGCACTCACGATAATAATTTATATTTAAAGGTGAGATGAAAATGTAAACGTTAAAAAATAAATTGATTAAACAAATAACGGTATTACTTATTTGGAACAAGAGGAACGACCAATTGCTTTGAATCTGCGATAATTGTATCTTCGGAAGAGAAGCGAAAGAATAAATGAATGATAAAAAAAAAAAAAAGTAATAATAAAAATAATGATAATTAATTAAAACCCGTTACCGAACTTTCACCTGTTGTTATTTCTTTTTCCGCAAGACGCGAAAGAAGGGGGCAGGAAAAAAAAAGAGGAAGAAACCGTCACAAGCACCGAGATATATATATATATATATACACACACACACACACACGCACAGACTCTTAGTGATGAAATCGCGAAATATTATGTATGGCCGTTACATTATACGTATGCTATATATATATATATTATACGTTACAAGCTACGTTGAATACCTGCAGAATCGCGAGAAGGATAATAATTTATTCGTTTCTTGTTTCTTTTTTTTTCGCCTATTTTTCATTCCATTTCTCGCGTTCCGTTATTGGAGTTTCGGCTTTTAAACTATCCAGCAAGCGCAAAGTGATTTTTGGTCAAGCCTGTACGAGGAGCAACATCAGCATTTATTTGAACGCAACAGCAGCAGCGTGGCTCTGGCAACTGCTTTCCCCACTGTCTTATATGCTTACTACTTTTATCGGCGACTTTGCGTATAGTTAGTTATAATCCGTCTACAACCTGTATCAGTCGGTTGAAATAGCCCATCGAGATATCACAGCAGCATGACTTTTGGGGAACCGTGTCGTTTAACATTTTTTACTTTGATTCAAAGGTTTTTTTTTATTTAATATTTTCATTTTCGATTCGAGTATTTAGGTGGACTGTAATATACTGCGGAAGAATTGAAAGATATAAAAAACGCGAAAAGAAAACACGCGGTGCATGTATACACGTGTATTTGTGTTTCTGTCGCGAAATCGAAATCAAAAAATCGCTGCGGGGATAGAATATTCACGATTTTATTGATAGACGATTAGCAAGATTAGATTAGACGTAATATTACCGTGAGGTTCAAGTTCGTAAAGTTAACGTGGCGAATCATTTGGGGCGGGATTGATATTTTTCCAATTGTTTAGCGACTTTGAGGTAATCAAGTTTTCAAAATATTTATACATTTTACTAATTATTATGATTTATTGCATTTCAGAAATTCTTAAGATTGATCGAAATAACGATTATACCGAAACGTAAATCATATTACAATAACGTTAATAACTTCAGCCTCATATATTATCGAGATAAGATACAAAGTGGTAATTATAACGCGAGATAATATTCTAATTCAGATCGAATGTAAATTATAACTAGACACGTCAATACAAAGTGCAGAGATTCATTTATAGAGAATATATACAAAGTAGCGAAAGATGATGATTAAAATTTTTTTGAATCCAATCAAAAAGTAGGATTCTATAAAGATTTTCATGCATACGGTCTACAATTATGGGCGAAAAAGTTAATTAAAAGAAATCACGTTTGTCCGTCTGCCAATAAAATATAAACCACACATTCATTTCCCGTTATGCATACGATACGTATCAAGAACTCACGATGACAAATTAACGAACGAATACTTGAGAACCGCGTGAAAAAATAAGAAGGGGAACAAAAAAATAAGGATGATGAAACAAAAACACCGATGCCAACGATAAGAATGAAACGTAGTAACTCGCGCCTGATTTTTTCGTCTTCCAGTACGTATTTTTCCGATTTAAACCGCTCGTTATTATGCGTAAAACACGGTTGCATTACTATTCACACGTTTGCATTTATGAATTACACATTAATCTCTGTCCAACTGACGCGTGTTCCGTGACGTCACTTAGAACGACGAGTAAGATCAATTTACGAACGCTGGTTTAGTTCTTTTTTGTTTCGACAATTCTGGGTAGTTGATTCCTTGCAAAGGTTCCTAAAGTTGCAAAAAATGGCGATTACTTTTAAACATACGGTAGAGTTTCGACTTTCGTTTGTTTCAACCGTTAACGATCGTCATTCTTTTCTTTTTTTTTTTCATCCTTTCGTTTTTCTATCATTAATCGCGACTGGGTTGTAAGAGATGAAAATATTTCACTCGAATGTAAAAGAAATCCCTCGAAGACAAAAGGAAAGCAAGCATCAGAAGCAGCTCGTCGCCTCGTACGCCGATCGGCAAATATGGAGAAAGTCGGGACGAGCAGAGGAAACAATGAATGAAACACGATTCATCGGAAGAAACGGAAGTAGGCAGCGTGTCGTCTTTCAAACTCTTCACGTACCGGAAGTGAAGTGAACGCGGGCGCTTCAACAGTTGCACAATCATTTGGGTGAATAAAAAAACGTCAACAAAACAAAAAAATCACCTCACCGTGAATCAGCAGGAATCGCAAAAAACAAGTCGACGTAACAACGAGTTTGAGTTGTTGAAACGGTTATAAAAACCGACACGCATCGGGAATCCCTCGAGAGATCGCCGCTTCCATTTTTACAGTTACATTACGTGTATTTTATTTAATATACCCAGTGAATAACGTTGCAATTTAAAAAGATATCGTTTCCACGGTGCTAAATCGACTTCGCGAGGATTATAGGATTATCATCGACGGTTACGTCGCCGCCACCTCGCGTTGCTCTCGTTGTTGTTGTTCGTAAAGCACGGTTGGGATTATATTCAAATGGAGAACACAAGTCACAGAAAAAAACAACACATACACACAAACAGAGTGCAAAACTGGACTTCATCCAGACATTAATCGCGAATAGCGTATCCACGCGCGAGTTTCACGTTCCCAACTATTCAATCGCGGTTTTTTCACAAACACGCGCTCACACTCGCGGGGCTACTATTACGTGTATGTGTGTATGTACTCACTTTTCAGCAACTGAACACGCTTTTGCGTGCACAGGTATGCGCGTATGTATGAACGTAATGTACCTTCTTGCGGAAAGAAATCACGATCGTGAAAACAAAACACTAACGGTCACGGAAGACGCACGGGGCACAGAGACTGACGGACCGTCGAATTTTGTTTACTACCGTCGAATATCTTTCCTGCCTTATTTTCGGGTTGTAACTTCCGGCTTCCCGCCTTAAAACAGCAGCGGACGTATCACCAAGAAACTTGGACGGGAAGTTGATAAATAAAAGTACGAGTTTGTGCAGATTTGAAACAAGAGAAGGGGCCGGAAGAAAAACGCCCGGGATGCGTGTAAGCGATAAGCGGCATGTGGGCAGGGGAATCGATTGGCGTTTCGGCGCCCTAACCTCAACCTCATCGGGAGCAGTAGGTCAGGAGCTCCATTTTGCACACAAGCCGCGTACATGCAACGGAGCGGCCGACACCCACCTGCTTCTTTGGCTTAACCGTTGGCCGAAAACAGGAGAAGGATATACTCGGCGCTGGGAAGTGATAAAACAGAAGAAAAACGCGGCGAGGGGTCGGGAAGTTGTCACGTCTTATCCGTGTATATTATCCCTTGGTTGTCACCTGCTGCACGTTGTGCGATAATAAATACGATAGCGTGGAAGCGAATAAGGGATCGTTAAGCTCGCCCGTTAACCGGGCGTGAAAAAATGTCGCACCGTTTATTCGCGCTGCGTTACGCCTCGCAATGCCAGGCGAAAACCACGCGGAGGATGGCGAACCGAACGGTTAAAAGTAGAGGATAGGAAAGAAAAAAAAAAAGAAAGGAAGAGTAAAAATAAAAAATAAAACTAAGACGGAATGAAAAAAAGGAAACGCGGTGTACGGCACCAAGCGCCGCTCACTGATACCGAGGCATTATTTAATCCGCGGCTTATCTTTTATACGTATTCTCCTTTTTCTTAAACCTTCACTTACTATTTATTTTTCTACAAATGATAATAACTCCGTCAACGCGGGCACGTCCACTCACGTCGCCGAACGTTTAGCACAAACTATCGAATCGCCTTGACGCGGAGCCGATTTTGATAAGCACAGCCTGCCCTACCACCGCGCCACTCACCCTACTCTATCCGACCCTGCCTCCGCCTGCCCTTCCCTACTTCGAACCGCTGCCGACTTCGCTGCCTTTGCTTCGCTTCGGCCGCCGTTGAACGCGTTGAACCGAGCCTTCTGCGCATGCGCCGATCGCTTTTTCGTCCCTCCGACTTGGCCAAGCACCCGCCATCTACGAGTCGCGTCCGAACTAATGACGGAGGTTGTTTTTGCGTCACGTGGCCAAGTACGCAAACGCGAGACGCTTAAGGCTGACGCTCATTATACCGCGGCGCAGTTATTGAGAGGTGCTCCCACTATGGTCGCTGTGACCACCCGCGGATACTGTCTCTATGAAAAAGAGATATTTGTCGATTATCCGATGGCCGCCATTTGTCTCAATCGTCATGGACTCACAATAAATAATCAAACTAATTCTCAGATTGGATAGTCCACCGAGTTTCAGCCCTTTGCGACTCGCCGTTGATGATAACGCATTTTGCAATTAGATCTGTCAAAAAAAAAAAAAAAAAACCGAGCGCATTATTTTCTCACAACCGGGACACGAATCCCGTCGCTTTTGCAATGTTCAAGCTTACTAGACAGTTACCCTACCTACTACACCAAACTACTTTGTAAAATTAGTGACTTTATTTCATTCATGATACACGGCACGTTCTACAGACGGGCATGACAGATGACGCAGTCACTGAAAACCCACCAATAAGATTATAATTTCTGAATTCGTACTCACAATATAATTTTAAATAAATTTACAAAAGCATTCACTTTCCAAATTTAGTAAATTGTTAGATAGTCCGTAAAATTACAGTGTAATTATCTGAAATTGAGAAATTGCTTATTCCAAAATTAACGTGGGTATTCTTTGATCTTTGTTGGGATCTGATACTGTTAAGTATGCCGTATAAAGTTTATACGCGCACAACTTGAGTAGATTCACAAGAAAATTCCGGAGTTTCCAAAAACTATTGAGAAACCTTGTAATACAGTACGCGTGACATGCTATCAATTAAAACTAAATTTCCGAATCTAGTTGTGAGATGTTTGAAATCTTTTTAATTCCTTCTGATACAATATATTCTCAATTTCCAATTTATTTGTACATTCATTGCGTGAATTTAGCCGAATGCTTAGTAAATTCCAAATACTGTATGGCAAATGTACGGTAAATGTACAAATACAATATATTTAATTACATTTTTGTCTAGTAAATGTGTAGTAAATTAACCATTTGAATAGGGTTAGTATATTTATACATATAATATGTGTATGGTAAAAATGAAATAAATTTTAGCTCAAAATATACTCTCTCATTTCTTATGTATAAAAATTAATACGTAAAATAAAAAGTAGTCTTCACGAAATCAGCATTATATCCGAACAATAAAAGAAAAATAACATTTTCACATAAAATAATCTGTTGATCATAACTTGTTGTTCTAAAACTCATCTACTTAAATTTCCTTAAAAATGAAGTAATTACTTACGTAACATTTATTTAATTTCTGTAGGATTTATTTAAGATGTAAAAATGAATACATTTATTATTCGCAAGAACAGCGGCGAGAATGAGAAGAAGAATCCTTGTAAACCATAACCATCTACACCAAAGCAACGCAGGTTGCCCTTTTTTCATACTTGGGGTGAATTTCGGCATCGGTCGAAATCACCCTGCGTCACGCGGAAGACGATTTTTCATCGGCATCTGACGTGAGAGAGTACAGAAATTTGACGAAGGACTCCTAAGCCGACGGGTCAGATTGAATAAAGATGCAACGATTTGCATTCAATTCGAGGTGTACATTTTTTTTTCCCAAGTAATTGAATTTCCCGAAATAAACGTATCTTTGGACATGTCAGGTTTTGACGAAGAGGGATTTAGCTCCGAAGTTCAATATCGGAGTAACGTCAATTTGCAAGAAAGAATGAAACATGTTTATAATCTCAAACGATGTGTCTGTAAAATGGTAGAGGTGATCAAGTTTTTGCACAAAAATCGTAATTAAATTTTTATGCAAATAAATCGTATCCGTCTGACGTACACGAATCCGCTTATGCAGACAGTGGATTTACAGGTTATTTAATTGTATCAGGAACCGAAGCTAATTATTTTTCACACGACATTAAAATATCAAATTACACATATCCACCTATATGCAAGGATTCTTGCACCACCCTTTTGAGCGATAATGAGATCTGACTATACCCAGATAAAGGCGGTAAAAAAGTAAGGAGACAGTTATCGTCAATTTGACGAGATCCAGTTAAACCTAGCTGGGCGGATTAAAGAAGTAAGGAAAAAGATAATAACCGTGAAACTTTCAATCACGAACCATTTATCGCGATCCTTTTCTGCAGCTCCCATTCGAATATCAACGGAAGAGCGCGACTTCAACGTAAAGGGTGTTTCGCAACGGAAGCGACGCGCGATGAGGGTAAAATTGCGATCGCCAATAGAGGAAGAGTTAAGGACAAAGCGTGACTCTGATTGGCTGTCGCTAGTCTCGCGCCAAGATGATGCAGCTTGTAATTCCGGAACGTAATTTGAAATATACGCGGTAGTAGCGATTAGAATATGCCTTGAGTTATGCTTCTAAGAAAATGAACTTTGGCAGGGATGTATTGAATAGAATTTTTTTTACCCAGTTTTTTTTTTTTTATAATTCCTTCTTCCTTAATGGACCTAATGGAATTTAACTGTCGGTAAATTTTAATGGAAATGTTGAATGTCAAAACGCTGCCATTAATATGAATAATTATCAACTGACGCACGATATTTTTTCACTCATTTTCGCGCATGTAATTGCACTTACGCCATGTATGTTAATGTATAAAGCATGGCAAACGTTCAATTACAGACATAACATATCTACGTATTTAACTTGCGACGAATAAATTGCACGATAAATTTAGGCAGTTTGAAAAAAAAAAAAATTTCTTTCCTACTTCTTTGTCGTTTCTTTATTGAATACTCGTTCGGATTGTCATTCTTGATAATAAACACGTAGAGACGGGATGCCATCGCTGTTACATTCGCAATCGAGATATTTCTTTCGTTAAAATCGAAATCATTTGCTTTTCTTTCCTTGTTATCTCCAATTTGCTTATTCTTATAAGAGTCATTGACGCGTTTGCGTTTAGACGAAGGTGACGCGTGTCAATTACATCATGATAGGGGATTGACGTAGCAGCTATACATACATATATAATATATATATTTTCCAAATTCACGGTCCGAGTAATTTCGGGAAGGTGATGTATGAACCTTCGACATTCCTACTTTCTCATCGCCAACGAGACTCTATTAGGTAAAGTTCATAGGAGAGGAATAAGAAGCGAGGAAAAAAAAATCGATTTTACAATAAAGGCATATTTCGTGTCAATGATCGTTATTCAGGACAAAATTGATTAATGATCCACAGTGACGTCAGGTGTCTATGATTTCGAATATTTATGAACTGTTACTTTGCATAAGAATTTTGCATTTCGTATTTCGCAGTTTTGGTTTGTAAATATTTATCCTTCAAATAATTCTCTAGGCCGTACGGTAAACCGACGTAAAAAAAAAAAAGTTAATAACCTGTACGTGAAATTCAAATATCGAAAAAAAGTTTTGATACCATCGTTAAAAGACCTCCGGGGTTAAAATTGATAACCTGCGAACGATGAAAATAATCTACCTACAAATCTGGTCTCAAGTATAAACGGGAGAATCGATCGGATCTTGAATATGGTTCAATTTTATCGATTAAAGTTCAATCGATAGGTGATTTATATTATACCCGGTTGGCATATGTAGAAATATTCAGATGTAAACCAGTGTCGCAATACCGGAATAAAATATCAAGTCAAGGGCCTTTCGTTCGCGGTCAGGTTTAATCGACTTTGGTCAGTGTCGTAAAACGCCGTGATTCGCGATGGCATTCGACAACCGATCGCATCACTGGCAGTACAAGAGAACGCTAGAGTTTTATCGATTCTTGAACACCAGGAAATACTGTTACCAATTTCTTCATAAATCTCCAAATCTTGGAGCAGACTGCAATGCGATAAAAACTATCGATGAATGCAGCAGGTTCTTGCTTAGTAAAACTGCCGGCTGGTCACCTCCAACGAAACGTTATAAAAAGTTTCGCGACTCCTGATCCAAAAACCGTATTTCGATGTCCAGACATACAGAGTTTCTTGCAGAGAAATTGTAACAAATAAATAAATAAATGAATTATTAAAAAATGTTGTAACAAGTATAGTGGAGAAAAAAAGTTCTGATCGTGTCTGGATTGCATACCCGATAAAATCGCACCATCTCGCTATACGGTGCGATATCTAAAAACTGCGTCATTTATTTTTGCTCAGCGATATTCGCTCCGACGATGCGAATTTTCGATCCGAAAATCGATTCCATCGCATGTTTGATAACCTCGGTGTTATACCAGAGAACGTTATTTTTTTTATTTGCTTTTATTCTCCGGGTATTACAACCTCCATCTTCAAGCCCACGTTACGCAGGTGTAATAAGTAATATTGCCGTACCTAACCGATTGTCAGCCAATTAATAAAATGACAAAGCGATTTATCCCATAGAGAGATAATACACGTGGGCCCACACATGCACACACACGCACGTTAATCATGCATATATATTCATTCAGGCCGTCTCCTTGTCCCACTTTCCTCTTGTATTAGCCTCATTCGGGTTCCAATTCGATTATACGTTTTTAAAATTTAACTTTTAAACAATCTGCGGAGGCAATTCATACTTTACCTGCAAATATCACTGTACGTGCGAAATACTCGTTAGACAAGTATGTGTTATTCGTTGTCTGCTGCTTCGCGTGTGTGTTCACGCGCAATTCACACCGCATACCGGTGAACCGGTAATAGATATTATTGCTGCCTTGTGTCACCGTTATGCAAAAGGCCTTCGATCGGGACTCCGGCGGTCAGGGAAAGTGATCTTAATTTTATTCCCCCGCTTTTGCTCAGCCGCCGCCGCCGGCTTGAAAACTCGAACCGATCTTGCCCTGTAACCACGCGTTAAGTCGACTCTCTGAAACACTCGATTCCTCCGTTCGCAAAAATTATGAAGCAGAGTTTTGCCATTTCGATCGAGTCTCGCTCCGCCGAAACAGAGGAGCAAAAATGCTGATATAGTTGCAACAAAATGAAGTGTCATATAAAAGATGTGACGCTGCCTGTGGGAGGTTAAGAACCCGGTGGGTCTCACCTCGCGTTTTCCAACGTTTGTTTCTGTCCCACCCGAGGGACTACTTCCATTTTTTCGATCGCGTCAGCAGCCCATCGATTGATAGAGCGACTTGGCCGACTGAGTTTTTACAGAAAGTTGAGTATTGCGTTCTTTGTTTTAAGATATTACAAGCCAATTGCCGACGGCCAATTAAATATGGCGGTTAAATTTTTAACTGCAAAATAGCGCAAGTATGAATTTTAACTTAGAGTGCAGAACAGCGATCATCACTCATGGAACTTGAGTCGATATGTTTTTGTTGCCGGATAAACAACCGAGGCGAGTAAACGTTTGCCTGCATAAATTCGGCGAATTTTTTTTCACCACCTCCGACCATTTAATTAACATCAATCCGCCGACTAAGTACATACATTTTTTATCATCAAAGTTAGGAACACTTATCTACGCGTGACTAATATGATTTCAAAACAGAGGTCGACGTGTGTATACGCAGACGAATATCGGAACGATCTCTGCGCAGCTTCCTGAATCTCGCTAATCGCACGGTTAATTCCTGTGTTTAAATTAATTTTTGAAACACCCACAGTGAAGATGAATATCTCCTATGCTTGAACACGCATATGGCTGTAATATAAACCGATTTTATAATCAAAAAACAGCAAAGATGGATGTGATAACGTCGCGAACCTTGCGCAGGAACTTCTTGGGTGACATTGAAGAACCGCTGTGACAATTACATATGCGCGTTAATTCAAACCTGTATCGATCCGATCGTTACGCGTTCAATGATATTTTGTCAAAAAAATACCGATATCGGTCTAAAGATCTTTGGAATTTGTATTAAGAATATCGGCGAGATCCTTGAATCTTTGCCATCAGGTTCTGGGTATTAGGTGCAAGAATTTTCGGCACCGATCATACCTATCATACTTTTACAAGCACAGACCGTGTGGGAGAGGAAATTCACAGGTCAGCATATCGCGGCTTGCATATACGCGGTAGGCGCAAGTTTTCCCGCGACTTGACTTCTGTTATGGAAAACATTCCACAGGTGAATACCAAGAAGCCGTCGATGCGCGCTTCTTGTTATTCCGAGGTTTTAAAACACAACATTTCTCCTTTATTTTCCGTTTACGCTTAAGCTGCTTTATATTATCTGTCTCGTATACGCAATCTGATTTTGGCCTGCAAACAGAGTCCGTCGCATAATTAGGTTTTTATATTATACCGCGTTCCGAGTCAAGGAGACGTGATTCAAACAACGCTCGCGTTTACTTCTTCACTCGATCACGTTGGTATATAAAAATAACAATAATAATTTGAAGAATGCCTTAATACCACTTACTGATCCGTATTTCGTAATGATTTTTTGTCACTCGCGATGTATACACCTCGTGTAACCCGTGATTATCACACAGCTGTAATAACGCCTTCGTATTTCAAGCCGGGTATATTATACCTGTCTAGAAATCGTTATATTTATTTGTCAAGGTAATTATATTGTTATTACACGTGAGATGATGTACATCACTATGTAATTATATAATATATGTATACACCGTGTATAAATATTATTATGCTGAATCAAGATATTTTCAAATTCTGTATAAACATATGTAATGCATAATTTATTGTTAAATATTGTTATCGTTACGCAAGGTGTAGTGTATTATAATCACGGGAACAATATCCTCAACATTTATTATTACGCCAATACCGAAAGACGTGACTGCATCAGGTTGCCGGAATTATGAATATAATATCATTCGGATATTGCGATGTATACACAAATATACGCTGTACAGGGTGGGCAAAAAAAAAAAAAAAAAAACTGGACCGATTTAAAACGTGAATAATATCCGAAAGCGTCAAGTCTTAAGAACTTTTTTCACTTGAAATCAGACGGTTAAACCTTTCGTTCTGCGATTGAAAATTCAAAAAATTTCTTGCTGAGATACGTGGTCTTGAAAAATGGGTTTTGAAAAAGTTGCTGGAAGAACGAAAAAAATTTATATTAAAGAATGTTCTACTCAAATTCCATCTTAAATTGGCATCCAAATTTAGATTCTGGCATTTTAGCAATTCTCTTAAATTTTTTCACATAACGTGAAACGTTTTTCGTATAATATCAGAGTCAAAACGGCCTTTTGAAAACCCGTTTTTCAACAGCGTGTATCTCAGCGTGAAATAAAGATTTTTCGGATTTGCAAACGCGAAACAAAAGGTTCATTCTTCTAATTTAGAGCAAAGAAAGTTCTTGAAAATCAGTTGACGCATTCGGATATGATTCACGTTTTGAATTGGTCTTTTTTTTTACCCACTCTGTATATAACTGTTATATATCCAATATTACATGCGGTAGTTATTCTTTTCCACGAATTTATTACATATCTGGTGTATTTACCACCATCCAGTTCCAGAAATCTCCACATTTTCAATAATAACTATACCTACAAGGTGTAACACCATATTCGGTATAGTTATGAGCGTGTAATATTGAAATATTATATTTCATGTTTTTGACCCGGATTGAAAAATACGGATATAAAACGATATTTTGAAATGAACGAATGATAACTTAATGATGATTAAAATACCTCCCGGCTATTCCGTTTATCCATCTATATTATATTCTTTGCCGGGTGAAAAAGAAAACACAGTTCGAGTAATCGACTATTGCTCGGGTAAAAAGTTGTGATAAAATCGTCACAAAATAATATCCGGTTGAGAAATGTTAATCTGACGAATATAGGGTCGTATAAAAATCCGACATTACAAGTCAGACGTGCATGCGATGCTTTTCCTCAGCATACATTTCGGGGGCAGGAAAGGTGATGGAATCCGGTAACCTTTGGATGTTTGCCTTGAAATTATATTGACAAAATGTACGTACATTGTGCCTGCGTGAACATACGTATACGCATAGAAGTTTTTGTAAAGAATCAGAGCAAAGAAGAAGAAGAAGAAAAAGGAAAAAAAAAAAAATGGTAAACAAAAGCGCTGTAGAAGTTTATTGAACGTTGGGTAAATCCGCCTGCATTCATTCAATTCCTGATACATTTTTCCGCAATCCGCCTGCAATTCGGCAACTGAAGGTACATTTCACCAATCCACATTTTCATCACTTTTGCCAATCATTTATCGCGAAATAATTGTCAGTCGGTAGAATTGCATACGTGCAGGCGGATTTTCCCTTCGTTAAATTGCCCACGAAATAGCTCGGTACGTATATTACAGGTGTTGGTATCAAGCAGAGACACTCGGCAAAACCTAATTGCCATTTGAAACCATAATATTATCTAATCGGATGCTCAGTACACATGGATACAACATAGATGGTAATATAAAAATAGGTTAAAAATTAATTATAATGCCAATTTTGTATGGTGTGGGGAGAAAATACAATTTTAACCAAAAGCTGGAATTAATGAAACCAATCGTTACACGCCTGTGTATAACACGTAGCTGCTTGCAAAACGTGTGCTTACAGACGAATCAGTTTTTTCTGCGCTTACGCATATAAACACTGCATTGATGAAAATTTCCGTAAACAGAGTATCATGTGCACGGGGAAATTGGAGAAAAAATCATTCCCTTTTTTACAATCTCTTTATCATCCAACCGATCGAGGCAGAGATAAAATATAGTGGTAGTTGTATCATGTTAAGACCACTCGGAGCAACCTTTATCGGTTAATTTTGTTTCAATTTGCTATTGAAATCAGTGAGCTGAAATGCTGTAACTCGTGTGTCCAATGAAAAGAATACATTTTGCTACAATTTATTTTTGACATGACGTCATGTTCTGTAACGTCGGTTACGACTAAACCGAATAGACAAGTTGTACCAATGTTAAAAAACAACTGCAACTGTACGCTGAGTAAGTTCCAATTATAACCGAGTATTTACAAGTTTTTTTTTCCAGCCGACATGGCAAAATAACAAAGCAGTAGATTCAGACCCCTTGACACCTGCAGGTCTGAATGGATGCAATGAAAAAGTTTACTGGTAGCCATGATGTAAGGAAATATGGTGTGTCGGAACTGAAGACTGATTTTCGCTCGTTCTGCGCAAATCCAAGATAACGTCACAGAAATCACCCAAATAGGTTACTTGAGGTTACTTATTTATTTCCGTATGTTCTGTTTGCTGAAAATGCCGGTTTCTGCAGTCAGAAGGTTCAAAAATAATAATATAAACACCAAAGGACAAAATATCAATCCTTTATGACGTCACCTTGGATACGTCTTTCGATTGGTTCAACTAAAGTGTATGCGCCGGTGCAAATTCAAAATGGCAGCGCGGTCGACCACTTCGAGTTTTATTTGGGCTGTCGAATGATTTGTCTGATTGACCATCGGTCGAGAGTTGTTTCAAGCTAAGCGAAATAACAGCACGAACATCTCGGGCGTAATTTCACCTTCGACGAATGTCTATAAAAGCTGCGAATTCGTCTTGCAAAATAGCCTCGCGTATACAAAGACGCGCGTGCGTATGCGTCTGTTGCTACATGGACTCGCTGTTGGACGGCTATCAAATAGGAACTCGATTACTCAAAGTCCCTCTCAATTAACCTCGAATATCACTAAATCCACAGCCGGAGTCTGGGCGAAGGTCGTTCGTCAATTTCGTGCATACGTCAGTCAAGGTTGATTTGTTTGGGGGGACAGGGTTCGGTGCACGATTAAAACTATGCAAATTTCTCGAAAAACAGTTCCTCGACAAGACGCGGGGGCCGCTCAACTCATTGCCAATTCTGAATCGGCATTGCCGATCGCGTTGCAGGTTCTGTTCGAGATACCGACGTTTTTCCCGACAAGCCGCCGGCGCGCGGCCCACCGATTTAGTGAGGGGAATTCCGTTCCGGCACCGTCGTTAAAAATATACTCCGTGATGCGAAGTGATGCTCGGAATTTCCGCAATTTCACGATTCTTTATTCACCGGCAAATCCCAAAGTCCGACTCAGATTGGAAAAGTTTGCCGATTTTTCACTCGCTGGTCGAGTAATTTTTGGATCATCAAAATATTCCACCGTCGTTCGATCCATTGCAAACAGCTTTTTCCCAGGTAGCATACCGTTCGCTGTTGGTTGACTTAATATTAACAAAAATTCTCAGTCAACTGTTTCAAGTCAACTGGGAATAGGCATATTATGAGCCTATTGTTCACCGTACACCTACTAAGACTGCACGAATGTCCTCTGAAAATTCGTGATAAAGGCAACACCCGACGTCAACTATTATTTGGTACTCAGTTGACTGTGAGCAGTGAAGCCGAAAAGGCGATAATTTGCAAGTAGGCTAATTACGTGGGCTAATAGTCAGATGGCGTCAAGTACGAGATAACGATTAATTAGTCTAACTGCCATCAGACGTTGAAGTTCATTCGGCACATGAATGCGCTCGCACAAACAATTATCTGTCGGAAAAACATCAAAAACCTAAATAATCACAACTGTAGTTGTTGAGACGGCTAGTATTGATTTATTATTGCAAACATGAAGTATACTGCATTTCAATTTTACGTTCAGTTTTTTGACGATCTATAGCTATTGAAAAATAGGCTACCTTTTGTTGATTTTTTGCCAACAATGCGTCGGCATGTCTTTAATTGAACAAAACGGTGACTTTTTTGTAGTTGAATGATAGACAGCCTCGAAATAAATGTGCTACCTGGGCTTGTTTACCGGATTCCGGTTGATGGGCCAAGAAATTCGATGGCATACACACCTGCGTTCCCAGATCCGGAGCAAAATTTACTTCAAGGTTATAATTTTCATAAATTAGCATAAGAGCCGCAATTCCCACTTGTGCAGCATTTATATGTATCGTTATCCCGCGAAAAATCAGAAATAACTCAATCCGTTATCTTGAGTGGAAAAATCAATGATACCTCGACACGAAATTTGAATAGGTCATAATAATCATTAACAGTCATAGTAATCATTAGGCATTCAGTATCACCGAAAATATATTCCATCTTCATATTTTTTGATAGAAATAAATTCCACACATTTAATTTTCCCGCGTGGTTTAACCCAGAGTGACCTGCGATTGGCTCTAGGCGTATGACGTCACGTAGATGGCGTCCCTAGCGGTACCGCGGAGTGTGAAACACAGCCACAACATACGTATTTAATAATTAAATATCGAGCAGCCGCTTATCCACTCTGCGCATCGTTAATAACTGCAGGCGTTTGAAAACTGCGTCATTGAAGTAAAATAATTAATTACTGGTAAGTCAGATATTGCTGAAAATTACTTACCTTGAACTGCTGTTACCATGACTGGCTTCTACGCGAGACGCGCGTCATCAGGTGTATTTGATCGGTGCGACGTCAAGTGCGAACCAATGAAACTGTGAATGATTTTTTTTCGGCATTCATTATGACGGCGCAAACTAGAAAGTCAAAGATTCGCACCATTTCACTTCATAGATCGAGTGTCTAGGTGTGAAGATTGTTGCAAACTGAGAATAAATGAGAGAAAAAAAAAAAAAATTTCTTCAATTGCTTCAAACACCAAAAATTTTCATATTTGAATCACGACAATGATTCTTTTTACAATTAGCTTATGACCGCAACCTGTTGCCTTAATGCGGTTATTGGCAATGGTTTCCTCGAGTAAACTACATCAAGTAATTACAGGCGTGTGTGCTCTTTTCTCGTATACATCTATACAGCATATTAAGCATCCATCGGCATAGCTCTAGGCGATCAATTATTTCATTAGTCTTTCTGTGGTATTTTTTCATCTCTCTCTCTTTTCGGTTACTACTTGTTCTGTATTTCAGCCTCAAGACACTGCGCAGTAGCGGTTCCACGCGAAGAGTATGCGGTACATTTTGTTCTTCTTCTTTTTGACCGTTCTGTTTCTTTCTTACTCTTATTCACTCTCCTTTCCTTTCTATTCAAAACCCGCACTTGCCCTGGGTTCAAAGTGACCGATGTTTTGCTGGACGACGAATTTTTACGCAACAATATACAAAATTGATTAACTAATAATCATCATTGAATCGAACGACGAATCCATCGCGGTTATCCTTCAACGCGTCTGTGACTTGACCTAAGGGATCGACGCTTCGATTCGTCGTCATTAACACGTAGCGTAAAATGTCACGCTCGACCGCCTCGAGGAATTTCTTTGATCATTACATCGAACCACTCGGTGCACTGGCGCCTTTTCATCCGCATCGTCGTAATACGCATGATGTACGTATGCGGTATAGCAGTGATAAAATTGTCGATCGCGTTATCCGATCGGTAATTGCACGTGGAATTCGTTCAGTAAACAATTTATACGGAGAGCCCGAAGATATGACATAAGTATTACGCACACTTGTCTATTGTGACGATGATGATGACGATGACGATAACGCTTGGATGTTAAATAAACACCTACATAATTATATGCTCTCACGGAATTTTGTTTGCGATGCACTCCATATTCCTCGCTATAATTAGTAATTCATACGTATCAATAATTCTTGTCACGAGGCGGAGAAGGAGGGAATTTTACCCGAGGATTTCGGAAATTTTTCGAACCGCAGGATTTAAATTTCGTTTTTCAACTCTGGAGCGTAAGTCGCATTCTTGAATATTCATCAGACTCGCTTACAACAGAACTATTATACTTGAGTGAGAAACGCACAAAGTGGATAAATCTGTGTTGCGCATAATGGATGAATCGCAAAAATCACAGCAACTTTTTCAGTAAGCTACATACGAGGTATGAATTGGACAAGGTATACGTGCAACCAAACAAATCAGCGCAACGAATCTGATCGATTCATCATGAATTGCGATATTTAAAAAAGATATAAATGTCTTCTCCCTTCCCGCTTATACGCGATGTCATCTTCCATTACGTATTTAACCACGTAGAAGATCGGCAGGTGCAAACATCGCAAAGTTCAGTCTTGCAGTTTGTGTACGTGTACGTAGGTACGGAATGCCCGGCACTGTCACAGACCGATTGCCCAATGCTTTACGGCCCGCGGTTATGCCCGAAAGGCCCGTAAGGCCCGAAAGGTTGGATGCCGTGCAGGCTTGCCTTGCCCCCCCCCCCACAACGAAGCAGTTTCCGGTTTGCGGCTTCGCGGGAGCGGCGCGATGCGGTTCACTTTCACTATCCAGCTCGCGCTTTCACCGATTGAAAATCGGTCCCAGCAGCCGATCTCAGTATCATCTTCATCATCATCATGATCAACGTAAAGACTGCGAGCCCTAGATTATTTTTCGTAATGGTTTACGGTTTACGGTTCTGGTAAATTTTCAGAGTAATTCGATAGCCCTGCACTTACCGACTGGTTTTATGGGATCCCAATGAAAAAATCGAGTCGGCATAGCAGAATACTACAATCTTCTTTCTCGCAATTTGAAAATTTCCCGCCGTAATGCGAGGTTCGGTTTAGTACCGACTGTCAGCGACATCTGGCGGCGGTTTTTTTACAGCCGGTAATCGAAAGCCTCGCATCTCTCCCTCTCTCTCTCTCTGTATCTGCTGTTAGATTGTGAAAATCGATTTTCGCACCCCAGTCGAGAAACTGTGGATCGAACGATACGGTAAGATCGACCGGTGGAACGTTACCGACAAATCGTTTTCTCTATCGTCGCCAATTGTTGTTTAACAGAGACTTTATCGACTATTGCTCTTTTTATTCCGTTGAAGACAAATTCTCATTTTTATCCACGGTATCGGTAAAATACCGACGACCGAGCGTAGACTTCTCATTTTCTAACTATCCGATCGTTTTCATCCGATTTTTCATTACAGATTGTAGGCACAACCCGAAATAGTTGAAAATGATGCAACTAATCTCTCAACACTGATAATCGTGCGTATTTGGTGAATGTTGTCTGGGTGAGTCGAAATTGACAAATCTGCAAAGATCGGATAGAGCAAAAGCCACTGAAAAATGAGCAGAAAAGACACACTCGAGGAATAATGGAAGTGTGCCATTGCCCTTATAACGGAGTGACGGTGCTTGACTTGCACCAAGGCGCAACATGATACTTGTACCTATCTATCTACCTACTTCTCGACCCGCATCGGGTTAATTAGAAGCCGTTCAGAGATTTTCTATTACGCGACTACCACACTTTCCCCAGTTGCACTTGTCCCAGTATCTCTTCTTGCGCAAGGGAATGTACCTACAAATATCAGTTATACTGTCTGCATGTCCACGCATGGGTATATATGGCATGCAAGTTATTTATCGGTGTAATAACCTGCAGTAGAAGGTATAAAACTTCCGGGAAATTTTTATACACGTATACATATAGTCGCGGACTACGTAACCGATGTAAATATTTTTGCAAGAGGAAGAATTAAAATTCTGTTTCCTGGTACATTAGTCTCATCTTTCTTTTCCTCACCTTCGACTTGGAGCTCCTTTTTTTTGGCACTTCTGGCTAGGCTAAACCGCAATCATGTAGAATACCAATATCGCTTGAGGAAAATATTATAACGAGCTGTCTTCTTTGTATACGGTGTAATTCTTTTCCTCCTTTAATGTGTAACCGAATTAACTAAAGTGTGAACAATCATCTTCGTCGTGAAAGAAAAAAAGGAAAGGACACTAAAGCGAATCTGTGCACGTATATAGACACACGATGAATTTTTCCTGTAGCCTAACTTGAATGAATAATTATCGCGTTGTACGGTCCGTTCTGTGAAAGATTGAAATTATCACTAAATGAGGAAAAATTAAAAATATTCGTCTGGCTGCCGCTCAAGTTGATCATCACACATCGCGAATTCAATATGAATCTTTAAATTAAGAAATAAATGTATTCATAAACGTGGCAATAATATTACTCTTTACTATTCAAACCGGTGTTTTTCTTGTCTGGCCATTTTATTGACCCGTATTTGAAATCTTCATTGAGCCTACCGTCTGCCTTGCGAATAATAGGTATTTTGTTTTCGTCGTTTGGTTTTAACTCAACGACGACAAAAAAAAAAAGAAAAAACGGAAAAATACCTATCTGACGAACAAAAGACAAATTTAATATGTAAAAGAGGAAATTTATCTCGACGATTAGTGCACCGGACTCACGACCAGACGTTAATTGCTTATGCATTGCAGCCTGGAAGCAAAGCCATAATATATTTATCTGCTGCAACGTGGTTAATTAAAGTGGTAAAAACACGGGCACGGTCCAACCTGGGCTACATCATCAGCCGGTCATTTTATTTCTCACTTTTCTCGTTTGATTCGTCATCCTGTCGTACAACAAAGTTGAAACGCGTCTCGAACCTTCGAAGTTGCCCCGGCGAACTGTGTTCTCGGTTCCATAAGGCCAGTGATTACCATTTCTGATTAACTACAAGATACTTGTCATTCAGCTCGGCGACAAAGACAAAGGACAAGCCAAAGTACAGGAAAAGTAAACTCGGTTCCGCAGATAATTGACACGCACTTTAAATTAGTAAGGATTACGAAAAACGCGCAAGTTTTATACTGTCGGACGGTGATCCGGTCGGATCATCCGCCGTTCATTTATTGTACAAAAGCCTTAACAAGTATAATTTATCTATACATTGTAACAACTAACCGCAATGTATTTATATTATTACGTTAGATGTACATCATTTCTCGTTTTATAATGAAACACATCCAATACAATCGATGTATAATACGTCGAACACATGACTCGTATTGATAATATGTCTCAGAGAACATAAAACTGTGATCGGAGGATGAGAATATTATCAATGAGTGCAGCGAATTGAATATACATCTAAGGTGTATTATAGATATAGCAAGATTAAAAAAAAAAAAAAAAATTTGTAAAAAGTAATAAATCGGTTGCATCTTTAATGTGTCACTGATTGAGGTGCGACGTTCGCTATCCATCATTATTATTACTATGTATATGCTCGTAGGCTTTATACATATTCATCGCGTATTTGACACTATATGTACATGGTCCCCATTTTGTCACAAACAATTTCTATACTCACAATAATCTACTAACAAGTATATAAGTTAAGACTAAGTTAATGCTAACAATAACATTAATAATAATTATAATAATAATCATAAAATGGTAATATGTACAACCGGTATCAGCTGCCGGTCAAATCCCGTTTCGTTCATCGGTTTTCCTTTGTCAGCAGTTTCTGCCAGCTTTTTCATTATGTACAGGTACATATAACATGTATAGGCGACAAACGTTGCGTTCTTTCTTGTTCATCCTTTTTCTCCCCTCAGCTTTTCTATTAATCTCCAAATGGAAAATTCTCAACCCTTTGCAATGAGGTGAAAAACAAACATAAACAAAAATGTATCTCCATATAGCCGCTTTCTTACTTCCTTTCGTTCTTCTGCTCTTTCTGATATATTCCTCATTCCTTTCTTTGGTTCGGTACAATTGGATAATGTGTCGCGCAGGCGATGATACTAAGCTCTATATTGTTTTTGTTGTTGTTGTTGTTGATGTTGTTCATGTGTATAATAACGTATAGTACAGTATGTGTAATGGGGTGTGTAAATCAGTTGCACGCTTCATCCTCGTGCTAATATTATTTATCAGGATCGTGATCATCGTCATCATCGTCATCGTGATCTTCTAATGTCCCGGTTGTTTTTTTTTTTTTTTTCTCTTCTCTTTTAATCAAGGATCGGCGACCTCGATCCGTAACGGCAAACAGGTTTTGTGTATAGGTATACAATTAGCGTATAAAGTCTCGCTGCATCTATTCGCTGATGCTCCTATTGTCTATGAATACTCTGTTCCTAAGTCCGTTACCGGAAATGTAACCTGTCGCCATTTTGTACTTGCCGGCGTATATCTCGTCCTTGGTATCGACGCCAGGTTCCAGACCGTTCTTCCTGTCACTCTTGCTTCCGTCGTGAACCTTGCCGTTCTGTAGCTTCGCGTCGTTGGAATCGTCGGTCTTGGCGAGGTTGCGCGACTTCTTGACGTAGGCCTGCTGGTAGAAGTCTCTGAACAGGAAGTAGAAGAGCACGGCGTGCATTCCGATCCACCATACGAAGGCCTTGGGGTAGTTGCACTGGATGAAGAGCAGCTGGAACGCGTGGACCATCACCAGAACAAACTGGACCATCTGCAGGGTAGTCAAGTACTTCTTCCACCAGAGGTAAGGCTGCATATGGGGACCGAGAGCGGCCAGAAGATAGTAGGAGTACATCACTATGTGAACGAAGGTGTTGAGCAGACCGAAGAACGTGCTGTGACCTCCTGGAATAATAGAATAGAAGAGGTTTTACAAGGGCGAATTTTGCGATCTGGTCAGTCTCATTGGGGTCGTTGTATGAACGTCGCGTGGTACGTGGTAACCGTGATAAATATGCATGACTTATTAGTGGTTGGGCAACCTCCGCGAGTTCTGGGCAAGCAGAGTTTCGTTGACATTATTGTGATTTCTACTCATCCGCGGCCACCCGTCGAAATTACTTATGATCTCAACGAGGCGTTTAACTTTTAAGCCGGTCAGTTAGCCCTTTATGCACTGGAAAAGCAAAGAGGACTTTGTATTATGATATGGTAATTTTATTTCTTTCCTCGTGTTATTGGTCATTCGGAAGCGTGCGAAGCTCGATCCTCGACCTTGGCTGTCTTGTACGTACACAACAAACCACACAAGTGCCTGACGAATTACTTTCTGTAACTGAGTAAGTAATCTCGAGATATTCGACGTTTTGTAGACCATTCACCAGTCGCCATCATCGATAGGAACGAACATACTAATCGGGGGGAAATTTTAACTTAACTTTTAAAAGAAACGATCGGTGCTCAACGAAGCTTTTCAAACCGTACGCGCCGCGAGTCATTTGGTCACAGAATGGACGACCACTTGGCCTTTTGAGATCAGAATAAACGATTCGTCAAGTTCAGCACATTCCCATTAATCATGCAAACTCCAATTGAGATCATTATGTGGTAGAAAAAGGGTACCGGTTTTATTCCGTTCCTAGCAAGGCTCCGATCTTCGGCAATCCTAGGTGTAGTATGGAGAAGATGATTGACGGCGGTGAAAAAAGTTTGCTAATTCAATAGTTACGTCATTGTTGTGTTAACGGTACACTTGGCATGTTCTAAAACTGACCATTCTTAGCCGGCTACCTATAACTCCGTTGAAATTGAGGAACAGATCACGTGTGTCCGTTGAACCTTCGGTTGCAAAGGTACATTCGATGTTAATGACTCTGAACGCACGCTCGCCTCTAGCAACTCCTAGTTTTTATCGAACCAGCTCATGACTTTAGAGGCTCGTAAAATACCTCAATATTTATGGTATGGTATACAGACTTAGTAACCGATTACAGGGTTCATCGGTTCAAGTGCAGATCAGGTTTTGCTGAATCACGACAACGGTATTAATCAACGACTACGATTAATCGTGTTCCGAGTGTAAGGTTAAGACGAAAATTAATGCACTCTAAATATGTATAATATACAATGAGAATGTATTCATTTAACGTCTGCCGGGATGGTGACAGTCCAGTAAATATTAGAAAACCGGTTAAATTAACATTGATGTTAGTGAGAAGATGTGATGGAAGCCATGGGACTTCGATCGTTAAAAACCGTACAGAATAAGTAATATCTACCCAAAATCCGGTAGTATATATTTGGAATCTGAGATCAGAACTATATGTGGCCAATATTATTCGTGTCCACAAGAATATTGAACGCGCAATATTTGTAATGCTTGAATATTTAATGACGCGTGGCGAAGGTATCACGGCATCTCGTAGAAGACGTTCGATGTATTTACCTATTCCGTATACACAATGTGCTAGTGCCAGTGATAATTGATTTTTTTCGTGTCCTCTTAGAGTGGTCGATTTACTCTGGAAGTAATGAATGTCAATTATCGGGGTCCGATATTTCACCGAGTTTTGCCTTCAGACAAGTCTTGGGTACTTTTGGCTTCGACCCGTATTTGTTGAACCGTACTCGGAATGAGACGAGAAGAAGTTTTTCAAAAGTCAAAGAGCGTTGGAATCAGTTTCCATAACCCACCTGGCGTGAATTTCAGCCCGAACCAGACGGACATCGGCATTATGCCGTGATGGATGACGTGGAGGGTCGACACCTGTTCGTTCTTCTTCCTAAGCACGAAGAATATCGTGTCGAAGAATTCCGTGAACTTGGACATGTAGTACCACCAGCACGCGTGGGCCATTCTGACGGCCAACGTGTTGTTGGAATAATCGACCGGCTGACATCTGAAGGAGTAATGACCGCCCCACCCGGCAACGAGAGACTGAAAACGAAAGAACGTCATTAGGTACAGGAATTACTCAACACCATGGGATTACTGTCCAAGCAAACAATGACACGATTTATGCGAGCGTCTCTGCGAAATGATACATGATACATTGATACATCATTAAATACCATTGGTCTTACCTCTTTGAAGAGCCAGTAGGAGAATATGACTTGGAACAGGTTGTAGAAAATCAAAACCTTCCGGAGCTTCATCGGCTTTCTGTTCTCCATCAGTTTAGGTCCGAGCACCTTGACGCAGTAAGCGTAGGTGAGGCATATCAACGCCGTTGGCATTGGACCGCTCATCATGAACCAACCGTTGACTCTCGGGTCACTTTTGTTGTCCATTAGGTCCCGATAGGCGTCCACCACCATCCTGACTACCTGGTCCATCTGCAAGATGAGGTACCGGGCGATAAGTTAGTGAGAATGTCGCTACTGATTGGAAATTGGGGAAATACCAATGTCGGAAAAGTCTTGACACATCGCTTCTATAATCACCCAGTTGGGCAATCCTGACCAACCGCGGTTACCAAATTCTCATTTCTTGTACGTATGTTGCTGGTCGAATATCTGCGTAGTCAAGACGCGTGTCAAATATGTCACGTTAGTCGGAATAGTGAAAACTCGGAAGGGTTCGAAGTGCGAATTGTCGAAATTCGGAATAGTTCAAATTTCGGATGAGGCTTCCGCAAATTCGCCGCAGTAACTTTGGAAGACTATAAAAACCTGACTGAATTCTGACAATCGGCAATTTGGATTGTGCTTGAAATTGATCGAACAATTTGCAACATCGATTCTTTCGACTGACGAAATTTTACCCATGCATAAAGATGAGTCCAAATGATCAGCAATGTTAATCATGCCGACCTTTGCCTGATATCCTGTACGTGGTACCGTTTCGTCGTAAAATTACACTTCGTATTTCGCAAGGGAGAAACCAAAAGTTGCATAAATTAAGCGATAGCTTCACGAGAACATTTGCACGTCATTATGCAGCGTCAAGAATCGTTTTATTGCTGGATGTGACCACTGTGACCTCCGGTTGCAAAATCGCCAAGCCTAAAATCGAGGCTTTCTTAAAACCACCGCGGCTGATCAATGTCAGGGTAGCGTCCGAGGTTTTTGCTGTCCAAATTTGCTCAGTGGTAATAATTTCTACATAACACTGAAACCAGCTGGGCCACACATTGCGTAATACCTATTCGAGATTGTTCACACGCGAATAATGACGTGCGAAGAAGGTGAGATTGTAAGGCAAACATTCCGGAGCTTCGGCTTCTCATCTCCCATTCCTCTGACAATCTCACCAGCAGTTTTCCGTGAAACCCGTCGCTAAACGCCAACAGCTAGGCAACCAAGGCTACGCAGTTGCAGCAATTCCACAGCGAATTGTGGGTTGCCTATCTGCCGGGTGAGTATCAGAGAAAAAAGACACGCGCTGCTGAAAATTCGAGCAAAATGCTTATTCGAAAATCGAATTAACAGCAGCGCTCGGATACCTCGGAATTCTAATGGTACCTACTACCTTTCACGGGCGTGTTGAGCAATCTACGTGAACCGCGTGGCTACCTGCTCGTTGTGAAATTCTGAGCGTCTCGCCGGTCTTCCGCAGGTCGTTAAGATTGGCCCGTTCGGCGAATGCGGAATGTGTGTGTGTGTGTGTTTTTTTTATTATTCACTCATTTATTTTTACTACGGACAATGGAATAAACGACAGCGTCTCTCCTCGTCGATCGTCCGAGTAAACCGATCTATCGTAAAATCGGCGAGGAATTGAGGAATTTCAACCAGGTCGGGGTGATTTTCTCGCGGCTTCAGTGGCCCGAGACCGTCACTGTTGGGCCTGAGTATTGCCTTACAGAAACCGCACAACCCGTTCTTCGATTGAGCGAGCTAGCGAGCGAGTGAGTGAGTTTGTTTCGCAACGCGCTAACGTTTCTGTTCGAAAGGAAAAGTGGCCTTACATCGAAGGCTGGTGCAGCAGTGCAGTTAGGTATACAGGTATAAATGCAGCGCCTGCGGACCGAAAGAGAATAAAGTACAGCGGGAGAGGGAACGCGTTTTCTCGGTTGCTTGAAAAAAAACAACGGAAATAAGAAAAAAGTAAAAGAAAAAGAAAACAATCTCACCAGACCAGCTATAATATTCCCTTGCAAAACTCCGGGTTTTAATATCTACGCGTTACACGGAACTGCAACTTGTAACAGACCCAGCTTTTATCTTCGCACGCTCGCGATTCGAATATAATTTTGTTCTCATCCACTTGTTACAGACCAGCAAAATATCGGACATTTCGTGTTCCACTATCCGAACCAGAAGGATGTGCAATTTTGAACCCGATGTATATTGTTACTTTGACGAAAGATTGGTATCTATGGATTACAGCCGAGGGCGCTGTAAAGTTTGAGAAACTTATTTCTCAACAGGCGATTTCCAAATTAGAACACAAAATTGTGATTATATATATGTATGTCCGCGTGATGACAGAGAGAAAAGCCATATTTAATTTTAGTCGAATTCTCAAATAATATACGAGGTGTGTGTAATTTTGCGAAAAACGGAAATGTGAAAGGTGGAAAAATCGAACGGGAACGTTTAGCTATAGCGCGGTGATAAATTTCTATACCGGGATACAAAATCCAATGTCAACGCTGATTTTAATCGTCGGCAGTAACGTTCGGAATAGAAATTGAACGGTCTGAATGATGTTACGATGCTTGTATGTATTTACCTGCATAAGCACACGGCTAAATTGTGTTCCGTGATTTACGGGGTTGAGTAAACGTTTTTGGAAATTCTTCGGCTTCTTAATTTACGAAATACCCCGCGGCTCTTCGCATTACAACAAAGCGGAATATTTTCCAACAACACATGATACGCGTGAGTAGATATAAATTCCGAAGTTATCGTCGTATTTTGGATATCTATCTACGGTATTATGCGCATAGACGAAGACGCGAACTTTGGCCGCTCTTAACTTTTACCCTTAAGTTTGATTAAAATTTTTAACAACTTTTTTACGTTTCTTCCACACATTTTTTTTCACACACCTCGTGTACATATGTAAAAATTACTTCGCATCATCTTCCGGCGTTGAATTTCTGCTCTTAGAGGGGACTTCGAACGACGCGTTTTTCAAACTTTGTTTCATACTTTCAATATTCATTTATTTCATTGTAATTCTCGCCAACTATACAATCATACAAAATTTCCAATATTTCAAACGTCTTCGAATACTTTACGCGATGTAAGAATAATGATATAATCACAGGGCGAGTCTCAAATTAATTGATATTCATGTAAATACATGTATATGTATATTTATTATACTAAAACCTATCGTTTTAACGAAACTCTTTGCGGTGAATAAATTACAAATCACTGTAGAATATCTAATTTTTCACATATTTGACTTTCGGATCCGGTAAACACCCGTGCGTGTAATATATAAATAAACGGCGAATGGAGTTGGAATGTGGATGACCGTAAGAGGTATCCGGGTTCGAAAGCCGGCTCCATGATATTATAACAGATGCGTTTAAATGTAATTCGCAGCCCCGGTCAGGTGCAAAGCGAATGGAGAACCGCGTCGCCATTAGAAATAAGAAAAAAAAAAAAAAAAAAAACGACCACCCGCAGCGAGTTTCATGCCGCATGCGGAAGTCTGCAATTCTTCTTTGAGACAACGCATGGCGTTTACCGCAGGTTCTGCAAATATGCGCGCATAATAAAACTAGTCAAATTATGCAGGTCGGTGATTTATCCCCGCGTTATATCTTGATATTACATACGCGAGCCGAAGGTGAATTTTTATTATATTTTATTTTATTTTTTATTTCATTGTAAACCTGACGCGTCTTTCCGCACAAACCGCGATCGGTTTATTGCGTAAAAACGATACTTCGCATTATTCCCGGAGCGTGAAAAAATAGTAAAAAATTTTTACGCACTTTAGCGCAGCGGTACGTAATCGATCTGTGGTAAAAAAGAATTTATACGTGACGCGTTAATCGGTATATTTAATTATACATGCACAGTGTAGCGTGTGAATTTAATAATATCAAGCCACGATGCAAGAAGCCGGTTTTTTCAGATTACATCGCGGTTACACATATTCATGAGAACCATGTGGCGAGACACAGATCGAGTGTAATAATCGCATGTATGTGTGTGTGAAAAGTTTTGCGATTTCGAAACCGGTTCAACGAAAATAACGCACCTGTCATACCCGATGCAGAATTGCTTATGATTAAACAAGGTAGCCTATTTCACGGAATGCTTGGTTTCTTTTCCTGTTTTTATTATTTCTTCCTCACATCGTTAAGTTGACGTCACATCCTGCGATGATTCGTTTGACTTCATAAGAATCTTTGCGATTTGCCTATGCAATAAGTATAACCGAAAGCTTAAAGAATATCGTAGAAAATTAGGGCTCACTTCAGTCTCTTTCCTCTTTTGAATCCAGTCTTGATACGCGTATGAATAACTCGAAAATCGGTCGAACGATTTCATTTTTCATAGACGTGAAGGCGAATGAAGGAAAGAAAATAACCGAAGCTTTACCTACTAGTGAAGTAGGTGAAGAAATATATCGACTGCAAGTCACGCGTGAGGGAGTGATTTATATATGTTGCATGCATACTTCGGTGTGGTCTTTTTTTCCAACAGCATCGGTAACGGCTTCGAAATTATATTCACAGCTAGTAAACGGAGATCTTTGGCCTTTTTGAGGTCTTGGTCGTGATTCATTCGGCTATTAAACGCCTGTGTTAACCGGCATAAAAATGGTCTTAAAATGCCAAACGATTGGGCAATGTTGTTTTTATGAATCGGAGCCGATCGGTATGTTACATAGATCTAAACGTAACCTTGTGCGTGAAACGTTAAAAATAAATGTGTAAGCTGGCCGATTTCTCTTAGTCATAAACTATTCCCGATTTATTCGCAAAAAATTATTCACGCTCACGTTTGCGGATATTTTTTTTTTTCAGAGCATCTTTTCTCGTTAGCATCTCGCAATTATTGTCGAATAGTCGTATTAACTTGAAGAATGAAAACCATTAACGGCCATAAAACACATTGTATAGGCATGCAAACTCGGATTTTTAGAAACTTTAAGATCTGCTACTCCAAAGTCTTATTAGATCTGAATTATATCCAGCGTTATAAAAATCGGCATAAAAATCGTTTTACACATCTCGCGAAAACTTCTTCTTCTTCTACGTCTGCCTCTGTGTCACATTTTTATTCATGAATGCATGGGCCGTGAGCTGCGAATTTACAATTTTAATCCGCACCACCTTTTTCTTTGCCGATAATTTTTTAACGTAATATTATACGCCGCAACATGTTTGTTTATAGCTACAGAGAATTTTTTAATCGAATTACGATCATTGTGCAAAATCCGATACAAGATTTAACAATCCGAATTATGTTTTCAATAATAGCTGCTGATATTTCGGAATAACAAGGTTACATAATTAGATCTGCAGTTCGAATAGTAGATAAAAAAAAAAAAAATCCCATGTTCAAATATCACTGGGTAATTTTCTTCTTCTTCTTCTTTTCAATTCTTTTTTCACCTCGTATCGTTCAGTCAAGTCATCGTAAATTTTCTTTCATTTTTCTCAGACATGCAACTTTTATCAATAGGTCGGTGAACGATTGAACGGAATAAAGACAAAATCGACAACAAATGTATATTCAAATCTGAGAAATTGTGTGCAACGCAACGAGCGTTTCAAACCTTTTGAAATTCTCCAGTACTCTAATTTCTGTCGTAGTCGGAGCAACTAATTCAAATGTCGATTTGTCGATGATCAGTCGTGGTTGTCGATATATCGATTTGATATACCGTTGGGGTATGGGGTATAACAATAAAAATTAATTTAAAAATAAAAAAAAAAAATCAGCAAAAAAATTTACCAACCATGTTTTAATCAAACAACTTTTTCCTGAAGGCTGTCAAACCTATCTTAAAAATAGGGTATAAATGGATGAAAAAAAAAAAAAAAAGAAAAGAGAAACCGACTCACCGTTATAACTATCGTCCAAGATCGCCGGATACCGAAATGTGTAGAATCGGTTGTCCAAAATCCAAGTTTATCGAGAACCTTTCAATCGCGTTCAGTTGTATATTATTATCCTCAATATACCCGCACGTGTTGGCCGAATCGAGTGTCTGTTATTAAGATTAACGTTCAACAACGTGTCCGATTTTACCGATTTACAAAAACAACCTTATGCTCAAATACGCCGTCTGCAAAAATCGGCGCAGCTACGATCGATTAATTTCGACCAGTTTCTTTTATACCGTACAAGACGAATCGGCAAGGAACAACAAGAGATATTTATCGATTTATTTACTTCTTCATTTATTTATTTATTTATTTATTTATTTATTTATTTATCTATACATGTATATATATTTATGTATATATATATATATACATATAGAGGTGTACACACACATGTACGTATATCTCTTTCCCAGCTCGTCGGGTAATTCAGTGATCGACTGCGGTTCACGAGCACCAATGCCGATCTTATATCGGTTCGTTGCGGCCGGTCGAACGGAACTCGCGCTAAGAAGTTCGAATCCTCATCCTCCCCCCCCTCCCCCCCCACCATTCCTTGGATCAGATAGGCTTTCGTTAATTTACCAAAGCCCCATCACCGATCGCGTCGCCCCTCTGCGTTTAAATTCGCGCACGCTGGCTCGAACGCGTTTACGTTTTTTTATTATCAACTTTATCACTGCGATCGTGCGTATTTTTTTTTAATTTTTATTTTTTATTTTTTTTTTTGCTTTACGCATTTGTCGCCTCTCTTTCTATCATCCTCTATATTCCCCCACCTCTGAAAGCGCGAATGTTTCTCAACGAGTGTTACAGGATAAGCGGAGATACTTTTAGTATCCATGTTTGATTCATCGGTTATTCGTAATTACGGCAAAATATTTACGGTTCAGGGATAATCGAGGTGCCGCAATAACGATAGAAGATCGTTGTACATAATTCTTTTATTATCAAGTATTACGTAATCTTACGGTCGAATAACAGTTTGTATCGTACGTTTGGAGACAGTGACAGTGGAAACATTTACTGTTGGACAATTGGGAGTGTGAAATAACGATTGGGACAAATGACGAGTTTTCCATAAATAAATCTGAAAGTAATTATTTTCCGTAATATTAGTTCTGAGAAATGTATGAAAGTTTAAAATTTTCGATGTAGATTACGTGTCGAAATGAAAGGCACTTGTATGATGTAAAGTTTCTGGGATTTTAGAGAAATTCTAAAGGACTGTACGGAAAATAGCCGAATGTTTACGAAATGTTCCGATTTTAACCGACGACCATTAAACCAGTTCGTGACAATTTTTGTGATGTGTCCGTTATTTTACACGAGTGATGTGCCAAATGATGTTTTAAAAAGCTGTGTATTTTCCTGTAACGTGCTTGCAGAATTTTAGTCCCTAGATTGTTGAAGAAAGAGGTGTGAATATTAACCGAGTATCCAAGTAATTTGTAAATTTTTTAATATTACGTATTGCTTTTTTTTTTTTTTTAGATTTTTATTCAAAGATCGGTTGGTTTTTAAGGTGGGAACCTGCTTTAGAGGCTTCAAAAAATCTATTTTTTTTTTTTGCATAAATGTCTTCCCAAACTATCCAAGAATGTGTCCCTAAAATTTCAGACGCAAATTCGAAATATTTTCGGAGTTACAGAAGAAATAGTGAGCAAGCGTCTAGCAGGTATACGAGCGGTTTTTTGAAGTTTTCAACCAGTTTTTTGAAGAGTCTGAACCAGTTTTTTAAAGTTTTGAACCAGTGTTTTGAAGAGTCTGGAGGGCGACTCTATGGACCAGGAATCGCTGATTAGCATATTAATGCGGTAAGTTCAAGAAAATTACGATTTTTTATGTACGAAAACTTTGACGCACGATTTCTCGGTTATTCATTTTTACGATTTTTTCTAACTGGCGGGAAAGATACGGAAAAAACTAAACGTCCTATCGAAACGAGACAAATTGCATTGTACTCGGGATTAAATTCTCTTCTAGCTGAACCTAAAAAACTTTAAGAAAGTCAAGATTAACCCATTTTTTAAACAATCTAAAGTGAATTTTTTTTTTAATTTGCGAAAAATTGTTGAATTTTTCACTTTCTGTTGAATTTTCTTGGTTTAACTGGAAGCTATACTATTGAGAAGTAAAAGTTTTTTTGGGTTCTTTGTTTCAGAAGGAAATTGCGACCTGCACTTTTCCGCCGCACGACAAATGCACACTCGAGACGCCTCGGTGAAATGCTTGTTAATGAAAAAATTTAAGAAGACTGCTGAAATATATAACAACAAAACCTGAAAGTTTCGTTTCAATCGAATATTTCTTCCCTTCCCAAAAAAATCCTTGAAAAAATCGATTTTGTGAAGCCTCTAAAGCAGTCTCCCCCCTTAAATGTTAAAGTAAATTGTCGCTGCGATTATTTATATCTGGTGAATGCTTAATGATTCGGTGAAGATGGAACCGGAATCAGAGCTTTTCAATTTCAATGCCACGTGAATCCAATTTTTCGTGTATTGTTTTAGAAAAATTGCAATGCGTTTATATCGATCGTGCAAGGTTTTGATTCACTATTTCCAAAGCACTGTATTAATTTTCGTAATTTGAATCCGTTACAAGATTAAATTTGTACAATAATATGCAAATACTGTAATTCTTACAATGCAAGAGTCTAATATTCTCACGAGTCATTATAAAAAAAGATATTAACTAATAATGATAAGAAATAATCGATTTCAAGTAAATCCATTATTTTTCAAATCACATTTATCGACCAACTCCATTATTTTTCCTCACGATACATAATCAATTTATACGATTACTGTATCAATTACTATCATCGTATTACCTACAAGTTGAAGATGAACGAATATTTTTAGCCGAAATTGAAAAATATTTTGAATCTAACTATTATGAAGAATTATGAAGAAAATTTTCCGCTATTAAGACCGCATACCGAAATTCACGACATATTGGTTTCAAATGTACTGTTTCAAAAAAACAGGAAACTATGGATCGATCGATTAATTTTTGACGATTCAATCGAGTCGTGTTCGATTATTTTTTTTGAACCCGAATAATCGATTACTCGATTATTTTTAGCTCAGTGGCCGTCGTAAAATTATTTACTCTGCATTTTCCCAAAATTCGCATATTCTATTGTAATTATCGATAAACAGTAAAGCAAACATTGATATCTGTATCGGTTGCTTTTATTTTTTTCATACGTTGCTCATACTTTTTTACTGTTTTTTTTCGGTTTCTGATTATCTATATTGGAATTTGCACGACGCGGATGAAGAAGAAAAATGTATTACTATTATCTTCCTCTTTTTTTTCTTTCATCCCATTCTGCCGATGTTAAATCGCAGCTTTCATAAGTTAAGATTCGGATTATACCTCCTGCAGTCATTCAGCGATACGTGCATCATATAAAATTCCAATGCAGAATCAGTGAAAAAACTTTTCATCCGCGTTTAATCCAGTCTATTATTATCGTAATTACCATCATTCCTGTGCAAATTATTTGAAGTGAAAAGTGATGTTTCATTTGTTTACCTGAAATTATTTTCGTTTCTTCACCGATTTTCACCGCGATCGAGACGTGAGACAGCCGATACGAACGTTTTTTTTTTTTTTTTTCTTTTTCCACATCTCTTAAATACTAACCGCTATTTGCCAAAACGTATAATTTACATACAAGCGAAAAATATTGTGAAATACCAATTGCATAATGTAAATTGATTGAATTGTAGTAAGAGATTTTTTTTAAACACCAAAGCATCAAAGTTCCATTGATCATGATTTATAAATGATTTATGGTGGAAAATTTTTGCGAATATTAACATATTTATGCACCGTTTGGAGAAATTTCAGTGCTCACGTGAAATGTGAAAAAGAAAGAGGACAACTGTTTCGATTTGTGTGAACGGAAACAATGACAAAAAAAAAAAATAAAAAAAAAATAAAAAATACAGAAGGCCGACGAAACGAAGAAGGCACCGACGATGAGTCGATAGGTCATTATGTTAGTAGATCAATGTTGTCGCATAAATTTTCCGTTCCACGCGATGCATATATTTTCACGTAATTATAGGTTATACAGAGAGGTTCTCTTGCAAGAACTTGCTCGACAATTGCGGTTCGTCTAGTTTATCGGCGTAGCCAACTTCGCAAAAAATGTTACTAGCATGGCTAAGGCAGAGTGACGGATTCTTAAATGGGCGAGAGATTACGGTTGACCGTCACTTGTCGGCCGGTCGATTCTAGGGAATTTTTTTTTTGTTTTTTGTTTTTTTTTTTATTCTTGCCTGGAAAGGTTTGCTTCAGGCTTTGGGAGAATGGATTTCAGCCAATGAAAATTCAGCAAGTTGAATCGCGCTTGGTACAAACAGGTCCTTTCGGGAGAACCTTTCGGCATCTGGAATTTGTTAATGAAAGACATCGAATTTCCGGGGCTGTATTAACTCAACGTAACTTCCTATATTATTATACATCGCTTATAGTAAGGCTGAGAAATAATGTTGATTCGTAGCTTTGCGCGGTATTGATATTGTTTTGATAAATAAATTCGCGTAATCAAATTGGCCAATCAATGTAAAACGGCCAGTAGTATATATATATATATATATATATATATATATAGTGAGTTTTTTTCTTTTCACTTCTTCTTTGTTTTCCCTTCTTTGTAAGGCTATCATAACATATTCGACGAATTATAGTCGTTGTGAGACATAGATACTAAGCGTGTAATAACAGGTTTGCGGTATATCTCCGGAATCTAGTGTTGGCCGTTAATTTTTTTTGAGAATTTTATCACGATTTGGAATATTACTGAATGATCTTTTTATTATAAAAACACGGATGTACCGGATCATCATGAGGCTTAATTCGATTCAGATGTTTAACTTCTCGATTCGTTATAACCGATTTGAAACAGCGCGGCATTACACAATGAAGCGTGTACATTTTATATTTTATACTAAATTTGTATATACCTGTATTGATCAGAGATACTATCGACTAAACATTTTACGGCGAAGTTGAAAAGTCTGAAGTGCGTCCGAATCGCTGACTGAACCAAACGTTACCCTGTATCAACAGTTTGAAATTATTACGACAGATTTACGTTTAGTGGCTCGATTAAATTTTTAATACCAACAAATTTGAACTGCATTTACCAAACTCATTGAATGATATGGGTAAGAGAATCCGATCAATTATTTACACAAATAAACCATATTGGTGGAGACGTTAATTTTATAAATTGTAAAAGTGTCGTGTCATGAAAAATTTGTGAACTTCACAGACGGGCGCAACTCGTTTGAAGGCCGATACCGATGACAAACTTTTCACATATTGAGAAACGTTCCCTCAATAGATAATTGGGTCAATGATTACCATATCTTAAAGACTGGAGAATGCACAACTTGCAGATTGAAGTGGGTCGGTATACTTGATTACGATACGCCAACCTTTACGCGTTACGAAAGTTCTATTAATCTAATAACACCAATCGGATCGGCCACACGTGTAAAAATTCATCCAATCGTTTGTACAGAGATTACCGGAGATTCCGGTCGATGCTGCATTGCGAAATGCAGCGATGCAACATCATTCGATACACGATAATTATCAGTCGATTAATCGAGGAAAAAAAAACAGGTAATCCAAGTATTCGATTAATCGACTGATCGAATAAACAAATACACTCAAAGAAGAGTGAATCCGATCGTTATTTGTTTCGGTTGAGCCTTGGAAAACTTCTGAAAAGATTGGATGTTTCTTGATAAAATCTTCAAAGAATGGTAACAAATGTGCGTCTGTTGTTTATAACTCAATTTCATTATGCGTAGTTATAGCGATTCGAAAATATCCGGAGAATCTGGCAATGCTAAGTTTTTCCGGATATTTTATCGTTCAGCGAGAGGACATCGAAAAGAAACAGTCAAGCGACATAATGCATCTATAATTTCGAGGTGATTCAGACGCGTCTGTTAGTGCAGATTTGGTCTTCTTTTTTCGCACAGTCTTGACAAATCGGTTGTTATGAAATTTTTCTTTACGCCTCTTCCGCTTATTAATGTTACTTAAACAGTACGAAATAGTAAATTGTGCACGAAGGATGAAAGGTGAGTCTGTTTTTGTAAAAAATTTGGTATCAGATTACATTGATCAAAAAATTGATGTGTGCATTCAATTAACAAACAGTTCCAATCGTTTCAAAAGTATAAAAGTACCGAGGTAGGAAAAAAGCAAAATGGTTAGGCGTGCCTCGTTTTTCGTAATCCCAACAATGTTCAAACAGTTTTTTTTAACACTACCTGTTTTACTAAATTTTTCTAGTTACTCTAACAAATGAAATTTTTCTCAGTGTGGTTAATTTTTCCCGATGATTCGTAACAACCAAGTTTCAGCCCTGCATATGCCGAGTATGCTGAAAATTCAATTGTGCGAAACACTTTTTTTAAAAATCCACACATATATCGATCCAAGAATATACTATACAGATAAGAATTAACTTTTTAGCGATTAAATTAATTAAATTGGTAGAAAGAGGAAAAAGGCGATTATATCCTCGACCGCAAATCATGCTTGAATATGTCTTTTTTCTTCGTCATTTCCAATCATTGACCCTTTTATTTAACAAAGTTATAAACCGACGGCCGAAATTTCGAAATTCTCGTTAATTGGAACAGGGTCAATAACTTGTGACGCGTGCCTAAGTTACCTTAAATAATGAATCTTTGTCATTTTCACGATGAGCTGGTTATTTGTTGTGTAGTTTGATTATTAGTTCGTATAAATCTGCGTCATTAATTACGATCTAAAGATAGTGGAACAGGGATCATCGATCGACTAATCACACCTCACACATTTCCTGCTACCGTATAATATAACTTCGTAATGATTGTATATTTATATAATTAATCGTCGATTTACAACCGAGTAGATTTATATAACTCATTAGTCTGCGATCGTAATCAGGCCGAACGTAGGAACGCGTATAGATGATTAGTTAAAAATTGAAAATCATGCCGGAAACTCATTTTCACTCTCAATACCAGACAGATGTAGAAAAGAATAAGAAAAAGTCTGATCGTCTTCGATTCGTCTTCGCGATGTGAAAAAAAAAAAAAAAAAAAAAAAAACTGGGAATAAACCTTCGTCCCGACGAACACGATTTTTCGAGAGTGCAGCGTCTGGACTGTTTTTTGAAAATCTGCCAAGTCATCGGTACAAAGAATTTTACGATTGCAGGATGACTCGCGATTTCGTCGCGATACTCGAATCGTCGAAAACGAGAAGAGGCGAAAAAACATTGACATTCGCTCATTGTCATACGTCATCGAGCGGGAATGATTGGCGAAGAGTTTCGGCTCGGAACTTGCGCACGGTTTAGTTATGAAAATAACATGGTAATTAGTCGGGCTAAGTGCGCCGATATTTGGAGGTAAGAGAACGAAAAGAGAAAAGAAGAAGAAGAAGAAGAAGAAGAAGAAGAAGAAGAAGCCTTGGTATTCAATTAGACGTTTCTGGTTAACTGCGCGCGTGCACGGTTCGTGAATATCAATTCACAAAATAACAATCATTGACCGAGTATATTTACCCGAGATTCCATCTCCGGCATATTGTTTGAGATTTTTTTTTTCTTATCTTCATCGCGCGCCATTAATTGAAAATTTTATCCATCGACGGAATGCCGTGTCCAATTTTCAATCACCGTTTATCATCCGATGCGTTTAAGCGTAAGTATATAAGCCGTTCCTTGGACCCCTGGAATATTCGCAACCTCAACGTATTTGCGATCCAAACTTATGAATAGTTCTTTTTTTTTTTTTTCTTCTTCTTCCATCTATAATTCATGAATTTGTTATATCTATAAAGGCGATCACGTTGTCCCGGAATTTTCGAGACTTCATTAATCAGTCGTTGTACTGTTTTATGTAATTGTTTATTCATTGGTTGGTTGAGTTTTTTTTCTCATTTAACTTCAGAGACTAGCGAACAGGTGATGATTCCGGACTTAAAACGCGCGCTTTATTATTTACGCACACGTGCAGCGGCCGCTTTCCGATCTCACTTTTTTAATCGTTATAAGTATATTAAGCATTGACCGGTTGAACATGTCCTTCCATAATGTCTACAAATTATAATTTCTCTGCTACCGCAATTTAATGGGCTTATTAAACATCATTTCCGTAGGTACTTGACTTTGTTGAGCATTAAGATTAAGTGGCTTAATGGTAGCTGTAAACATATAAAAAGTACGGTCATTAAATTTGAAATGAAATTTGTTCAATATATTTACTTTGCCCGTTTCGACCAGGCTTAAATTTCGTGTCATATTTATTTACACAATGTAAATAGCCCGATTTTTGTGTTAAAAATTATAAAGCACCGACGATTCGAAGCTGGTTTGAAAAAATTAGGAAAACATTCGGCGATAAGGAAGCGCGAAGCAAGAAATAGGAAACATCTCGAATTCCATATAACGACGAAGGCGCGCCGTTTAATTTGACGCATGTAATTAAATTCCGGATCCGCAAATATCAGATGTAAATACATGGATTATAACTAATATAAATTTCTTGACGTAAGATGCAGAGAGCCTATCCTTGGCTTTCGTGTGTCAATTTAAATAGGCTTCGTCATGTGTTTGAATTTTTTGGTTTTAGTTTTTGTCTTCCCCGTTAGTGTCGATTCTCCTTTCGCATTCAACAAAATACTTTTTCCGGATGAAATACTTGTGACAAATTAATATAGATATGAAATCAAACCTTTGAATGATCGTGCCGAGCATCAATTTATTCGAGACAACACGGCCGTGCGTTTTTTGCGATAATGTGAATTTTGTATCATGAAAATTTGTCGTTCAAATAATTAAAAATTTTACCGAACGCACCTCAATCCATTTATTTTTGAAATATGAAGTTGTTGTATCAAAGTTCAATGGTTGAAGCGGATAATCAAATTTTGTTGCAATGACTGAACACATTAGAGTTATTCAAGCGTAGAAATCATATTTGTCAAATATTGTAATTAAAAATATGTTGATTCAAAATATTGTGGAATTTATTCGATATTAATCTGGTGAAATCCGAAAACTTGTAACTGTTGTATACATGTAAAAGTGAAAATCGAACATGTGGCGATGGTTTTTGTTTATTTGTCGTCAATTTCAATTTCGGTCACTCAAAACTTGGCATTATGATGGTTTCTTCGTTTTTAACAAGTCGGACGAGAAATCTACCCTTCGATATCCGGATCTGACTTCTTTACCGACTCAGCCAATTAGCTAGATCAACAAAGTGTGGAATTCGATCGATGTAAATTTTCTGCTGGCTAGATTCATTCACTCATTTTATTTTAAGTACCTAATCGTTTCTCTGTCGACGAACATGCGACATGGAGGAACATTGTATAAGCTTCAAATGAAATGATATCTAGTTGACTAAATTTCGGAAACGCATGAAAAAGTTCGTTCGCTTTTGTTGAATAAAGGAATTCTCTTGAATATATCATTTTGACGAACTAACTAAATCGAAACGGTTGAATCGAAGTCATCGTATTTGAAAGAAGTACAAGGGACAGTAGATGGAAGCGAATGGACTCCAAAAAAATCAAATTTTTTGTTGGTTCAACAATTCCTTTTCCTCCGTGCGCGAACCGAGTTCTATGAATTTTCATAAAAGTATTTTAATAGACATAACGTTTCTTTCGCAACGAATCAAATACAAAAAGTATACTTTTCTTAAAGTGATAAAATATCCCATCAATACTAGGCAGCAAACATTTGCGTTGTACAACATTCGCGTATAAAGGCCCGTTTGCAGAATTTCTATTCATTCCATCATTTCAGTGAAACAGAAATTCCAAAATTTGCATTGCAAATTTAGATTGGCATAACCCCTTAATTAAATGCAACTTCGACGAGTACTAATGGAATTTTACTTATGGTGGTATTTTTATATATTTAATTTGTTGAGACCTGTCGACAGGTACAAAATAAGGACCGTATCGGCATAAGTGAACTTAAGTATTACGGATTGAACATTAGGTTTCAGGGTCATTGTCCAACTGCTAATCATAATTTAGTCTCGGAATTGAAATTAGTTTCTCGATTTGAATAACACGGATAGAAAGTTTTTTATTATTTTTTAATTATTACAACCATTCAGCCTCGTTTAATGGCAGGAATTTTATCGAAAAGTATTTGTAGGAAATAGAATTGTGTAGAAAAGTGTCATTTGAATTTTTCGTTTTACGGAGTCAATGGCTTGGCCATTGTAAATTGTTTTTCAAATCGGAGCTTCATTACTCTTGAATCACGTTTCGTGCTCAACAGATTTCACTGAATATATAAATTATCTACGAAACGTTTCCCGGATCAATTCCGTACCATTAAAAACATATAAAACACAGTATCCGCGTACGATTTAAATGACCTTTAATGATGATTTTTTACGTGCGATTTGATGCAAATATTCTCTCACATTAGTTTAAATCTTATCAGCTTCACGATTTTGGCCTTTTTCACAATGGCCTTCGTGCATGGAGCGACTCGCGATACTGCGCATTCGTAGACCACCATTAGACCTTATCGTTAGCATCGTAGACGATGTATAAAATAAAAGTGGTTTTTTGACAAGTCGATTGGTATTTATGATAAAACGGCTTAGCGTTCTTGCCCGGCGAGTTTAATTCTACTTCGTTTCGAGTTTGATTAAGCACATCACTCTGCTTTATCTTATAGAGTTCCTACTTTCATCGAAGTCTAAAGCTTTCACCCCTTTCAGGGGGTGGAGATCGAGATCTCAAAAGATGAAAAAGTCGACGAATTTTAAAATAACCGAACGCTCTTTGATGCGATAAAGTATTTTCAAAACAGTATCTGCATTCCGTACGAAAAAATCACGAAACGTGAAGATACATGGAAAAATGAAAGTTCCGAAATCAAAAATTGAGAGCGGCTGATACTTCGAACGGAGAAAAAAAAAGAATATAATTATTTGTCCAAGATTAAAGTTCGGAAGCAGCAAAATTTCGATCCGCAAAATGTAAAATGACCAGAATACCGAAAAGACGAAATACCGAATCTCCTGAAAATACGGAATGTCAAGATTGACAATCGTCAGTGTCATCAAAGAAAAAACGAACGCAAAGGAATAGGCAAGATATTTTTAACAACGTTCAAACAGTAAATCATTTTTCCCGTACGTTTGATTTATAAAAGTCAATTGTTAAATTAAATCGTCTTCCACATTCATGTCCACGTTCACGTGTCAATTCACAAGTGTAAACATAATAAATATGTTGCTGACGTCTTGCAACGTCTTTCGATATTTTATCAACTCTGTTTTGATCAGTCGTTAAACGAGTCTGACATTTGAAAAGTTGACTTAACAACTGCTCGGTATTTCCGCAGTTCAATATTTTGTGATTCGTAAACTTGTCCATTCTCGACGAAAAAAAGAAATGTCAGTATAAATTTATTTTATTTACACATTTTCGCGTTCAAAATTCTTTATTTTTTCTTTTACTTTTTCGTGCCAACTTGTCATATTACGGTATTTCTACGTTATTGACTGTCCGTAATTTGACTTGAGAAATTTCATGCCGTCGACTTTTTGGTCTTTCGCATTTTTTCACCCCCATTCTGCATGTTGAAAAAGCCATCGATGATCGGACGATTATACTCATTACTCGTAAAGCTTTCGATACCGTATCTCTCACCAAATTATTGACCAAATAAAAGCGTCTTAGCTGTTCAACCTCGGTGATGGAGTTGATTGATCGTTATTTCCCTGGGTTTAAAATGAATGGGATCCGTAACGGACGGTGTTGGCTGCTACTATTTTCAGTCTTCGTGAACGATTCCTAATTTATTAATTCATTTCCACAATCAAATATCACTAAAGGTTACAAGTGTCAAACTATCGCATGATATTAAAGCGATTCGTGATTGGACTGGTTTTTGAATAGCTACGAAATTAACTTTAAAAAGACGAATGGAACGATTTGTGGATCAGCATTCTTGATACCCTTTTCCCTTCGATTCTGCCTTTCACGGGCTTCTCTATGATTGACAGAGTCATCAGCTGTACTCTCTATTCTCTGTCATGTGATTCTATCTAAATCAGCTTCGTTCACTTGTCAATATTGTTTTAACTTTTAGCTGCACTTTTATACCACTCGTTTTATCGATATCTTATTCAATTCATTTCTACGTTTATTTATTTATTTATGTTTCTATGCTGTCTCATCTTATTTTATCTGATTTTTGCATTTATTTCTGTGGTTTTTATTATCATTTTTTTGTTTTTATCTCCATCTATTTACTTATTTAACTCTATGTTCTATTTCCTCTTTCCTTCTGCTATTTTACTTCAGTGCTTATCTCAATTTTGTTACTTATTTATTTTATCTTAGCTTACACTTTATTCATATATTTGTTTATCTACTGTCACATTTACCATCCCAGGGAATTGGTCCTTGCGCGAATAAACGCTTCTCTCTCTCTCTCTCTCTTCCTTTCTTATTATTTTAGTTTCCCATTTTCTTCACAGACAAATGCTTTTGTACACTAGGATAAGGTTTGTATATTTACTAATTCCTGTCTTTGAGCATTGGATCATCTCTGTATTACACCGTTTATTGCCACATGGCACATGTGAGCTAAGATATAAATGATTAAATATATCAATCATTCAATTTCTCTCCTTCTCTCTCTCTCTCTCTCTCTCTCTCTTCGGTCACTCTTGACCTTCCAATTTCATGAAATCCGAACGAGAGATTTCGACAGCGGTACGAAATATGACGAAAAACGTCATCGCCTAGGTATGTAAATACTGAGAACCGGTATATTTGGTTACGAAATCGACGTATAGCTTATCACTGGATCTAACGATTCCACACTCTGATTTACTGGATTTTTATTTCGGAATAACCGACAGCGTCGCGTATAAGAATAATAATTATGTATTATTGCCGTGTGCAGGCATGCACCAGAAAATTAAGGTCAACCGTCACAAATCATTATATATCCATCATATTTTTATATACCTGTACAGTTTTACTCGCGTCGAAGTGACGAAATTCCGTCACGTTTGGTAGGCTGATCGAGTTTTAATAAACATACGTGCAAACAAGACCGAAGGAAACTCATTCACGAAAAAAAAAAAAAAAAAAAAAAAAAAAACTATAACTACCATGCACAGAAATCGCGCATACAATTAAACGCATTGCGTGTATAATTCGTTTTTCTTTCTCTTCGAGCTTTCCCCCTCCCCCCCTCCCCCCTCCCCACCCGCGCCGTTTTTTTTTTTATCACCCCCATTGTAATGACAACGTAACGAAAAATTCGGAACGTAAGATATCATTAAATGGTATAAAAGAAACCCTATTTTGCAACGAATCAAATTTCAAGATATACTTTAAACACGCGGGATCGTGAAACGAGCGGATGAATATTAAACTAGGTATACATTTAACACTGACCTCGTTGTGAGAAAACTTGTTGAGCCCAAAACGTTAAGGATTTAATTCTAACACAGAATAATTTCGATCACTGCTCGCTTAAAATTAAGATATATTTGTCTTCTGTGTAATTATAATCACGCAATTGCGACGGGGTATTTAATATCATAATCGTCGTCATCGTCATCGTCATCCATGTACAAACAAAGCAGCTACCTGTGGCGAATAAGAATTTTCTGCCTTTATTGACAAGTATTTTTTCTTGTTTTTTGTTTTTTTGTTTTTTCTATTTTCGAGGTAATGAAAGATTTCGCGACATAAATTATAACCAGTTTTTTTTTTTTCGTTTTTTTTGTTTTCAACTCGAAAATTTAATTATTTTCATCAGAATTCACTGTCTTTCTCTTCACTTGCCACTGCAATGGCAAAGGAATGTCAGTTTGGTTGAAACGATCAACTATAGTTTCACATAATGTTCACACGAGTGATTATTCGTGTATTGGCCAGGTGTTTATGCTTGAATAATTAGACACGGATGGTCATTTTTCTTTCAGTACTTTTTTTTTTTTTTTTTTTTTCACAAAGTTTGTTTTACGCTTATTTTACAGGATCTTAGGTGAATTAATTAGCTAACGTAATTTCTAGAATCCCACTGGATGTTCAATTAACTAGAAAATTCGCAGTACCGAGTTGAAATGAAGATTTGTGAAGAACGATGATCGAAGTGAGTGAAAAGAATCGAAGTGACAAATTCGAATGCAGTATTAAAAGACAAGCGACACAAGAAAATTAGAAAAATTTGACCTTCTGATTAGAACGTACGTTGCGTGAACGAGTTTCCTAATATCAAAATAAAATAACGGTCGCCTCTATGATACAAACGAAATATGATACCTACAAACGTACCCGAGTATAGGGTACGCTGTGTAATGTATTCCATCTCATTCTTTTGCACGTTCAATATATATGTTTGTCTCTTTCTATAACGCCTCAAGTTTTCGTGTTACACTTGATGAGGATTTGGTTTTTTGTGTTTTTTTTTTTTTTTTTTTTTTTTTTCGGCCGTGTTGTTGTTGTTGTTGTTTTTTTTGTCCCCCTATCTCTCCGTATCTTTTTTCGTTTGAAATTTTTTTCATGCAAAACACTAATCGACAAGCTGACACTTGCGGACTTCTTAAACACGCAAGGAATAATGCAAATATTGTCATGTAATTTAAAACGAAGCCTCGATGATTTGCAGACACCGGATTCTCTTGCTACGAGAAACTTCGATTATCATAGATTGATGATCGAACTGAACAAATGACTGTTATTGACTGTTATTATTACACGTACAACAGCCGATGCGTATAAGGGGAAAAGTACCGGGGATGATTGAAACTGACACGTCAGTTTTTTGATATCGTTGAGAATTCATAATAATCAATCGTTCAATATTATAGCGGTGTAATCATTATACAATATCAATTGAATTATTAATGAGATAGCCGACGTAGATGCGCGGCACGCGAATGTTGCGAATATCAGATAATACAGGTGTACGGATATGTATAGGATGTTTAGAAAAAAAAATAATAACCATAATAGTAATTAGAAAAAAAAAAATTAAAATACCATTAGTCGCGGTTTTACCAGATGATTCTGCTTCGTCTTTATCGATCTTTATCACGATTTTTAATCTCGAACGGGATCAATAAATTTTATAATCTTTACGGATACTCCGGGAATCATTTGTACAAAAAAATAGATATTGACATTCCACCGAATCGTGTGATTATTTATTGAATTATCGTAATCGTTCGACAAATGGATTTTCGAATCTCTGGTCCATGAGTTACGAGTTATGACCTGACTAGTAAGAAGGAGCATGTCAACCTGACGAATATCGGCATTAACATCGCTGACAGGCACGAGTATTCGAACGGTCGTGACTTTTTATTTTTTTTTCTCTTTACCGGCGGCATATTTTTCAGGATCTTCTCCCAGATAATTATCCGGTAAAGCGTCGACTAATAGTTATTTTTTTTTCTATTTTTTTTTTTTTTTTTACACCCTGTACGTTATAATTAAGAGTGCGCACGGACATACAAACAGATACAAATGTGTAAATAGATGGTGAAAAACGTATTGTGTATAAATTATATACATGTACGGTACGTCTAGGAAACAAACGACCTAAGATTATAGGTATATTAATGTCATTAGATTCGAGAAGCTTCCTTTAGACGGTCTAGTCATGCAAATATTCGTACAATACATATATACCTATATCGCATGCAATGTACTCGTAAATGAGTCGCCTCTGTATTATACTTAGTGTGAGAAAATGGCGAGAATAAAGTGATACAAAAAGCAAAGTAAAAATTAAACACAAAAATTGATAAACCGATAAATGAATATCATAGAAAAAAAAATCATGCGATAGTATACCAAATAAAGGAGTAAAAGCGCAGCGGAGGATGAGAGAGAGAGAGAGAGAGAGAGAGAGAAGCGTTTATTTATTCGCCCTGGGACAAGTCCCCTCAGGCGGCATATGTATAATAGAGAACGAAAACAGAAAAATTGATAAATACGAAAATAAGTAAATTAATTAATTAATACAAAATAAAATAAAAAAGAAACACAATAACATTGATAGAAAATAAATAAAATAAATAAATAAATAGATAAATAGATATGTAAATATATAAAAGTAAATAAATAAATAGGTAGAAGTAAGTAAAGATAGAGAAAGAAACAGAATAGGATTAGTTGAGACTGCCAGTACTCGAGCATAACAACTCGGGGAGTGAGCCGAAAAATAAAAAATGAAATATAGAAATAAAAATAAAAATAAATAAAATATATACATATATAATAGGATTATAGATAAAGACATAGCCGGGGTGAAAATTGTCTCGTGACAGTAAGAAACAGAAACAGAAGGCTAGCAGGGCAGAGAACAATAGACACAATAAACATAACAATAGATTCACTGAAATAAAATAATAAAACAAAATAAAATAAAATAAAATAAAATAAAATAGCCTCATATTTTAGACGAGGAGAATAACTACTGCAAAGAATCAAATCTTTGTTGCTCGAGATTTAAGTAATAATCATAAAGTTTGACCTTGAATGTAGCTAGCCTGTCACTGTCAACAATGTTCTGTGGGAGTGAATTCCACAAATAGCAGGCACTGACTGTAAATGATTTTTGGTAACAGACCGTGCGGCAGTGCGGAATGCAAAGCCTGGCAGTAGCTCCCGTATTGACAGCAATACGTTGCGACCGCGCCTCAGCTGGTTGCAACGTCTCAGCCAAATAAGTTGGCCTACCTGAGCGTAAAATAGTAAAAAGATAAGAACCGATTAAGTATAGCCTCCTATTTCGCTGAGTTAACCAGCCCAACTCAAGTCGGTGTCCCGTAATATGCTCATCCCTCGCTACGCCTGTAACAAATCTAACAGAGGCGTTAATAAGTCGCTGGAGCTTAATATCAAGTACACCAGGTAGATTATTATAGACTGCTGAACAATAATCGAGGTGAGGAAATGTAAGAGCCGTAACTAACCATTTACGAAGAGAACCAGAAAACAGTTCCTTGTTGATTTTCAAATGGTATAGAACCCTGTTGACCCTGTTGCAAATTACATCAACATGGTCATTCCATGTTAGAGTCCAATTCATGATTAGTCCAAGGTTACGGACCATGTTGACATACTCGATTGTATGATCCCCAACCTTAATTAGTGGTAGATGAGAGGCATCTAGCCTATTGATGAATTTGGAACTACCACAAAACATTCTCTTCGTCTTTCCGAAATTGATTTTCAAGCAATTGTCACCGGCCCAATCACGAATTGCTTGTACATCACGCGAGACTTCACTTACGCCCTCGGCAATATTTGATGGTAGGAATGAAAGGTAAGTTTGTAGATCATCAGCGTACAAGACATGCTTACAATAACGTATCGATGCGGGTAAGTTGTTGACAAAAATGGAAAGTAGTAACGGACCCAGCACCGAGCCCTGCGGGACCCCCGAGTGAATATCGATATCAACCCAGAGAGAGAGAGAGAGAGAGAAAGAAGGAGAGAAAACCTCTAAAACAATAATGCACTTATACACGTGTTATTGTTACTAAACGCGGCCGTGATGACGTAAATCGTTTATAATTATGCGAGAAAGAGGGAAATAGTGACGTTCTGTTCACATTGCATAATTCACACGATCGTGTTTTTGCCAGTCATTGCGATCGATTGTAAATCATTGGTGCACCGAACGATTGTGCGCAGTTATTGACGTCGAAGGATTAAAATTTCGGAAAATCATTGCATTGTATGCATGATTGTACATACATATACATGTGTTATCGAATAAACTGATTTCTGTAGACAGAGGTAGCTGTGCAAGTTGTGCAAGCTGTGCAACGCAGGGCAGATGAATTTTTATAATCGTGCAAGCTTCGGTAAAAGGCGTATCGTTAACATGCATAATGCACCGAATACGTATGACCGAACTATACGGGCGGAATCAATTTCCGCCAATATTCGTACGACTGCAAACGTTTAACACAAGTGTGTCTTCACCTTTGAACAGAAATGAAAACTGACATTTGCAGACGTGATTTCCGGTGTCGTGCTTTTTATTATGGTTATTTTGTTGACGTTGTTTTTCATTTCGCTGTACTTAGTCTTGATTCTCATCGTGATAGTGCAATAATGTTTTGTATTCGAAGCGTTATCGGTTCAAAATTGAATATGCAAATGAACGTGACTGTTTTTGTAACTCGCGAATATTGCATGAATTAAACTACGCAGCACGTGTAAAGGTGGATGATTGGAAGTTGAGGAGTTATCTAATGTCCGGAATATTTATATACAAATTTATATATAGATTTGTGTGTATATTCTTGAAAATGTCTTTGCACTAGCAAATTATTCTACCCACATCCGCGTAAGTCATGTTTATCGAACTGTCGTCATTTCGCGAAGACAGATGTTCGTATAGGTATACATATGAGCAAGGCGAAAATAATAATGAGAAGAAGAATAAAAAAGGCTTGTTTTAACGGAATTCTGGAGTCTGTAATTACCGCGATAAGCGTTTTTTTGAAGTTATACTTCTTTAGGCGCGTTATGAAAAACTGATGAGAGTGAAATTTCAAGATGCGCGCGCATCACTGTAACACAAAATTGTAACACAAAATTAACAGGATGAAGTTGCCCACTCAACCGAATTCATTAAGTCTCGAAACAAGATGCGCGCGCATCACTGTAACACAAAATTAACAAGGTGAAGTTGCCCACTCAACCGAATTCATTAAGTCTCGAGTCACAACACGTGTTTTATTTTCATACAAGTGCGAATTATATATGTGGCAATAAAATATATTCAGTAGTGATTTAAATTGAATATTTGGATTAATATTATTTACTATTTGTGAATATTAGTGAAAAAATTGTGCTAAAATACTTTTTCAAGTGCTCCAATATAATTGAGATTAGTTATCCGTATGTATTATTTATTGATATAAATTAAAATACCATTATTTAATATAATTAATACTAAATATTATTAAATTATCAATGTTGAATATTTATTATTGGTTTTTTAATGTTTACAAAATAAAGAAATAAATTTAATAGAACATTTAATAAAAAGTTCGTGACAAAAATTTAATAGATTATTTAAATATAATGTAAGACATCCGTTATTTGTTTTATTGTTTTTTAATGATGCCAAAGAAGTATAACTTCTCACGCGCGTACATAAGTACACGCACCCATTTTTTTTTTTTTTTCTTTCAATTCGATTCTTCAATACGCGCATCTCTCTGTATAAATTTCTCGATATTTGTTCGGAAAAATGAAGGAGCATTGAAGCGAAAAAGTCGTATCGATTTTTATTAGACAATCATAGTATAGCCCACAAAGGATAAAAAACAATATCGATAATTAATTTTAATTTATGTAGTTTTACCAGGTGTTAAAATGGCATCAGTCGGTTCTCGGTCATTTCCGACAGCGACTTGTGTTTCTTCAATTCAGGCGACGCAAGATAAATTAATATCGACGAGATATATTTCGTCCGAAGTGAGATCAGTTTTTGTCGATTTGCGCAATATCCGGCTCAAGGTCTAATCGTGGAAGGAGATTTCTTTACCGATCTTAATTCCAGATTGACGAGTAAACATGGCGTCGTAGCTGAGGAACAGCTGATCGTTTTGGTCGAATTGCACGACTATGAGGGCACGAGAAGCTCAGCGCAAGCTACCGATCTTCTATTTCTTTACGCGGAGTCGTCACAGGATGAAATCCGCGGGTAAAAACGAGTTTTAAAATTAAATACGGAGCAGCAGAAGGCGGCGTTCTTAAATGCAACACCCGAGACCCCAATCCGGGCGTCACGTACACGTCGCAAATCAAGACACAGACGTCTTGAGAGCATCCCATCGCTAATAGATTCCAGACTGAAAAACTAGTTTTTTGATTATTGTTTCGCTTGGCTGCGTAGGAATCAACGGAGCTGCTCAAGGAGCCTCGGAGAAAATTACGACCCGCAGTCTTGCTCGCTGAAGTCTACTGTGGAATTTTACGGGATACCATTTGCGGAAAGTCCTGGTATAAGAACCAGAATGACGAGGGTCTCGAGGCCACGAGGCCACGATCTCAGCGCGGCCCTTTTCACTCAGGTCAACAGCCGCCAGCTGGCTTTTGTGCAATCGTTCATGTTCACCTTCAGACCTGTGGCATACTTCGCAACCGAGATTGCCGCGAATTGAATCGATTCTATTCTCTGCGAAGGTATGTGGCAGGTGTAGATACGTTTGTGTTTAACGCAAGCTGACTCGAATGGATATAAGCTGATCCCACGCGGTGTTCGAACATGTTTTCTAAATACTTCAATGATGCAGTTTCGTTAAAAAGCCCGCCTACACCACGTGCGATATGTTATAACTTATTTAAAGATCGCCTAATTTCATACTTCTGAATGTTTACGTTTACGGCTGATTTCGTTTCTTCCTATTTACGTGCACACCGTGTCATTTTTCGAGGAAATCTCACATGTTATACTTGACGCAGAGTAAATCCGCCTACAGTTATGCAATTCAGAGTACATTTTGCCGATGTCCGCCTGCATTTCGGCAACTTAAACTACGACGAACCGATCGACATTTGTTTCGCGGTTTGTGATTGGAGATATTGAGGCGCCGGCCAATCGCGACGAGTGAGAAAAAAGACGATCGGTAAAACGTCCTCAAAGTTACTGTAAATATGTGGACTCGGAATTGCATAAAAGCAGGCAAATTAGCCCGTAACTAATGCAGAAGAAGAAGAAGAAGAAGAAGAAGCGAGAGGGAATTTCGAAGTTGAGACACTTACATGATATTTCCTCAAGTTATTGAAAGTCATTTGATCACAACGCTTGGACTAAAAAGAGGAGATAAGGTGAATCAAGCTCGGACGATGAGTAAAAAATGTTGTTCAACGAAAATTGATTTTCATCAGAGGAAATCTATTCGTACCTACTTTCGTAATCGTATAAGCGTACAATGAATTTGTTTTTTTTTTCTTCAGTATTGTCATCAATGATTATATATTCACAGATTCTTTTTGAACTTTGATCTGCTTGTTACCAAAATACAAACGGACATTGTAAAGGTATGAATAAATATGAATGTCGTGAATTGAACGAATATTCGATTGAGGAAATCGTTCCTCCAGTCTGCCTTTGCCCTTTTATTTAATTCATGTCTTTACGTACTTCCAGCCACCTTTTTTTTCGGCGAAACCTTCGCTCAGTCCGATATCCGACAATTTTTATTTTCGCATGTTCTTCCGTCAATTGGGATATGAAATTGCAAACAAAACTCATAATTGGGTATTTGCATAATTTTTATATTTCTTAACTTTTGATGTTTTTCGATTCTATAAATTTTTTTAGAATTTTTGAAAAAAAAATATTTTGTTTTTGTTTATAAATATTTAAATAATTTAATAAATAAAAGTGGTCCTAAATCACATAAAAGTCACGTGACATAAAACGGAATGTGATTGGTTTGACGTCATTGTGCTGCTACTGGCGCGTTTATTTGAATCCTCAAAGAGTAATGTACAATATTTTCTAGCGCTAAAAAAATTTTAAGTAAGTTTTTTAAACTTTAAGTTTGATACATTGTATAATTAATGTCAGACTTCGGTGAAAATAATTAAAATAGAAATCAATTTTTGTGTGGTGTTTTTTTTTTTTAACTCACACGGATAATTGTGTGGAGGTTATGATCACGTCAATGTTATTATACTAAGAATGTTAAGCAAGCATTAGTTTGAGTATTTTCACAAAATGGTACTATACACCAACAAAAATTGTTTTTTAATAACATATTAAATAATTTAATAACTTTAGTTTATAATAAACAGCACTATCAGACGTTCTTTTCATCAATCACAACACAGAGCAACAGCTGATTACACGTACGGCGTGCTTACAGGAGAACTTGGCGCTAAAAATTTCAAAAAAATTCAGCATTGTGACGTCACATACGCGAGATGGAGCTACTTATTCATTTAAATATTGCCTTTTTTTATTTATTAAATTATTTAAATACTTATAAACAAAAACAAAATATTTTTTTTTCAAAAATTCTAAAAAAATTTATAGAATCGAAAAACATCAAAAGTTAAGAAATATAAAAACCATGCAAATACCCAATTCACGCTCCTTTATCCTCGAGAGTTTCGCTTAACTATCATACAGCAATTTAAATTCACAATAATATATGTATTTTGGATAGAAAATAACTATTTCTGTTCTTGCGATTGTCGTCGAGATTTTCTAATTACTGTGATGATACTTTGAAAAGAAGATTAGCGAAGGGAAACACGTAAATTCTTATTATTCATTCTATAGGTAGCCTGAGGTAGACGACCTGTCGTTTTACCAACACAGTATCGCGATTCGCGGTTTGAACCAGCAGTTTCCATCATAGCTAATCATTTTAGACAGATCAATTAACTTCATTTCATTTCACGACTGATTGAACGATCAATATCAGAGCACGCCGATGTTTGTAATTGTTTACGCCACGTCCATGACCGGAGTGTCAAAAGCTTGGAATAAATATATTATCCCCGAATGCACGACCGCGCTGATTAATACTGTAGAAACAATTATTTTTTATTTCAACTTTGTCTATCACTCAATAATAACGTACACGATGTTGCATACAGTTTAGATATTGCTGCACTTCTGGCATTGCAGATAAATACATGTAGATACAAACATAAAACTTTGAATGCAGTTTTACAATTATAAAACAATAGTTGTCGCGGAGATGAATTGCAATAAATTTATGCGCATACATGTGCATCGTATAAGAAATATTCCATGGTATAATCATATGTATAACGCGAATGCATGTATGTTATAGATAACAATCTAACTTTATTTATCTTATAGCCGTGCGGCAGAGACTCGTCCGTTAGTTTACTACTTGAATTATAATCGCAAATTTACCCATTGACGTTCAAAGCTACCTTTTGCATCGCCACCGATTAGCAGTATAGTAATAACAATGTGAGTATCGAAGATACTCGTATACGCACTGTTTGCGTCGCGGTGATTATTTATTTATTTATTTTTTTTTTTGTTCCCTTTTTGCCGCATTTTTTTTTCGGTAAACTTTGTTTATCATTGGTTTTTTTCTCACTGCTCCTTCTCTCCTTCGGTTCGTTGCATGTGTACTCAATTTTACCGAGCGTGCATGTCACGAGCTATTATAATACATTGAGAAAAAAAATTAATTACTTAAAAGTCGTACCAGAAAATTCTATGGTAAAATTTTTATCGTTAGAATAACGGTTTGAATATTGTTGACAATAAAAGATGATTTGGTACAAGTAAATGTTTAACCTGATTACAGTTGCCAAAACTACGATTTCTGGTTATTGCAAGGTTTAATCTGTTTGTTAATAGTTGACTAGGTTCTTTTTAGTTTAACAAGGCCTTAACATCATTCTGTCGTTACAACAGCATCAAATTATCACAACGGTTGGAAGAAAATGCATCACGAGAACAGTAACATCTGTTGCACGTGATTTTATTTTTGTTAGTTAGAAAAGTGATTTCCATTTTGAACCCGGAACCATATTTTTTACGGTTATGATGAGAATATGAAAATTGTCGAGGACCGTGAAGTGACAACGACTAGAAATTTCTTTCGGTAAATTCACGTCAACGCGTGAAATTAGGTTCCTGACGAGTCGGCGAATATTCTGGACATCGAGAAATTAATGAGGCGGCATGGCGGCAGTGAATTTAAACTAGCAATACTTAGGAGTACGTCCGTTTCTTTATTACACGTCTCCGCTGATCAGACAGAAAGATTATATGTGTTTTCAATTCGTTTACAGAGGCTATTATTCATTGTTGTTTACTCTCGTAGTAACGGACAGTGTAAGTTGCTGGGGGAATTCTGAATATCTAAACGTATATGGGAAAACTTTATCGTCAATTAAATAGAAATATAAAAGTGAGTAAAAAATTTTTATATTCTCTCTGAGAAGAAAAAAAATTTTGTTTTGTCTCATCGAAAGGTTACCGCATACCCACTTTAATTGCGTAGTGTGATTGTAAACAAATATGTTTTTTTTTTTTTTGTCGAAGAATGGATGCGTAGGAGAAAATCTTGCAATTTTCAAGTAAATCCAAGTACCTACGCATTGTTATACAGTTAAGTGAATATTTTTCTTTCCAATGCCACATGACTCGACTGAAAATTACCGACGTGACCCTGCAAATTGCGCCATGCGCGAAGCTCTGATATTATCATTAATGTATTCTCGATCTATTTTCGCGTTTACTGTATTCGAATTTTTATACCAGACTTATAACATGTGGATTGTACTCAACTCAATGAACACTAAAATAATGAATAATTCATTGTTCATTTATTCGGCGCTGTTTTCTTGCCCTTCAAATCGTATTTCCTGCAGACTATAAATAATCAGAAATCAATTTATGTTTCCCGGTTGTTTGATGGAGTTCGGTTTTTTTTTCCTTCCATTCGGGCGGATGTGATTGAGCACCTTGAAACTCAAATGGCCTTGCATGGGTTTGGAACGAATTGTTTTCTGCAAATACAATTCAAATAGCTAGGCGTTCGGGGATTTCTCTTCAATAATTTTGCGTGCGAAGAAATAATTAATATTTGCGTTATAAAATATTATTTTATGTGCGACCCAAAATCCAGTACAACTTTCAATGCAAATCATGCATTGCAAGTCTGGTGAAGAAGTTGGTAAAAAACAAAAATCATAAAAGCAGGCTTACAAAAATGAAACTCAAGTTAACACGTTGAATTTTCAAAGAATCTCTTCTTACATGTAGTCCGAAAATGAAGTAATGGATAAAAACGGCAAATTAAAATCAATCGTAAATCGATATAATAAACTCTGCGAGGCATAAATTCGTTGATTACAATCTGTGATGAGTTTGTATGGGACAAGTGAAATCATCCGGGTCGATCTGTGTCAGTGTTAGTCGATAGTGTTATTTCGACAAAATTTCCGACATAATCCATCGAAATTGGACACTATAATGGATGATTGCTGATGATTAACGATTCGACTTTTTGGTTAATTTTGACTTGATTTACTTGAGTCATCGCTTCTCAATCTCCGTTACAATTTTCTATGACCCAGTTTCGAAAATAAAATAAAATCTTCCGACGCTCGAACTTACCTTGCGGCGTTGATATAGGCGAGTTTTGTAATTTTTTGACCTGCTTTATTTTCACAATAATTTTACCAACGGTTTTTGTTTGAACCTCCTGCAGATGTGCAAAATTGAGAAAGCCGATTGCATCGACACGCAAGTTCAAGGTTGAGTAGATCTATAGCAAATTGACCTTGATAATAAAGTCGAAATTATTTGCACTCAACGCGGTTGGATCTTTCATTTAGTAAGACAGGTAGAAAGGTGATTTCTCTTTTTTTGGAACATTCATGCGTATGAAAATAATCGTTCAACATAGTATGCATCAAAATCTGGTTCCTATTCATCTACTGGCATTAAAGTTGGATGTGGGTGAGAAATTCGCAAATTTAAATAAAAATCGCGACTATATTCCCTACTCTTCGATATGTTATTCGATTAACGAAGGAGGGGCATTCATTTAGTCCATCGCATCTAAAAAGTAGGTAAATCATTTGTTCCAGTTAATTCGTCTGTTAAATTAACGAGAAGATTAATATTCTTAGAGTGAATTTAATGCAAAAACCTACATAGTTTTGTGTGTAGTTCAAACTGGTCAGTGTGTTTTTTATTTCTAATTTCAAGACAAGGAAGACTGAGAAGAAAAAACCGCTCATTGATTGCTTATATCAGATCAAGTTACTTTTTAGGAACAGGTAAAAAAAAAAAAAAAACGGATGACGTTCGATTGACGTAGTTAATGACACCAATAACAAACATTCTGGAGACGTTGGTATAAATCCAATACGTCAGGGAATGCTCGTTCAATTATTTACATTTACTTAAATGGTATTCTGGGTAATCGACAAGAGAAGGAATTTAAATAAGCTAAAATCATAGAACGGTAGATATTCAGGGCTGCAGATCATGAGCAAATATGTGTCCTTTTTAGCAATAATACTTCACTGAAAATTATAACCGCACTAAAACTACGTTCGGTGTTCAATTGAAATGGCAAAACTCTCGAAAACAAATTTCGCGTACGATATTTGTTAATCCAAACGTTCCAAAGGTAGAGAACTAACAAATGTTCAACGAGCTGAATGACGAGGAAAATCGTTCAAATTTACATTTTTTGGGAAATATCTTTGGAATTTGCCGCAGCTTAGTGTATGTAATGTTTGTTAAATACAAAAATCAGTTCGATTCGTATAAATGTGTATACAGTAACTAATTTTGTAATTCAAATCGTCGACATCTGTGATTTCTCCCGATATATTACGATCAACATTAGCTTACCATCAGTATTTACAAAATTCTAAATCATTCAAATTTTCAATTTTCGCTAGGTAAAAAAGATTTTTTACTTTTTTGATTATCTTTGAAATTGAAGTAGGATTATACAAAAACGTACCATAGAGCGGACAGATTAAAGGTAACGGTACGAACTTGATGAATCGGTACAGAATTTACGAGATTAATGAGCAGAAAAAGACCTTATGAAAATCGTATGAATAATTGAGATAATGAATGTGCTTACCGAGCGCATTC